>NW_007360985.1:408406-910919 GCF_000409485.1 Glarea lozoyensis ATCC 20868
AAGTTTGGAGGTGAGGTTGTTCTTCGGACTATGGGTTTTAGAGGAAATGGGAAGTCTCGTTTGGATATTAACGGTTAGGGGAAAACTTTGGGAACTGTGGGAGGCGTATATGTAACTGAATTCGAAAACGATCTTGCGCATTGTATCCTTTGCCAACTAAGGATTGTGGGGTGACTCTGGTGAGGAGATCATTTATAGACCGCTTTCAGCGATTAAGGGTTTGATGAGTTTGGGTGTGAAAAAAGCATTGGGAAAGGAGGAGAGTGATATGTTTAAGATGGTATTTTGGGGTGTAGAAGATGTTAGTGGAAAAGATTAGATTCAAACCCTACAAACCAGTTGAGAACTTGTGACAAGTCTTAAGGACATATATCTGAGACCATCAAAATTATATCAGACATCTAAGGTTTCTATAATAAATGATATAGATAGTAAACTCAAACCCTCGAAATCAACCTAACGGAGTAAAACCAGCTAATTTATACTCACCCACCCACTATCCTGGCCAGGAGGACATCTTTATGAAGCCGGGTTAGATGGAAAGGCATACCTCCGGACGTCGAAAACATGTAGGAGATTAATGTTCCAGGTGAATATTTCATCAAGCGATGATATAAGTAGGAAAATTTGAACTCAGTTGTCACATAACGACAACAATGTAGAACTCCCACAGGCTATTGTGTAGTTTTAAATAATTTGTACATAGTACATACTGTTTGATTTTCGAGGTGCGAGAACAAATAAAGTTGGATGGGTCCCAGAGGATTGTCGGCTCATCAGTGGCCCCAAACGAGAGGTCAAGCTGATTACCAGAGGCTTGGAGGGTCCCAGTGCTCCTGTTGGTATGGAATCGCAAGACAAAATGTGGTATTCATTAACACTTAGGAAGGTATTTTGAAAACGACAGTGATAGTAACTTCGGTGACAACACTTCTTCCTCACCAGCCAGGTGTCAGATATCACTTTAAATCAGTCTCGGAAAGCATAACACACCAATCCAAGAAGGCTGGCACAAGGCAATTTCACGCAAAAATCCTTGTCAAACCCTTAGGGAGCTCCAAGTCTTTGAGGACGGCTGCTAAATAGTCGGGTTTGATGTTGAAGCTGAAGGTTTTCGACTCGGCGAATCCTACGCGTAGGTAAAGCTCTGGTAATCCATTCCTGTTGCTAGTGGGCTATCTAATAGGTAGAAACTCCATTTCTGCCTCTACGACCAATGGATTTTATGTAGTAAAGAAGGCTTCATTTTATGTTTGGCTGTGGCTAGATGAGGTTGGCAATCTCCTAGTATCTATAACATGAGGGCCTTAGAAATATTGGGAATGAAATACATTGTTTGGTAATTTAGAACCGCAATTTGGGTGCCGTAGGTAGGTCGCTATTATGATAATATTTTAGATGTGAATCCTGAGGACAGCAGTATAGAAATAACACATAGGTAGTTTTAGATTGTAGAAGCTTGATTTGATTTGAATACTTCGTCATGTAAATGAAGTGAAATAACATTACAAAAAGAAATTACATACGCTTTTGCACACAGAGGTTGGGAATTGTAGTCGAACTAATAACCTTTAAGAAATAAGGCTAGACTTATGGTACAGTGGAAGGGTTTTGTAAGTAAGATGTGTGAAAGAGAAAGCTGTCGCACATGTATGAACACGTTTTTGCGACTGCGTTCAGAGAGTGTCGCAAGTTTCTCACTTTTTCCTGCGAACAGGAAAATGAAAACAGTACCTTCAACTCCGGAGGACATGAGTAAGTTTTCGTTGTCGATACAAGTGTGATATTCACGCTCAGTCCTTTGTTGAGAAGTTCAATGCAAAATCGGCAGTGACAGTTTTTTTGGTGACAACATCTACTTCACTATAAATTTGATACTCGATCCCAATTTGCAAGGGTCTGTTGCTCTTCTGGTCTCAAGGGGAAGTCTCATGTCTTCTGTGAGACACTACTATAGTTCTGGCTCGCATCTTACGATTCCCTTGTTCTTGCGATCAATTGCCTCTACGAAACGCTTGTAGCCTATATCTTCTTCGCGGACGAATTGCTGGAAAGGGCGTTAGTTTATATATAGCACTGTTTCTGTAAACTGTCCAAAACATTACTGATATTGTAAACTCTCTAGTATTCTATAAGTGAATTGAAATCATCAAAACGTGATATCTATGCAAAAATATCTAAGAAATGTAACAAATTTGCCCATTTTTGAAAAATGTAACTAAACTCTAGAAAATGCTTTCGACCAGTGGTTCGGTCATTATATAGTTCCTTACTTGACATATTTCAGTTGACCACAATGCGTCACTTTACCATTCTTCTAGCAATCATCGCATAACGATTAAATCTGTCATGTTATTCTATGATTAAAGCTCCTCCATCTTTCCATTACTACACGGAAACAACTGAAATCGCATTCTAATTGCGCAGCCGTATTTTGCCTAATGGCAGTAACTCTTAACTCAGTTACTGTCAATACGACGGACCGTATTCCCTTGTTATACATCCTTGAGACAGACAAGGGCGCCAAGAACATACATAGATAGATAAGATGTCTGTAAAGCATTTCTTCGCTTTGAGAAGTAAATTGAAATTGGTTGACGGGTGATTTGGACGGCTATATTGGAAGCACTTGGATTAAGCTACGTCGACTCGTATAGGGCTACGACTTAAACGCTTACACTTTTTTCGAGAAATACCCTAATGATGTCTGACAACATCGTACGCTTTACATAAAAAGTGAAAGATTTTGGGGAAAACCACGGACTTCGGTTCTCTATACATTATCACTTGTTTTCTCTTCACTATTCAACAACTTAGAAATCACAATTTGACAAATAAGAATCGACAGCAAAAAATTTAGCGACAGCAAACCCGAGTTAACAGGGAAAAAATACAAAACACCATTCCATGAAGTGAATATTGGTTTTCAAGTAACAAGTGCTCACATCGACAACAAGACTCTGGTCATAATTCCAATCTAGCAGCTCGGACCTCTGGCAGACATCGTTGGAATGGTACACGATTGTAGGGCCTTTTCACTATTTACAAATCGAAACTTTACGAGTGTATTTATACTTTAACTTTGTTATTGAGAAGTGAAACAAAGAATAGAATTTGGAGAATCAAGCTCTTTCTCTCTTCTTTGCTATTGTTTGGCAAGACTCTGACCGTCAGAGCAATTTTGGAGATTACTTTAGGACCTTGTCATTGTCAAGTTATAATCTTACTGATGGAATGATTTCTTTTTCTACCCTAGTGTTATCAAGATGTCGAAGGAATGGGTGATTGAATATCGAGTGCTATATTCTATTCATGTACCTTTCAAGAGACAAGGGGAAGTTATTATGCTTTCCATTCCCAGGTAATGACAGTACCTTTGAGAGCCGGCATTACGTCTCAGAGCGTTATTTCCCACATGCAGAAAAACTTGCGGACAGGCCTGGCTCTTGGTGCTCTCGCTTTCTCGCTATCCAAAAGAAGAGAATCGGCAGTAAAAAAGTATTTGACAACAATCTCGAACATATTATTGAGAAAAGGTAATATAAGCTACTACTTCATAAAGCCACTTTGATTTTGGACGAAGACCTTGGTAGAGTGTTAGTTTGCTCCATTGTACTACCACATAGAGAGTTCAGCAGTAGAACAGAGGGATTTTCGAGACTTGGGGTATTTTGTTTGGATGCGGAGATGTTTGCTCGCATCTTTTACAGAATTTTATTGTCGTCCTTCTCGATCTTCCTCCGCTTTTATCTTACTCTTCCAGATCCTCGTCTCGTTGTCTGTACTTGATGCGTTATGATCTTTCTTGGTACCTTTAGCGAGGTTATCTTTCGAGTGGTATAGCAAAAAAAAAAGGTGGTACTTGGACCGTGATCTTGGACATGAAAATGACAATACTTTGCGTCTCTCGGGGATCTCGCTCGTGATCATATAAGTATCACAATCCCTCTAGCAATTATCTTTCCATCGCAGATGAAGTTTCTATGAATATATCGATTGAAATCATATTGGTCTTGTGATAGTATATTGGTTAGGAAGAGAGGCATACATTTAGAGCGAGCTTGCCTACTTTAAAAATCACAGTTAAGTACTTGAGTTTAAATTTTGGAAATTTAAAGTTACTGAGATATTTCTTATTGTAGTCTTGTTGCTAACATTTCTTAGAAAACATTAAGGAGATCAAGATTTGATAACCAGGAAATCCGCAATTTTCCAAGACAATTCCATGATCGAAACCGAAATACGGCAAAATCACGCTCGGCATAGTTCGAATTCCAGAAGCATTTTCAATAGATCGACATCAATATGGTAAATGGCTCCTGGTTGTCAGAGGCATTAATTCTTGAGTACCCTATGACGAATCGTTATTGCACCTTTTGATTATTCGCTTGAGGTAGAATCGGCAGCAGTGAACTTTTCGTCAGCAACCTCCCCCCCTCTCTTCATTTTCCGCGTCTTCTTTCCTATGACGTAGTCAAGTCAATCAGAACACAGTTGTACTACCTAAATCTTCACAATATGACAAAGAAGACGAAGTTCGAATGCTGATTGACGACCTGGCAATTTGGCGGCGGGTGGGAGAAAGTGATGAAGAACGTGTAGAATGTTTGGTAAGAGTACTTAGAGACTCACTTCCTGTCAGAGACGGCTCAGACGGTATAGGTATCTGCGAGGTGTTCGAATATAGGATATATGTATAGTTCGATGAAATTGAGTATGTCCTTTGTAATGATGTGGATTACAGAGAAATCTATTTTGTTCTCAAAGCCCTTATACACTCAAACATAACAGCCAAACAGCAAAAATACCATCTAAACTTAACTAAATTACAGAAAACATTTCATACATTATATAAACATGCAAGCCCTGAGAGTTCACTCCTTCAACAATAAAATACACCCCAATTTCGAGCAGAACATATCATCGAAAAGAAGGAACAGTTTGTATAAAGAGGAGGACTTGCCACATAGTATTTGAACAGATAGACAACCAGTATTCGATATTTAAAATACAGTGTCTTGTTATCTCGCGATTTCGGGAAAATGGAATCGGCAACAGCGAAGTCTTCGGCAGCAAATCCCCAACGTATTTGAAATAACGCAAGTGCTTTTTAAACCAGGAGAGGAGTCGAATTTTCCAAAAGAATTTATTTGGAGCAGCAGTTTCTCTACTATGGCTCTTGGTAACGAGTTAGATTCACTACACCACTCAACTATCTCTTCTTGCCTGTTGTCGCTCATCTATAGTGTCATCTTTCAGTCCGAGCGTTTTAAATACCACGGCAGCCTTCTTCGTGAATTGAGAAGAGTAGATATTATTGCATGTAACGTTGACGGGCCTGTCATGGTGCCGACAATTGAGGGAGCGAAATGAAACTAGATGGATTGTTGATGACTATAAATGATTTCCTCTTGAGATCCTGTTCATGAATTTAAGTGTCTTCGTAGTGCGGTATTAAATTAAGAACAACAACACCAAAAACCTAAACCTCTAATGAATTAAACCCAGATATATCTACCCAAATAACCCTTTATATAAAGCAAAGACCCCCCACAACGAAAAAAACCCAAAACCAAGTCCATCTCACTTCCCAACCTAAACCTTCTCCTTCCCGCCCACCACACTCCCACCCTCCTCACTACTAACACTCCTCACGCCCGCCACCCCATTAATACTGGAAACACCCACCACATCCTGCGTGCGGTGGAGATCCATCAAAAACGGACTACTACCCGTCTGTTTCGGCGTCGGGAACAGCGTGTGTAATACCCAGTGCACTACGCCGGAGACGAAGAAGCCGAAGAAGTAGGAGAGGTCGTAGACGTGGTCCCAACCGTTGCCGTTGCTTGTGGTGCGGACGCGACGGACGAAACCAGCTGGATGTTGTTAATTAGGAAAGGGGAGGAGGGATGAGAAGGATGGGGGAACATACGGAGGAGTGGCCAAACGCCCATAACCCATGCGACGATCGCACGCCAGTTGAAGCCTGCGGTGTACCAATACGCGCTACCCTTACCTGCCATATACAGATCACCAACGTGTAACTGACCCTTTCGCACGAGGAAGTAGTCAAAGATGAGAATACCGGTCATGCCAGATAGGAAAATCGACCAGCCGCTAAGAACCGTGATGAAAGTCGTAACGTTGTTGACGAAGTTCCAGGGGCAGATGGCGATGGCGATGATAGTAAGGATGTAGCAGCCGCGACGGATGTTGATCCAGCGTGGACAGAGAGCGGCCATGTCCATGCCGGTAGAGATGGCGTTGAGGACGATGCAGAGGGCCATTTGGGAGGCGAGGAAGGCGAGGCCGGAGAAGAAGGTTCCTGCTCGTGCGGCTGGTGTGAGGGAGACTTTTTGGATGTGGAGGAGGAGTTCGAATGGATTCCAGAAGTATTCGCCGTAGATTTGATTTGTGGCGGATGTGATTATGACACCGCATAGAGCTGTTACGATGATGGTGAGGGGGCAGGTAACACCTTGTCCGAAAAGAGATGCATTGGGTGTTTTGGCATATCGAGTCCAGTCTGAGCTTATGTTAGAACCGTGATTTGGAATGGTAGAAAGAGATTCATACCAGATTGTCCGACGATACCACCACTCCATAATCCTAGGATCGCTTGGATTCCATAAACTATATTCCAGCTTAAAACACTTCCAGACTCTGTCGCAGGGGCTTCAAGAAGATCTCCAGCACCGTGAGCAGTTCTAACAGACCAAATAAGCATCCCGAATATATTACAGACGATCATCACGAATGCGATCTAGACTGGTTAGCTGGGGGTTTTCAAATTCGCTTCAGGCGACTGACCTTCAATGGAAGCTGCAACTTCTCAGGTGGGATCATGAGTAACGGTGCAAACACAGCCAAGAATATGAAGAAGCTGACGAGACTGCAAGTATCGACATTGGCGGACGCGGGCAGCGTGTTTTCCATGTATGCATACTTAGGGCCAATCACTGCACCTAGGATGATCTTGACTGATTGACCACCCCAGTATGTTTGAACTCCCATCCTGATTATTGTCAGCCATATCCAAAGTTAGCTCGGGCCTCGAAATGAACATACCAGATACACGCAGTAACAATGCGATTCAAAACCGGCCAGAACCCACCAATCATGCCCCAAGACCTACACAGAGTAAGCGTCGCTCACTTTACAAAGACGTGTTTTCCTTACGCTCTCGACATGACCGTAAACCCCAGGTAATCATGCGATCCCATCCAGCCCGCCACAACAGCAATCATCGAGATGATAAACGAGCCACCGACAATAACTCCCATCGCTTGACCAACACTTAGTCCCAGCGCCAAAAGCGTAGAGCCAGCAGTCCATGCCGAGTTATTAGCACCTAGAATCACATCATGAGCTTGATTCCGCGTAGCATTGAATGTTGTAACAAACCTGTGATGATCCAATATCCAGCAAACCCTTGCCAAGTCCACGTCCGTCTGTCCTCGGGAATAGGAATCAAATCCCTATTACACCACTATCACGCCTCATCAGTTCCAAACCCCCCTACGAGAGAAGCCAAGAAGTTGTGACTTACATATGTATTCTCATAATTCGCATCCTCATCAACCGGACACTCCAACTTCCGCGCCCAGTACCTCGCTCTCTCTCTCATATTTTCAGAAACCATACTCGCGACCGTTCAAACCAAGTCCTCTCACGTCCAATCTTCTGCGAATTCACCCCCGTTTATACCCTTTCTCAACAACGTCCAAGAGAAAACCCACGTCCTTGGAACTCAAACACACGCCTCAGGAGCTTAACCCAAAGCAATATAATCAATCAAAGTACCCTACCCCAGTACTATCACACATGCATGTCGTCCAGATAAGAGTTCCCACCAGCACACGAGAACCAGAAATTCAGGGTACGGAGCCGAGTGGATCGATCCGCGCCTTTTCTCCTCACCTCCACCGCCCGCAGATCCATTCATATTTTCTCGAGTCGCTGAGTCAGCGTGTGCCAGTGCCGTGGCATTATCTGGAGTTGCGCGATCGTGGTGGAGATGTTGGTGTGCTTGGACTTGCCACCATGAGTCGGACGTTCGTTGCCGCAGCGAGCTGGACGGCCAAATCCTCAAGACTTGCAGTGAAGAGACGCTGGATCGCATACGCTTCGTAAGTGGTGGAATCTTAAAGCAAACGCAGTGTTACCGCGACGTGTTCGCCGATCAGTTTCCCTGACATAATTAGTCGCGAAGCCGTACTCGTACGAGTCCGACACGTCAAGTGACAAAAAGCTGTCAGTGCCAGTTGCCAAATTTCTTAAGAGCCGTCGGATCATCATCACGATACCACACCGAATACTCAAAAGCAAAACCAAGCCAGAATGGGTTCCGTTGAAGAGAAACCTCCAGTCTCGATCCCCGTGATCGACTTCTCAAAATGGGACAACCCAAGCACACCCTCTGAGCGTGTAGCCATCGCGAAGGAACTCGCCTCTGCATGTCACAACGTCGGGTTCGTGTCGATAATCAACCATGGCGTCAGTCCTGCGCTTTTGGAAGAAGCGTTTGGCTGGTCCAAAAAGCTATTTGATTTAGAAACCGAACAGAAAATGAAAGCGCCACATCCTGATGGACCGACCGTGCACCGTGGCTATTCGTGGCCGGGACTGGAGAAGGTGTCGCAGGTGATTAGTAGTGATGCGGAGGTGGGGGAGAAATTGAGGGCGGTTACGGATTGCAAGGTATGTGTTCACCAAGAAGGAAAGGGGGGTGGGATGGGTGTTGATGAGAGTATAGGAAAGTTACGAAATCGGAAGTGAAGAAAACGATGAACAGCCCAACGTCTGGCTGCCCGAGGAAGTGCTCCCCGGATTCCGGGAATTCATGACAGATTTCTACTGGACATGTTCCCAAACCTCACAAGAAATCCTAAAGGCAATTGGATTAGGTATGAATCTCCAGGATCCAGATTTCATCTTGAAGTTCCATTCTGGACATAATAACCAGCTGAGGTTGTTGCATTATCCGCCTATTCCGGCTGCGCAGTTAGAGAATGAGTTGAGTGCTAGAATGCCAGCGCATTCGGATTGGGGGAGCATTACGATGTTATTCCAAGATGATTGTGGTGGATTGGAAGTTGAGAATCAGCATGTTCCGGGAGAGTTTATTAAGGTTACGCCGTTAAAGAATGCTATTGTGATGAACATTGGGGATTTGTTGATGAGATGGAGTAATGGTAAGTTACCGATTGCTAAAATTTGGATGACTGTCTAACTGGATTCTAGACTGGCTGAAATCAACGCTCCATCGAGTGACACTGCCACCAGCTTCAGATCGCTTCACTGGTGAAGAGCGTATGACAAGAGCACGATACTCGATACCATACTTCATCAGTCCAGACATCGATGCAAGAATTGAAGTCATGCCTGAATGCGCCACAGAAGGTAATCCGATCAAGTATGAGCCAGTCGTCCAAAGAGAATACCGTTTGATGCGAGCGAAGCTACAGTATCCGGAGAAAGCGCCCCAGGCTGTCACAGCATCTGGTTAAAACATTTCGTCTAGTCTCGGTAACTGTGTATATAAGATATGTATATAGTACACTGTTTGTATCAAGCTTAGCTGCGAGCGCCTGACCTTATACTATCAGCCGCGCCATGAAAGAATGAATCAGCCCTCAGAATTGAAGGTCGAATGAGTCCAATATTACTCCAATCAGCATGATTTGCCGCTGCCCCTAGTATCTCTTGATACCTTTGCAGCATTGAGTAGGCATTTGCCACGTGCTCTTGGGTTGATGCACAGAAGAAGAGATAAATAAGGTGATTTGAGCATATTATAAGGTTATTTCTCGAATCTAAAACTGTTAGCAGGACAGGTGAGGTTGTAGGTAAGAAACTTACGGCGTGTCCAGAATGTTTTCATGTCCATGGAGAAGAGTTTAGCAGCAAACTGCACAAACTCCTCACCCACCGAGAGAGCCAAATCGAAATGTTTGGAGAGATTTGAATCTGAATTTGACTTTGACTCTGGAGTTGCCGGTGACATGAGTTGACGCACAATGATAGACTTGAGGGCGAAGCATCCAATATGGAAGTACCCATTCGTTCTTATGCCCGCCATAGAAGATCTGATGTTCAACCCGTCAGGCAGCATTAATGATGCATGATCTAATCGATCATTGTACGCCATAATAATAGCTCGACGTTCCTCGTTTCTAACTTTTCGAATGGTCTCGCTATAGGCTTTCAGCGTACTTTGGTTTTCATCATCAGCAGACGTATTTAAGTAGGCAATCCCACAGACTTACCAACAATCTTTGAGCACGCCTGATAGTATCCTAGTTAATTTCATCATTTCCAAGAAGCGATTAGCATTGAACTTTTGAAAAGTTTGATCAATTTCTTCGAGCAGATGGGCACCAGGAAGACCGGTGATGTGTTCATCAGACGCTAGGTCTTCCATGGTCAACTCTGTAGTATCGAAAGCTCCTTCCTGGATATGAGGAGTGTTCCCATGGCATAAAGAGGTCCACACATCGTTGATGTAAGCTATCCACCATAATCTTTTCCTAAGTCTCTTCTCCCATAAAGGAAGTTTCCACTCGGTTGGGTCTTGGTGTAACCCTAGACTCTGAGCACAAGCTGTGGCCTGACATGCAAGTGCCCAAATCCTAGGACTCTCAGTGGTACCGCTTATACCGGGCTGTTCATGAAGCACCAAGAGACAAGCCTGCAAAGTTGCCAATTTTGGAGAGTCCATTTCCCGATAGAGCGCAGCATGAGCATGCTCGAAGAACTCGGGTTGAGAAATAGGAGGGTATGGTTTCAAAGAAGGCTCCTCGGTCCAAAATGCACACGCCAATCCATAGACAGCACCTCGTAATGATGCTGGTAGACTAAGCCTGTCGGTAGTATATGCCATGAGGAAGCCGGCTTTTGATAAGATTGGTAAGATGGGATGTACAAAACGAAAGTAGAGTCGGATCAGAGCACTTCCATGGCCGGCAGCATGAGCCTCAATGGCATCTGAAGCTGCTTGCTTCGCTACTTCATCCCTCTTGGGGAAGTAGTCATTGACTATTGTGAAATGGATAGGAGGAGCACCCGTTATAGGATTCCCGGGACAGACCTGCCGGATATTGAAGTCGATATAGTTCGTCTCATTTATTACATTGTAACGAATGGAAGCCAGTAGATCAGTATCTTGCTCCCCAGAGACTCCGATAAAGTGGGCAGTGGTATTATTGCCATATTCAAGAGAGTCTCGAGCTCGTTCATTTTCCTGAACTGAAAATTCTTTCGTCCGACTCTCTATAGTCGGACGTCTGTGGATAGGCACTGGCCGGAGAGACTGGCCATCTTCAGGATTTGAGGTCAACTCCTGTAGGGAAAGATACTGCCTCGTCGGCGGCTGGTACGAAGTATCAGATGCCGGAGAGAGTGAAGATATCGCAGAAGAAGCCGAAGCAGCGTAGTCTGGTACGGGAAACCTCGGGGCTTGAGGCGAAGCGTAATCTATAGTAGATGTAGAACTGGCTGAATACGCGCCTCCTCTAACGGAGTTGCTACTGGTTGCAGGGCTAGAGATATCCTTTCCGGCATCACCATTCACAGACCCAGCTGCATTGGACTCCGTGTTCCTTCTATGTCTAGGACGAGGACCAGAAGTGAACGTACACTCCAAACCTCGTATCTCACAGAATCTACCTATAGTCCAGGTGTCAGCAAATAGCTCCTCTGGCGTAAAGACTCCACACATACAAGGCGGTTTCACAGCAATCACGCACGCCGACTTTCTTGTCCTGCATATATCACATGGTCGGTCCCGTCTACTCCGAGATTCTCGTGAGCCTCCATGGCGAGTTTCCAATTTAATTCGCCGGCGATTCTCCTCCCCACCTTGAGCTCCCTCGCTTGACATGTTGTGGACTTGGGCGATATGAATAGGAAAAGTCAAAGGATATGGATGTGCACTCGCGCCTCAGTGAGGGGAAGTTGGCCGATCATATCGCAAGCAAAGTGGGAGGCGAGAATGCTATCTTGAGCTAAATTGGGGCCGGCAGAAAGTTTTGGGAGTCCCGAGGCCCAGTTAACCCCCTCATCTTAGCATTGGCAGGTCTTATCATCATATTTGTAGCATTGGCCTTTGAAAGAGATCGTGATAGGGGCATAAAAAGCTCCAAGATTGAAACATGGCCTGTACATGTTGTTCGGGGGGTGAGTGGTTGGACGGAAATGGTGGATGTCGTTGAGATGCTCAAAAACGTCATTTCAATGCCTCCCAGTCACGTGTCCTTCAAATTGTTGGACAAGTGGAAGCTTGGAAGCTGTTGTTGCAAGAAGCAAGCCGAGGTGGAAGATACAATTGGGAATCAAAGTCAGACATTTATGTACTCTATTAAAACGACAGGACGTTACATAATTTGAATTGTTCTAAGTGAATGAGACATTTTTATGCCCGCTAGTTGTAATTCTAATTTGATGGAATACGGAGGATTTTCGACGAAGAGTTATATTTAAGTAAAGGTCAAGCTATGAACTAAGTAATAAAACCACTATCTTTAACAAAATTTCCGGCAACTTATCTCATATCCTTCGTCCTTTGAAGACCGTCTAGAGCAGCAAGATTTGGCCATGTATGAGACGCACTTACCACTCATTTATACACAGTATCACATCTCAAATCGACCTCACAAATCACGCGCTGTAAACAATCCCATTAACGGAAATACTCTTTATTCTGCTCCTAACCCTTTCACAAATACGCTCTTTACATATTGTCCTACCATTCCGTCTACCACCCCCATCCCCACAACCAACTCCCAACCCTCTACCGTCCTCATATCCAGACGTGTACACCACCAAACAAATCTATTAACATCCCCTCATCCCGATTGCAGCCCTAAATTCTACCTGTGAATCCATTCAGTACCACCGATCATCCACCCAACAACCATCACATTCCAAATAACCCGTCCAAATCCTTTCCAGCTACCAAAAGGTCAAACCCTAACTCCCCGAACATAACTCCCAAAAACGAACATGCTAAATATCCCCCAAAGAAGGCGGCTCTTCAAAGCCGCGAGAAAGTTATAAAACAGGCAATATCCGTGTAAAACCACGAGATTTATACCGGAAGTGCCAATAGAAGATTAAATTTCATGGCGACATAGAGAATTAGGGAAGAGTGAGAGAAAGTTGACTATGATATTAAATGCTCATCCAACCAAACATGCCCGTCGCGCCTATAAGTATCAGCGCGGTAACGACGCCCGCACCTGCCCTATCCGATCCCGTTGCGGGTTTAATCAGCGAGGTATCGTGATGACTGCCACTTCCGGCATTTGGATTCCCTTGACTCGTTCCCCCAGTTGCGTTTGTAAAGGGGGCCGCAACCGGAACGAGATCAGCAAGAGTGACGAACACGGATGACATCGCTGCCATTTGTTGACCAACACCAAATGTTCCATCCCATTTTCCGCTATTCCAGCTCAATCCGCACGTACGACCGTTCGCACCACCGATGCATTGCTGTGCGGCTGCGACCGCGGAAGGTTTTAGATAGGACATGATGGTATCGTGGGTGTAAGGTGCCATCTTTATGGTAGATGCCAGCCAACGAGTGAGGTAGGATTTAAAGCTAAACATATCGGTGGTACATTTGAGCGTAGACTCGCAGGCGACTTCATAGGCAACACGTTGGGGTTCGGGAAAGAAGACTTGTAGAGTACGGTTTAGCAGGCGGTTTGTTCGTTCTTCCCAGATTGCACTGCCGTTGGTCTATAACTGTTAGAGTTGTGGCAAATCTCACAAGCTGGAAATCTTACATAGTTGTACATATTAGCTGCTCCCAATAACCATACGGCAGAATTGTATGAGAATTGGACTTTGTTGATATCTGTGCAATTGTGCCCAATGTGAGCTCCATCGTACACGTTGTACTCAGCATCCATCAATCCAACGTTAGTGATCCAATTCCAAGTTGTTTCGGCGTGTTGGGCGTATGTATCATTGTTAGTGTATCTGGCCAATCGAGCGCCGATATTGAAAAAGCATCCGTTTGCGATTGAGTTCTTGTAATCGTATCCAGTAAGGTAAGGGAATACCTGCCAACGCAAGCTATATATCATCAGCAACCGACCCGCAACGAGAATTACAGAACTTACCCTCCACCACACTCCTTATCGGGACGGACGGCCTGGGTGTTGAAAACGGCCTGAGCAAGCGATAACCAAGAAGGAGCTTTCGGGTCTGCAGGCGCTGGGAAGTTGTATTCTGCGGCCAGCATGGCCGTCATTCCCCAGAAAGCTTGATCATCGTTTCCCATAGACTGTGACCAATTACTGGGCATCATATCGATATCTTCTCCGACCTGTGCCTGTATACCAGCCGAAGTAACATCATTATAAGAAGTATCGTTTGTGTAATGCCAATAATCGATCAAGCTCCCCCACATCGCACCAGATTCCCACCAGTAGTCTACAGAGCCGTCAGTCCAATTCACTCATGCCTGACGTTTACAACTCACAGCCAGTCGGAGGGTTCGGTGGTGGTCCTGGGAGTACTCCTATGTACCCTCCTGATACATTGCCTTTATACTCCAACATCATATCGTACGCTATCGTCGCTGCTGTATTTTTGATAGATTCTGTGAACCAAGTTAGATCCAGCCTCTGAAATCCGTAGCTCCGACAGGCCGCATACCAACTGAAGTGATGTCGAGATCTAGAGCAGACACCATGGTGTTGGCAGTCAACAATAGCGCTGTCGCAGCGCGGGTAACCGTGGTAGAATACATGGCGGGATGGAAACTGATGTCTTTGGCGGTGGTGGGTTGTCGTCCTCGTCGGTCGTCGCGTCACCAGGTATGTGCTCTCGGGCTTGTCTCGACGACTAGGTGTGGAGGGTGAAAGGGAGGATGGTCGTAGTCATGAAAGGCGTTCGGTTCGGTATGATGTAAAGACAGGAAGCGACAGGATCGACGCAAGTTAGTGTTGATGCCGTAGTGTTGTTGGAGCGACAGGAAGGTGGGAATCTTGGTCAGGGAGGACGCCATTTCTTCAGAGGGCGACCTGAGGATGTGGCGGCTCAGCCGCTAACCCGATTCACATGCGGGAGCTGACAACCAACTGAATGAATCAATCCAGGGGCACAGGAAACAATCATTGCAAACTGATCAACCACGCATGGAGAATCGGGTTTCCATAGATACACATGCGTCTAGATCGTCAAATAATCAAGCTTCACCATTTTCGCCCGATCTCACCCACCAAGACACCAAGCCAACAGTTGTTCGCACTCAAGCACGCAGCTAGCCGTCCCTCAGGGTCTTGAGATCTCGGCAAGAACCGACCCAGCCTGGAGAACGTGTATCCACCACCCCCATGGAACTAACACCCCGCGATCCAGAAATCCAAAGGTTTATCTTCACATGAATACATGAGGGGTTATCACTGTGAAGTCTAGGAAAACCAGGTGAGCAGCTTACGGCTTTTCAGTACTGCGCGAGGGAGCTGAATATGAAGCCTTGAGTTCTACTTCTAAGCTGAACAACCCAGAAGTCTAACCCGTAAACTCATCCAATAAATTCGATAATTGACATGAAAACAATAGTCTATGGCATGAGAATATCATCCAGCCTGGGCAATAGACATTTATTCAGTTTCCCCCTTATTCGCACTGTCCTGGAGGAGCAATCTTAAAATCCTGTCTGGCATAATGCGAATGGCTGTGCATTAATCCAACACATTGCGCCTACTCAGCACCAGAGTTCACGTTCACTTTCCAATCAAGATATGGAAGATCGAATGGCCATTTCATCTACCAAATCAAGAAAGAATGTAAAAGGGATAGTCACTGGAATGGGAAATGGAATGAAACACTCGATAGGACAACTTTTACATTGCTCCAACGCTAAAGGTAACATCTGATTTTCAGACTTCTAAAATTGATCGACCAAACAAATGAATAAACTCCTCTTCTACCATGCACTATTACCAATGTTTGTCCCGTGGCCCCAAGTTGTTTTGCTCTTCCGAAAATACAGGCGCCGAGTTAATAGAAAGGCCGTAACCACCGGTTCATAACTATGTACTACATTTACAAAGCGAAGACAGCTGCGAAAGCAATTGCGAGACCAGCAACGAACGATCCCTTCATGACGGATGCAGAGTTGACGCTGATTGGTGTAGAGGTGGTGGAACCAGATCCCGAACCGGTACCTGAACCTGAGCCAGATCCTGAACCAGATCCAGCAGTGCCAGATGGGCCTGTTGCTGGGCTAGTGTAGTTGGTGGAAACACCTGCGGTTGGGGCAGCTCCAGCACCAGTTGCTGTGACATTGGCTCCTGATCCAGATCCGATACCCTGGGATGGGGAAAGCCCAGCACCACCAGTTACAACGGCGCCAGAAGAGGTAGCAGTGAGGGAAGAAGCGGTCTTGGTGAGACTGCCGGTGGAGCTGGCAGATGAGGAAGAAGAGGAAGAGCTGACGGAGCTGCAGGAAAGATCGTAGAGAGGGGTGGTGCTCAAATCAGCACCGGCAACACCGAAGCTTGGGGAGGAACCGGCATCCATGAGAGTATACCAGAATGTGTTGACCTTTCCGAAGTTAGGGCAACCAACATCACGCCAGTACTGTTGAGCATCAGAGGTAGATGCAACAGCGAGGTTCTCAGTTGGTCCGCTGACTGGCCATCCAGTCTCGGTGATCCAAACATCCTTTCCTCCGACAGCGGCCTGGGTGTTGGAAAAGGCCTCGTTGAAAAGAGACTTTCCATTGCTGATACCATTGTCCATGGTGTTTTGGAAGTATGGGTATGCGTCAACACCAACCCAGTCGACAGCATCGATAACGGCCTGGTTGGTACCGTTGACCCAGGCGGTCCAAGTATCAACGTGTCCGACAGAGGCACCAGAAAGCGATGTACCGGCGATGGCGGATCTGAGAGACTTGATGTAGGCAGCGATGGTAGCTGGCTCGGCTCCGTAGCCAGACTTTGCGGCAACTCCAGTTGGGGAGATTCTGTAGAGATCCTCACTTCCGACAGAGATACCAACAACGAGATCTGTAAAAGCAGTTCCGTATTGTGCAATGGCGGATTTCAAAGCGGTGATTTCGGCATCGAATGGACCTTGTCCTCCGGAAGCCCAGAGACCGAGGAGGAGCTTGGTCTTGGTCTTGATGGCAGCTGGAATAGCTTGAATTGGCTCGTTGGTAGAGCTTCCACCTTGCTAGAAAGTTGTCAGTCTGTTGTTCATCATCTCGGATGGTTGTATTTTGGAACTTACGATCATGGTATATAATCTGGCAGCGTTGAATCCAGTGGTTCCAACGAGGTTTTGTGCGAGGGTGAACTCTGCTGAGAAATCGGCCTCATATTTGAAAGACCCATCAGTGTTGGACGATCCGTAGTTGAATCCCTTGAGCTGGGCAGCTGCTGTGGAAAGCGTTGCCGCGAGGGCAAGAAGAGTCTGAGAAGAACGCATTGCGAGTGAGTGTAGAGAATCAAGTATTACAAAAGAAGTAGTGATGTATGAATGTAAAGAGTGTCAACGACAGTGGGTTGAGCTCGAAGAACAAAGTATTAATGAAGAGACCTTGTTGCGGCGATGAAGAGAAGGAAGGAGAGAAGTACCCTTGGCGTTGGGGAATAGATTATTTATGGCGTCCTGGCTGCGCCGGGGTGAAGGCCGGGAGGAAGCTAAAGCAGCAAGAAGAGGAAGGCGGATGTGAGTTGCTGCTGACCGCGAGTGGAGGTCTGAATGGAGGCATGGAGGTCCGCTTAGCCAACCAACAAGCATAGCTCGCGAGGCCGCCTCAACTCCAAGAAAATTTGATTAACGGCTGTTCCTGCTTTGGGCTTCGCTGGGTTCTCCTGGGACGTGAAAAGTCAACAACCCGGGGATTTCTCACTCGCAACGGACCACTCACCACTCACAGCAGCTCAGGGGGATGCGGATCTGGAGGAGATGACGCGCCCCTCCAACGAATCTTGCCCCTGGGCTGTTCATGATTGCTGTTCCTGCAGTTGGCCAAGATGCCGGTGGGCTCGAATGGAAATGGTTGAAAACGCTATTATTCGTAATTCATCATGAACGTTGTCGTCGCAAATGGGCTCACGAATATGATACGCATGGACGACACACAAACACGTTTTGCTCGGAGCACAACTGCTTTGCGACTCTGCAAATTGCAACATGTCCAGTCATCACAACACGAGCCACAAGCACCGCAACAATTCTCGAGCAATCTGGGATGATACGAGAACAGCAAGAACACGAGGGATTCCAAGCATCGGATCATCCGCTTAAAATTGGGCACGCACACAAGTCCAATATTTAGCAAGATTTAGCAAGATTAATTGGTCCACTTCTCCACCGTCGAGCAATGCTCTAGAGAAGCCTGGATCCCGGCACATGAGGCTATTTTGGGACTCGTCTGGGGAGGTGCAAATTAATATATTGGCATGGCATCATCGTCTTCAACAGCAGATTCTCGACCTCGACCACTTTGCCACGACACATCTTTTGCTACCACAGCTGGAGTTGTACCTGTATTTCCCACCAACGAAAATGTTGACACCAGTCCACTGAACCTGACGACGGACGAATCCCCGAGCTACGTGTATGTTTGTCTGCCGCAAAGGTTTCGACCTGGAAAAGGTTTTACGACCACTTGTGTGGTACGGTCTCGAAAGAAGCTTGGAATACAATACCACTTGTTTGATATGGACGTCTACGTTTTTGCGACTTGGCCACTTTCTAGGATCGCTTCGTGATATACAGCTTGGGTCACGATGCTGGCTGTGCTGAGAAAGGATTGATTCCAACTCTCGATGTCGAGGTCTGCTGAGCACCAGCAACTATAGCGCTACGGGTCCCATACTTTGTTCCGGCCTTCCATGAAGCCAAACGAGACGGAACTTCTTTGCTGCGGAATTTTCGTTCGTTCATATTGGCAGAAGCGCGGCGGTTAAAATGCTTGTGGCGAGGCGTTTCGCTATATGCAGGTCACCTTTTGGTCGTGAGGGGCACCAAAGTTTGAAGTACCAGAAGTCGAGATATTACACCACTCGGGGAGCCAGAATCCATCCCCGGATCTCTCAAACGGTATTTCTTCTATAAGGTAATCTGTAGTTGTCGAAATATTGGCACAACTCATAAGGCGAAAATGAATTCTGGTATCTCACTGATCAGCTTCTAGAATTGTGTGAAGACATTAAGCAGTCATTTTCTATAATATAGCAAAAGGTTAACATGCGGCGGATTCCTCGTAGTCTTGCACGTCTCTTCTCCTTTGTTCCCGCAGAGCTCAACATCTTGTTATCAATACTCATGAGATCGAGGGTTCCCAGACACATCAAACAGTAGGTCGCACCCAAGGTCAAGTCAACCAGCATCATTCAGATACGCGGCGCTTTGCTAAAGATAATCTGTCGATACTACTCTGGCTCCGAGTCTGGAAGGTCTCGAGAATGATAGTATCGTTACTTGCTATATCAGGCGTTAGCAATGAGGCGATGCATCGGTTTATTCGTCCAAAATTCAGCCACCAACAACAGTTGTTTCGTTTCGGGGCAATTTCATGGGATGGTAATGGTTCTGCATAAACAAAGGTACACTTTGTGTGGCCAGCAATTGTTTCACCGCTACCAATGTAGAAGTATACCATGTCTCGTTGAGTTCCTATCTCGTCCCAGAGGACTACAGGAGCTGCTTCGACTCGGCTATATAACCTTAAACCAAGGTACCATAAGTTCTTCAATTAGAATCAGCAATCAAGTATTTAATTTCAACTTCATTTCATTTTATTACAAACTTCAATTTACCTCCCCCAATTAGAATGTTTTCTCGAGCCCCTTCTGCTACGAAAATGCCCTCCTCACCGCGAACCCCTAGGCAGCGCCGGGGACCAGTTGTAGAAGACGAGCCGGCCTCGCCTGTTTTCGAGCCACCGCAAAGAAGCGACACATTTGACGAGGATTCAAAGACTACCTATGAGTCTAGTCAAGAAGATAATGATGATGCCCCTACTTCTATCTTGAGCAACGACCCTTTCAGTAGCGAGAGCAGCCGCATTCTGTTCGAGTCTATCGGTATGTAAAAGCTGGCTTAACTCGCATTCAAGTCAAGCTCTAAATGATATCAGATGAACTTCGACGTTGTGGTGCTGGTCAAGATCTGGATCTTCCCCAGGTTTGTGGAAACGTCTTCTTCTAAAAACACCTATTGACACCGAGATAGCTGGTGATAGTAGGGAAACAGTCCGCTGGAAAATCTTCACTCCTCAAAAGTTTGACCGACATCCCATTTCCAATCGACAGCAATCTTTGCACTCAATTTGCGATGCGGATCGTTTCTCGCCGTACAGCTCCAGGAACGTCTGATATTGTTCAAGCCTCGATTGAGCCGGGTGATGTCAATCCTTTTACTGTACACAGTGACGACTCCCGTGCAAAAGCCTTTAGTAAAGTACTTGCAAGTTTGGATTTTGAGGCTTTTGAAGAGCTTATTGTTGAGGTGTGTCAATTCCTCAATTGAATAAATGTCTCTTAATCCATAATACAGGCGAAAGAAGCTATGGGTATTGGCTCTCCCCTATCCTCAGAAGACAAAAATTATTCTAGCCAGGTCTTAAAGATTGAGCTCTCGGGACCCAAGCGGTCTCACTTTGCAATCCTCGACTTGCCAGGAATTTTCAGCTCCAGGAGAGATGGAGTGTCTAGACGAGAGATGGAAGGAGTAACACGAATGGTGACTTCTTACATGCAAAAGCCCGAAAATATCATCATGTCAGAACACCTTCAGCTTCCAAAGATACGTTCACTAACCTCTTGAGCAGTTGTGTCGCAGATGCTTCTGGCGATATTCAGAATGAGCAGATTCTTGAGCTTGCTAGCGAGATCGAGAGCTCGCGAAAAGTTGGTGTTTTCACCAAGTGTGATAAGTCGGATAACCCCAAAGATGTTAGTGATCGTTCTCAAGTTAAAATCTCGCTAACCGTAGGAATAGATTGTGAATTTGGTAAATGGCCGAAATAAATTTCAAGGAAAGCCGCTTCACTGGCATGTTGTGCAAAACGCTGGACCAAATGCCGCCGCAAACTTCGACCGCGAGCAAGCTGAGGCTGCCACATTCACTAAGTCCCCATGGACCGAAATCCCGAAAGAGCGGCGAGGAATTCCGGCTCTCAAACAGTACCTAGCAACATTGCTTTGTACAAGGATCAGAGAGGCCTTTCCCGACATGTTGAGAACGGTCACTGGTAAACTCGACGAAGAGCAGCTTCACAGAAGGTCACTTGGCGAATCTCGAGCAGATCACTCGCAACGGCTGGCACATCTTGTTGCTATCTCGCAAAAGTATCAGGACTTGGCTAAGAAGTCGTTGTCAACCCCTGACGCGCTTCCGGACGCGAAGATGAAATTGAGAGGTAAATCAAAGGCAATTACGCAAGAATACACGAAGAGTATGACTACAAACGGTCACTTCTATAACTTTCTTGAGATCGGAAAGAGCGTAGATGTTTTTATTAATGTCGACGAGGAATCTGACAGCTCTTCTGAATCTCTTCCTGTGGTAAGCTTTTCCTATACCTTGGGCCGCCAGATTTCTGTCAAGTTCGTTAACTAACACGTTCAGCCTGATTTCGGTCACACTCGTGGTAGTAAGAATGACCTGCCTACCCCAATTTCGACCCCAACCAAGAAATCTACTGCTAAAACGCAGTTCAAAACAGCTGTCCACCCCCTCTATCGAGAAATACGCACCCAACTTCGAGAGAACTTAGGCGAGGAACTCCCTGGAGTTCTCAACCCCTGCGTACTACATCCTCTATGGAGAATTCAAACTCAAAAATGGCAATCTCTAACCAGGGACCATCTTTCAAAGCTGATCACCCGCACTTCCGAAGTCTCCATCCTACTCTTCCGACAAGCCTGCAAAGAAGTTGGCGTTAGCGAACGCACCGTTTTCGGCCTGGAAAAGCAACTCGCCGGCTTCGAGCGCCAATCCCGACAAGATGTCATGAACAAACTGGACCTTCTGTGCACCCGCAACGCCAACATGGCCCTCCAAACCAACAACCCCGAATTCGACTACAAAGTCCGTAAGGCGCGCGAACTCCGCTTCTCGCAAGCCCTCGAACGCTACATCGCGCTTCACCCGCCCTCTACCTTCTCCTTCGCCAAACTCACCACCAGCAAACCCTGCGCCATTGTCGACGATGACCATATCGCCACCTTATTCAACGAACTCCACCCTAACGGCGCGCGATCTCAGAACGTGGAAGATGAGATTCATGACCTCCTGAGAGCGTACTATGAAATTACGATTCAGAATTTCATTTACGATGTCACGCATAATCTGAGTGAGCCGTTTTTGTTGGATACAAACGGGCCGTTGCTGGGGCTGAATACGGAGTTTGTGATGGGGTTGGGGGAAGATGTGGTGCTTGAGCTGGCGGGCGATGAGGAGGTTGATGTTGTGAAGAGGAGGGAGTGCGAGGGGCGGATTGGACGGTTGGAGGAGGCGGTTAGGATTGCGGGGGTGGCTTTTGGGAGGACGGGCGGGTTGATGGTGTAAGTCCGCTTGATATTGGAATTAACTGGGGATTCACGGAGCTGTCTTGGGAGGGAAAGAGTTTAGGTCCTGAGAATAGTGGTTGTGCAGGCGCTAGGGTGTAAGAGGCGTACATATATGTGATGGAGTTCATATGTCAGTTCCAAATGACCTTCCAAAGGCAGCGTCATCTTCTATGTATTCATGTGTTTTCAATCTAATGAGAAGTGACCCTTCCTCGCGGTAGACAAAATAAGTGGCAGTAAGCACGATATTTCTTCGATTAAGTTGACGAAATATCGGCATTTAGTGGATTGACTTGGAATAATATGATTTATTTCGTCAATTAGATTAAGTAAATAAGACTTCTTAAGCTCTGTTCGAAGTCGACTTTTTAAGTCCCAAAATTAGTCGGCAGGTCACTAACACTTATTTTGTCCTCCGCGAGACTAATACTCATGTCAAGGCACGTTTGAAATTCAGACTCATCTATAAAGTACTGATACGTAGGTTTCCTTGATCGTCGATATGGAGGACTGTCAATAAGCACTTATTTTAACAACCTAGCTGTAATTTATATCACTTGTGGTTATGACTGCTTCATCATAACTGATTGTCAAGTGTAAAGGCGTACTTCGTTGCCTACGTGTCTGATTTCCCTATATTCAATTTTCGTTCCTCTCTTCTCTTGAAAGGTCATGAGGCCTGGGCAATACTCCAGAATATTACCCATAGAATTGTTTACCTTCATAAGTGTTTCATCGTCTAGAGTGCTATTTTGATATACTCTTTAATAGACATAATCTCAAGACTAGTCTTGATTATAAGTTCTTAATCAAAAGTCTTTTCGTCACATAACAGTTTGATCGTGATCTGTTTCACACATTCACAGCAAGTTTGTGAGGTTACGAAAGGATTTTTAATCTTCGTTACTTATTAAACTTCGCTCATGAGAGAGCCCTACTGACGATCTCTTTTCGACTAGTGTACACAGTAGGGGTGTTTCGTTACTTGAGTATGAGTATACTACTGGGTGACCAATAGATACCTGTACTCTGGGAATTCATTGGAAGACTCAGGCGAGGAGAGATTGGTGAGTCCCCTACAAAGTGACACAACATAATATTGGGGTGCAATCACATGAGCAGTCACTCGTTCATTCATCTAGAAAAACACGACATCATAAGAATAAATTATTTCCTACTTTTCAGCTTTTCGTAACAAGAAAAATACATATATACATAATCTTCGTAACACATTATTAGCACATTTCCCTAATTCACACAGCCATAGACCACCAAGCAGCCATACCAGCCGGCACAGCGCCAAACATCAACACCCACCCAATCGCGTCCGTTCCTACAACACCCATTAGACCAAGCAGCCAGAAAATCAAACTACTTCCGACAGCCGCTACAATCTGGGGTGCCGATATCGCTAAGTTATGAATTCCAAGAATGAGCGCGGTTTGGCTCTCCGCCTCCGTGATATCATCTAGCTTTTCGATGTCTGATTTCTTAGACGATCGATCATGTCCCCGCAGCGGTTGTTGCCGGATCTTCGCGAGTTCCTCTCCAATGAGCGCGAACGGGGCCCATTGAGTGAGCGCCCACGACGTGCCCAGGACACCCGTCAGGAACGTTGCAGAGACGCTGGAGTCCGTGAGGCCGAGGAGAAGGAAGGAGAAGGCGGCAAGCAGGTGGGCGATCAGCCATGCTCTGGGTAGTGTGAGAGGCTCCGTGGTGTGAGGCAAATGGGATGGGGTTCCGGAGGCCGTTGCGACGTAGCGCGGGAGCGTGAGGCTTACGAATGTGAAGGTGCTGGCAAAGGCGAGCATGGAGACGGTGCCGAAGCGGGTGGGATCAATCGTGGTGGTACCGGTAGTGGCGGAGGTTTCCTGGCGGTATAATGCTCCGATATAACTGGAAAGAGTTAGTATAACTAGTTTCTGTATTATGTATGGTTGAGGGTTTACGTACGTGGTGATATAATACATGAAAGAAAACCAACTTAACCAGGAAAAGAATTGTACAATACAGATACTCCTGATGCGTTTCGGCATCGTTGATGCCGTTAGAAACCCCTGCTTTAATGGTCCAAATACACCAACAGACTGATTACGGTGTGCGGGTTTGTAGTCCAACTTCTTTTCATAGATAGTCATACATTGTAGCAGAACAGTGAGCACTAGACAGACACAGCACAGCACAGATAGCACTTGGAATTGAGTATTGCCCAAAAAGGGAAATATGGTAGGGAAGTTTATGAATCCGCTGCAGTATCCAAGAATACTTCCAACACCAATAACTCGGCTGGCATATGCACTTGCCTGGTGTTGTTGGTCTTCCGGACAACAATCAACGATAAGCGCTCGAATCCCACACTGAACCGGCTGCAGTGATATTTTCAGGAAGGAAATGATCATGGCGGCCACGAACTTTGTCACAGCTTTTGAATTTGGTCCCATTGGGTTGCCACCAAAGCATGAGAATAGGAATTCCACCATATTGCTCGTCCAAGGAAGGGCCACCATAAACAGGCTTGTGGCAATCGTTCCAAATACAATAAAGGTCTTCCGGCGACCCCATTGAAAGGTACAATTGTCACTTAACACACCGATGTAGGGCTGAATGAACATTCCTGACAGCGGGCCAGACAACCACACAAGTGATATGAGAGACGGACTCATGCCGAGCGAGGCAAGGTATGGCTACTAGAGGATTAGTCCTGGCTGGCCTAATCGGATTCTCCACGCTTTGACTTACAGAGCCCTGCGCCATTATTGACGTCCATATCGTTTGAAGACCTCCCATACTTATCGTCAGGCACAATAATCTGAATGGGCTTAGAGCTCGCACTGATGATTCGCTATCTTGGAGTCCTCCATGGCCGTAGACGTCAGCAGGCTTCATTGTACCAAAGTTGGGCCAATGGGAAGTTCCGCGTTGTTGACTTTGGTAACCAAGTAATGGCTGTTTGGATTCGGCAGACTCCGAATCATAACTCGTTATATCGTTCATGGCTCCTTTGGTGAATTCGTCAAGCCTCAATGGTCATTGAGTCTCGTTTTGGTGAATCAATCTGTACAAGCTCTGATAAGCTATTGAAAGGTCGTCTTCGTCGTCGTCTCCTGGCCCCAGCACATCGAAGCTACACCTAGTCAATCAATTGCAGACTTCTCAACCACCAAACTTCGTGTGCGACCTCCGCAAACAGAAAACAACGCGTTGAAGAGTCTGAAGACCAAAAGAGAAAATGGAATCCATAAACACGGCTGGGAGCTTGCTTCACATGCGGAGTAGTGATGCCCGCCATAACATGCATCTCGGATAAAGTCACGCATCTTGGACGTTGCCGTTTGTCTCTTTCGAACCTGCCCAATCAGCCCATGGGAAGATCCGCTCTCCTGCGACAAGTGGGATGGTTTGCAGCTGGGTTTATTGAGATTGTAGATGCGAGACGTCCAATTCATCGATTTAATGAGATAACTTCGGGGATTTTTGTGCGTCTATTGAACTTGGCATCGAGATGTCGTCGTTTCAACCCTCGTGATAGGCTTTGCAGCATCGCAGAGCATCCACAGGGGAATCGAGTCAGGGCCCAGGTGTGGTCCATGGGGCAGAATGAGGGGTGGCGGCGCAGCGCTTCCGTACAAGAGGGGGGCATCGTTGCATATTCAAGCTCTTGTTGGTGGCTAGAACAAACAAGCTGCAGCGAGGAAAGATTTTCGATATGTGTACTGTGCTGTACTGTATGTGTCATGTCCAAAAATGCAGGTTTATGTTGTGCGTATGGTAAGCTTCCTTGCAACAACATAAGTGGGATTCGCTTGCAGGTTAGGTAAAGGACTTCTCCTTCCTCATCCGGTGTGCCGTCGTTCAGAGCGTCAAATCGCTTGTAATTCTGGGATACGAATTAGGAAGCTATTTTTACGACAAGCGCATATTGGTGAAGCCAGTCCTAGACTCCTAGTGCTTCATCTTGTGTACTCGCTTATTCGCTTGTTGGAGTAAATAGGCACGTGAGTTTCATATATCCCCCTTCCCACGGTACAGAGTGGTCGTAATAACGGGCTGTAGATTAATTCTCGTTAGTTTCGACGGCATGTTGCCGTCTTTCTCGCAATCCTCAACATCCCGAGCTGCCACCTAACAATATACTTACTTCCTCACCATTCAGACCTCTCGAGTCAGCCTTTCTGCAGGCTAGAGTTTAGGCTCTTTCCGCATACCCCTGTGTGCCCAGACCTGAGCAGCCACAGCTCACCGTGCAGGTTGCAGACGTTCGGCTCATTAGACTCTCCGGCACTCGATTGGTTTTGTGCTATAAAGACGTGTACCGAAAACGTTGTCTTCATGGAGAGTTCTGTACGACGGCTGATAATTTGAAATTGGCTGAAGTTGTCCGCATCCGGAGTCTGGTGTCTGCTTGAGGTCATCGAGCTGCTCAATGACAGCAATACGTCTGGCCCATGTTTGGAAGGGAGTATTGGATTGGGGGCTTTAATATGTGCTCTTCTCCTTTGGTCTACATGGCAATCGTCATCACCTCACATCCACCATGATCACGCTGGTCGCTTTTACCAGATTTTGGTTGCCTAACACAAGTGTTGCCTTGGAACTAACTTCTCTGCGTTGCTAAATATGGTAGAACAAACAGGATGAGTTAGTTTCTCGCTACTCACGATCCTGCCAAGATCAGCCAGCTTCAGGAGATCAGTAGTCGAGATAGCTTCCCCTTTTGCTTGCAAGTTGGGGATAGCATCCTTAAGAGGAGACATGAATGCAAAGCAAGACGGCACGTACCCCAACATCCGTATCCTAGGAGCCATGTGGAGGATATATTATCAGCCTTGCTTTGATTCCTCGTGGTATGTAGGGATGTGTTTCGTTGCCGATTCAATAAGCTTCATTTGGTCACACGATGCAAGGAACGAAGAGGTTGAATCCTACCCAGGTTTAAAGTTGAGCCGGTCTAAATTGGTATACCCAAAGTTAGGATTGTGGTCGTAACTGTCAATTTGTGGTCCAGAAATTGCCCGAAAACGTGGGGAAGTAGGGACAATCCGTAGATCGACGCGAGCAACGGGGTTGACAAAAACTGTTGTGGCTGCGATCCCGCTCATGTATAACAGTTCTTCCGTTCAGAAAGGGACCATTTAGACCCCAAATTAGCTGCTGTGAGTGTTCCGATCTGTTCAGCCTCTCATCTTTTCTACATAAATCCCGTTACATCGCATGCAACATCCGAGGATTTGTACTTGACAGGATTGCCAAGTTTCCACGGCCCATTGTTTGACACTTTCCACGCAGTTTGAAAGTATACTTCAAGCGAAATCTGAAATGTCAACTACGGGACAGCGGAAATTGTAATATTTTAAAGTGTCGAATATTGCACATTGTGTTAAAAATAGCTGAGCGCTGAATTGCCATACACCTGAGAGGACGCATGTTCTCGGGTGTCACCACCTGAACGACGAGGGGGAAAGACCACATTGCAACCTAGCGTAACATTCTTTGGCTGGACGTCTGCATGATAGGATCTCAGCGTCTCTTATTCGATGGTGGCTTTAGACAGTAAGCACTGTGTCTCCTTCAACGATCTTTTACTAACATTCTCAGAGACACATTTAAGAACGCCTCAATCGCCACTAATAGACACGGGAAGTTCAGCAGCAAAAATGGATACAGAATCACAAGCTTGCGACCAATGCTACCGGACGAAACAGACTTGTTCGAAAAGTCTGCCGAGATGCCAACGATGTTTAGATGCTTCCAATCCATGCACTTATAGCTTTGGGAAGTTTATGGGAAAACCTAAAAGGAGTAGCAAGATACGAAGAGAGAGTTCGAGTAACGAGCTTGCGGATATCGGTAGTGGGGGCAAGTTTTTCGGACTCTTGAACTTGAAGAATAGTGAGTGGCCACTCCCTCCAACAGTCTTGTTCATAACAATTTCTAACAGTATCTATCAGCTCCAGAACACCAACGCGAATCATCAGTTACAGGTAAGAAGCTTCTCGTGCACTGAGATATAAATTGCACCCACTCTCCATCAGTTCAAATTGTCAAATTACTGGAAGCTGCGGGACAACTTGTTCGAATGTTTCTAACAATAGCAGACAACTCGTCGCCAGCTCAAAGTGTCTGGACATCCTCATCGTGGGATTTGATTCCGGAGGGATTATCATCCGATCACTCGTCACCTTCAAATCCTACATCGCCAACCAGAGCTCGCACTCACAGTACAGCAAGTGGTAGCAGCAACCGTCTGATGGCGACTCCTGCTTGTGATCAATGTTATCGATTCAAAGTAAAATGTAGCAGAGATCCAGATTGTTGCCGACGATGCGCGAATAATCGAAGTGTTTGCACTTACAGCGCTGCGGCCCCTCCTGGGAAGCCGGATACAAGATCCAAGAGTCCTGAGGAGCACAGAAAGAAGAAGGCTCGACAGGGACAAATTGATGATCCATCAGTTCTTTCGACGGATCTTAGGGGGACCAGCGTAGACTCTAGGAGCTATTCTTTCACGGATTCGCCGACTTCGCAGCATGCAGAACTTCATGTAGACGAGATGAACAATTTCTATGGTAACTTACTGACCTCACTAACAAAGAATTGTTTGCTAACAGTACTTAAAGGGTTCGATATACCGACCATAGAAACTACGCCGTATGCATTTAGCCCAGTCAGCGTGCCGCCAACACCAACAACGTGGGTCACAAACGCACCCACATTGTACGAAATAGACACGATTGGAATGAACAATGGCACTGAAAACTTCTCCCTCCCATGGCAAAACCCAGAAATCCTACACAGTCCCTTCTTCGCGAATGGAATTCCTCTCCAAAAATTCCCCCCAACATCTGCGCCTGTGATGAACCAACTTCCCACACCAACCTCACCCGCATTTCCCCGCGACAACATCCCCACAACAACCTGCGATTGTTTCTCGAGCGCCCTTAACGTCTTGAACGAGTTGAACGCCTGCGTCCAGGAGCAAATCCCGCTCAACCACCCCCAGCACCACGAATTAGCCTCACGATCTCTGGTAAACGTGCTCAACACCACAACCAACGCTTTAGAACTCTGCGAAGCAAGCACGCAATGTATCTGCTCCCACAACTCCATGACCTCCATGCTCTACGCCATGATCCTCCAGCAAATATCCGCGTGTCACGAACTGCTATCCGCGAATACCGCGTGTGATCCTAACCAGCCGTCGCGTCAAAAATCCTGGATTGCAAACGACCGCGCGCGCGCCCTAAACATCTCCAATGAGATGGAAATGCGTCTGCGCAACACGTTCGACGAGATCGAAGACCAGAGCGAGATTGTGGGAAGGAACAGCGTGATCGGATTGCTATCCACCGTACGCACGAAGTTTAGCGAAGAGATTCAGGGGCTTCATGGATAGGATTTTATGCTAGTACTTGGTTTATGAGGCTATGATTATGTTTCGATTAGGTCTGTATTATTATTAGAAGACGTACTGTATGTAGTACTGTATTATTATCACGTAGTTTGGCAGTTAAAAAATGGATTTTTTTAAGGCATGGGATTTCGCGTTTTTCAGCTCGGTTGCGGCCGATCGTGCAGTTTGCGGCAGCCAGTGTGAGTGAGATTGTGACCTTAGGATTGTGAATGTACGACCCCTTTTTTCAGACGACTGCTGAATTCAGCTTCGTTGGGAGAAAGTAAATGGTAGTCGGTTGATTCTTCCTTGATTATGCTCCTTGTGCTGTAGGGACGGGATGGAAGAGTGGAAGGAGTTGATCCTCGCTTAAACGCACTTTGTAACTGATTGTGTTCAGCCAGCCCGTAGCTGAGAAAAAGGCCGTTGGTATTTCTTGAAGCGGTGTGAATGATCCCCCTTGAAAATGAATTAAAATTATATCGATCCTTTCAAAAAGTACCGCTCGATGAGCAGATTTTATTCGACGGTAGATATTTGAAGAAAAGCCCTGACGGATCAGTGTGGCGGTTGAAAACTTTCTAGAACTTCCAAAACGTTTACCCACCGTTAGGGCTTGCAGACGGCTGGTGAAATTACCAAGGTACATGAAGTGCAATCCTTCGCTCACCGTAAAAATTTCCGCAAACATGCCCCTTTCGACGTACAGTCTGTGTTGTGTTGTTCGTTGTTGTCAAGGATCAAAAGCTATATTTAGAAGCGGCCATCGTGAGAATTAAGTGAACAGCAACTGATGCAGCTATGCAAGTACGGAGGACGTGGTCAAAAGTATCCGGGCTTTTGCCAAGACTCGCTTAAGATTTGCCGGCTTTCCGTATCAAAAAAATGAAAAATAAGGCCTGTTTCGACGCAGGTTAAGGAATACGAAAGAAAAAACTCCCAAAAATAGAAATCCGAGAACGGAATAACGTATTTCCGAATACGGGAATTGAACCCGTGGCTCCTGGAAGTTTCAGATTCGGGTGAATTGTGAAAACCAGAAATGTTTACCACTACACCAATTCGGAGGTGAGTTGAAGCTGAGTTAGCTTATTTTAGATTATATTGTCTGCAGTAAAATAAGTAAGCGAAGCAAATTACTGCCCCGTGATTGGTCAAGGGGATCTACCCGACCAGTCGACCTTGCAGCTCATCTTCGTTTGCTTCTTCTCGTCCTTCATTATCAACACTCATCGAAATCTTCATATCTTGCTCATCTGTATTTTCTGCGAGCGTTCTATCCGTAAGTTTGCGGTTTTCCGACTCGCAGATTTTCCGTTATGTATGATTCTTCTTTGATCTGTCGAAAAATACGAGGGATCCGCGGCAAACAAAACAACACCTCATCTTGAACGTCAATATCAGCGCAAGTCTTGAACCCCCGAGGCAAGCTGGATAATTTGATGTCGAGACCGGAAAACTCGTGTCTCAGGATCTTTGCTTCCGTTAATCTTTTTCATCACACGTCGAGTTGTGTAAAATCTTATTTTTCACGTGAAGGAAATCCTCACTCGTCGCGAGCAGACATCTTTTCCTACTCCTCTTCGATCATGGCTAAGACACTCGCTTATTTCTTTCCTTAGACTGAGTCAAAAAATTCCTCTACTGGAGCTGTAGACTTTGTTATATTCAAAAGGTCGAGTACCCCTAATTGATTGAGGAGACTTGACCTCTTGATTCCTGTCATTACCAACTCCGCCAGGCAAAACAGTGCCTCGATAATGGTCGCATCTACTTCCTGGTCGAACTAACAACAGAGTGAAGTCAAATTATTAGCAGCATTGCGATGGGCTTGCCAAACCTGATTGCTCCGTGGTACGCATTTCGATTGCGACTGCCAACTGCTGTGCGTTCAATTGAGGAAGGCGCAATGAGCCGGTTCACGGAACCGACCATTGTACTGATACAATTTTCCAAGCAGCCTCAGATCATCATCTGTATCATAATATGCACTCTATTTATTGACCGCTAAGCTATTGCTTCATTGTATACAATCATTTCTATACCAGCTCCTGTAAGTTTGCTTTCGAGAAGCTATTCTGCGTTCTACTAATAATATACCCAACTAGATATCCTTTTGAACCCCCATTCCTCGCACTGGCACTATGGCCGAACCTTCTCAGTCTGACGACGAGGACATTCTGAACTTGTGTACGCTTGACCTATTCGGAGAACTCCCAAACCAGGATGAAGAGCTGTTCACCCAACTTCGTTGCTCGATATTCGCGGATATGACTATTTGTGACATATTTCAAGAGCTCGCAGATCAGCATGAAGAGCTGTCTGTCCAACCTCGTTACTCAGAATTTCAGTATTTCCACCTATTGCCGGCAGAGCTACGTGTACAAATATGGGAAAAGTCGATGGAAAGACAATCTCGTACTTTTGTGTTTCTTACCGAAGGACCCAAGTTATGGGCGGATTTCCACCATTACTATCGACCACCAGCAGCGCACGCGATAAACCGGGAAAGCAGAGTGGAGGTTTTCAGACGATTTCTGGTTTTCCCACAAGTCTACTACGACACGAGAAAGGCCAATTCGTTTGGATATGGGTATGAGCTGGTGAAAAAATACATCTCCATCCGTCCAGATATCGATATTTTGCGAATGACAATGAATCCGTTTGCCTTTGACAGCCTCAGGAGGCGTAATCAACCATCTCCGGTATGCAGCTTCTTATTTATGCTTTACTCCCTGTTCTATTTTGAGGACTGACTATTAATTACCTTCGCAGGAATCTCCATATAAAGTGAGCGTAGACTGGCCGACAATTTTCAGGAGAATACAGAATTTGGAAATCGAGGGCGAGGTCCTGAGGGCTCATAAGGACCTGATCCTTCGTGCACTGAAGTCCGGAGCCTTCCAGCAGTTTGATAGTCTTAGAAAAGTTAAGGTCATCAAGCACGAGGTTACTTTCCTGTCTAAACCGCAAGACCCTGAAGAAATTAATGAGGCATACGCTACAATATTCGACGCATTCAACGACTACTTCCAGTGGAGACATTTGGTCAGCTCCTGCACCATCAAACCTCCGAAAATTGAAATAATTGAGAACAAGAGCTAATGGTGAACTAAGGTATTGTATGGACGAGCCTGGAGCTGAAGAGGAACTATCAGCCCAAAAAACTATGGGATGAGTTCTAAGCGACGAAACACTCACTAACAGCACCCCGCGTGGTCGCTGCAAGCGTATTTGTATACCGTTCTTTTAAGAAACACACTGAATGAACGTTTGTTACACCACTCAGTAGTTGCACGACTCGTAAGCAATCGTTCCTCAGTGTGATCGATCATCCTTCAGAGTAACACTGACCGCTCTTCAAGTGAAGATCGGTATACCTTCCAAAGTTCTCTTAACAGAGAGGTTCATTCCCACACGTTTCACAATCATCTATTGATGAGTTTCTAGGCCTGGTAACCCAGGAACCATGTACGGCTTATTTGCATTATACACTACGCTTTCATCCTTCACATGATAATATCATTCCTCGAATCTTGCACCGGTACACCGCTTCAATAGTTGTTGGAGGGTCACGTTATTTATTCAAGCTACTTTCACTTCGGACCGATTTCCCCTCTTGTATTTTACGGTTCTGCCGTCTCAAGGCGTGAGTCGTGAGGCGATGGCTGAAATGGCGGACAGCAATGCGGGGTACAGTATCATTCCCAACCCAATTTTTGGACACCCTTTTTTCGGGACGTTCTTGGTTGGGAAAGATACGGCACGATCAACGCAAGGTGGGGCAGTTGTACACATTTGATTCTCACAAACTACGGGGCCTCAGACCGTTTCTTACACTTTCGCGGTTGCCTTATTCCTACTTCAAACTCAAAGAAATGAAAGTAAAAGGCAAATAAATTTGGCAAAGCAGAGTCGTACGAGTAAGCGGAAAAGCTTCTCCTGACACAGGAGAAAAACTTTAGGAAATTTGCGATATGCTCAGACGGGCAATCCCCATGCGAGCGAACAAGCAAAGAGGGTTTCGCTTGCCCAACCGCCAAGGGACACCCGACTCTTGCTAGACACAATGAAAGGGATCACGAAACCAAGCAAAGCGTAAATGCTTCAAATAGGTTGGGGGGGTTCAATGGTGAAAGCGTCAAGATTTTGTCTGCACTGCTCATTCAACAATTGATATGATTGAATAATGCAGTGTCTCTTCAGAAGCAGAGCCAAGGCCATACGAGAAAACCTGGAGGCAAGAAGACGTCATGCTCAAGCTTCAACAGATGCCTGCACTTTCGCTGGCGGTCATGGTGCTCGGCTACTGATTCGGTCGGCTCAACCATAGATGCCAGGACTGCAGAAGTCGGTACAGTACAGTGCAAAAACAAGTGAAAGACTTTGCACAGACAAATCACAGACCCAGCTGAAGCGGCAGATGGTCGAGGTCAGAAATGGTGCGAGTCGGAAAGACACATGGTGAGGTATGACATGCGCAGAGCAAGAATCTGGAGAAAAACGTCTGTGACCTTTTGCCCAACCCCGACTCCTCGCCTGTGGTGGATCCAAAGAAGGGGCGGCCTGGCAGCCGTTATTGTGCTCCAGTGATTGAATAACTTGCGGCTACATCAAGCTTAAGAGAGAAAGAGAAATCTGGACTTGTTGATTACCATGTCCATCATTATTTGAAAATATCTGCTTCGCCTCAGTGTGCGCAGAAAGTCGGCCTCTGGCCTCTCGGTGCTGTCAATAGTTCATACCGACTCGATCGTGTTTTTCCTCCTAACCTAGCGAGCCGTCGAAAAGTTGGGGTAGATCTAAACCCAAAACTGCAACAGCACCCGCGGACTAAAAACATCTCGTTGCGGTCCACCACCTGGACCAGGTGAGACCTGGACTAAGCAATTTGGGCGAAGTCTTGTCTTTGGAGATCGACTAGAGAGCGGTGTTCTCTCCAGATCCGCGTCTTTCATCTTCTTTAACATTCATTTTCGCCATGAAACGCCTTTGCGAGAGAATGCATCCCATCCGCCACTCGTAGAACATATCCGCGCTCGTACGAAAGAGAGGGAAGGTGCGATTGAATGAACCGGCAGCATCGCGCGATTGGACTTGATTATCGACAGGAGGATTGAGGAGTCTCTTCGAAGTGAAGCATTGGATATTACGCATTGGAATTCATGGTCGAATGAACGAGTTTTATGGCAAACATGACCTAATCGCTACCGAGAGACATCCAGACGTACGACTTCAGACATTGAGGAGCCAAGATGTCGTCAGATCTCAAGAGAGGGTCTTCAAGCAAGACTGTCTTTGTTGTAACAACCATCACCTTCGTATTGGCGACAGTTTTTGTCGTTGGACGGCTCATCAGTCGTTTTGTGATTTTGAAGAATCGAACGGCGGATGATTGGTGTATAATTTTGGCATGGGTGAGTCCGGGACGACTGTGTGCGTAAAGGATTGTAGACGCATTTGCTAACCATTTGCAAGTTTATTGCGTTTGGTTTATCATTTGCGATCGATTTCGGAACTTCGAAAGGTTTAGGAAGACATGATATCGATATACCTCACGACTGGCTCAATGCCTTGCGACAGTCCGAATATGCATTTACCATACTCTATGTAAGCTTGGCCAAGTACGTTTCTTTCATGTCGCTAACAAATTTTCAGAATCCTGCCCTCATGGCCACCAAGACTTCGATTCTCATATTCTACCTTCGCATGTCGCGAAACACGCAAAACATTCTTCGAATCGCTTCATATGTCACCCTGGGAATCGTCAATGTAGCTGGCGTTGTTCTAACGTTCATGAACGCCTTCCAATGCTCTCCTATAAGGGCCGCGTATGACCCCTTTGTGTCCGGAAACACCAAATGCATATCGATTGTCACTCTATACTTATGCTCTGCGCCTGTCAATATCATTACCGATCTCGCCATTTTGGTCTTGCCCATTCCGGTGCTAACAGGTATGCGACTACCTCAGAGGCAGAAAACTGTTTTAGTTTTCACGTTTGCACTCGGTATCTTCGTCACCATCATCGACGTTGTTCGCATTTATTATCTTCAGCAAGCAGCCTCTGATCAGATCAAGGCATACGATAGATTGGGAACCTCGGTGGATTTTGCTTACAGCGCTGCTACAGCATTTCTATGGTCTGCTGTCGAAGTTAATGTGGGCATTATTTGTGCTTGTATTCCAACCATGAAGCCATTGATAAAGAGAATTCTCCCGGCGATGATCACAGATCCATTGAGAACTCGAGGAAGTAAGAGCGATTCATCATCCTCTCATATCAACCACTCACCCCATGATCGATTACCATCTATCGCCGAACCAATTCCAGCTCCAGAACCAGCATATTCTGCAAGTCCTATGCCGCATATGACGGACTTCGGTAACTCAGAGCAAGGTGCTGGAAATGGCCAACCTCACGAGATGGATATGATGGACTTTTTGACCACGCCAGATATGGTACAATCATCCATGACGAGAACTCACACAGCTCGAACGACAGCAACAGATAACACGGTCTATTTCGGATTTGTAAACATGAGACGTCCGAAAAGTATGCTAAAAGCAAAGGGCTGGGAGTCATTCAAATACTGCACAACTGTCACGGTTCTCTTCTTTTTATGGGGATTTTCATATGGACTTCTGAACACGTTAAACAATCAAATTGCCCGAATTGCTGGCCAATCAGTTAGTCAGACGGTGGGCCTTTCTGCGGCATACTTTGGGGCGTACTTCCTTGGTGCGATGACCTTAGGACAATACGTACTCAGGAACTGCGGTTTCAAAGCCACATTCATTTCCGGACTGTGCATTTACGGAACTGGCACTTTGATGTTTTGGCCATCTGCCGTCCTTACCTCCTTTCCAGGATTCATCATCTCAAATTTCGTCGTAGGATTTGGACTGTCTGTTTTGGAAACCGCAGCAAACCCATTCATCGCCCTGTGTGGACCAAGTTCATCATCCGAATTTCGCCTTCTGATGGCACAAGGTGTTCAAGGTGTTGGTAGCATCTTGAGCCAGCTTTTGGCTGAAAAAGCTCTGTTTAATGGCATCGTTTCATCTCCCAGCTTGATCGATGTCCAATGGACGTATCTTGCCATCGCCTTGTTCGATGTTTGTCTCGCCCTCTTGTTCTACTATATGCCTCTACCCGAGGCGAACGATCAAGACCTTCAAATGCAGTCTGATGATCTAGAGGTCTGGCACTACGACACTATATTCTCACCCAAAATCCGTCTCATTTATTTCAGCATCGGAGCAGCAGTCTTTGCTCAGTTTTGTTACGTTGCGGCACAAGAAAGCATGTCAGTCTGGATTGGCCAGCTTCTCAGCGAGCTGGCACCTCGTGGAAGTGCAACACTTAGTAACGACAACGTTGTACTTGTCGGTCACACTACATTTACCGCGGGAAGATTTCTTTTCGGTGCCCTCTGCCTGATCATTCGTCCACGTATCCTTCTCTTGGTCGTTTTCGCTGGATGTATTATTTTTGCAACGTTAACCATGGCCGTCCACACCGACGCGAATGGTATCTCAGCGTTCGCGATCATGCTATTCTTTTTCGAAGGTCCAATCTTTCCTATGGTTTTCGCAATCGGCCTTCGTGGCATGGGTAGACGTACCAAGATCGCAGCAGCTGGCCTCACCGCCGCGGCAGCTGGTGGCTCCATCTTCCCCTTCGTCATGTTGGCCATCCAGCGCCTTCAACACCATACAACTCAATACTCGTACTGCGTCGTCATCGCTCTCTTCGCCGCCGGCATCTTCTACCCAATCTATCTGAACATGGCTCCCAAAGCTAGAAATCAAGTCGATCCAAGACCTATGGTTGCGGGCCCGCCGATCCAGAAGATTGGACGCAAGCTCAGCATCATCGTTAATAAACTTGGGAGCGTGGGAAATGGAAAAGGGAGTCCCGGTCTCCCGATCGTTGAACACCGGGAACGATCTCGACAGAGGGAGAGTTTGGGGAGTGAGGTTGGGTCGGTGGAGTGATTCTGTTTGAGCTTGGCGCTTGGGGGTTGATATCTTAGCAGCATTGGGACGGTGTTCATTGTGGTTCTTTTTCTTTTGTCTGGGATGATTGGTACGCCTCTCTGTTCTGTCGATACTTCGGGGCTATGTGTATATATGGGTTGGGGTTGGATTGTACTACACTAGGCATAAATGGGTGGAATTGGAATGGATTTGCATTGTATGCGGCACAATTGCTCGGTACACATGGGTGGAATAGGGTTGGGTTGCATTGGAATTTTATGGATAGGATTGGATGCAATTATCTTTGCATGGAATGGAAAATGGATGGGGATTGGAAAAGATGGTTACGGCCTCGTGGTCATTGGAATACCCGCGTGTAGTCCGCGCACTGAAACAATTTTATTATTCTCTTCAAATCTGACTGTTATTCTTTAAGTTGACTGAACCCATGTATACATGAAACAATTGAATCTTCAAACATCACCAATAAATCGGTGTAACTAGAATTGCACAACCTTGCCCCGAGCTTGCCTCCAAGACCGAAGCCCAATTCAACCACTCGGAAACAGTACTGCCGTTGCCGTTCGATACAGAGAAACAAAGGAATATCACAATTTTCCTATTGGCTATTAAACCAGATCTTTTACTAGCTTCTCACTGCCTAATGCCAATACCACGCTGGTGTTGTTGAATTGGTACTGGTGATGTCAGTAGCCCAGTATTGGTCCCTCGGGGGGTTTTTTCACGTCATGAAATAAGGTTAGCCACATTTCTGCGCGGGCAGGGCAGGGCACGCATCGACCGATCTGTGTTTATTCCCCGTGCGTGTTTTGTTTTGTTTCGGGGGATACAAAAGAAATGTAGTACGGGAATGATGAATATGTTCCACTGAAAAGCGCAGTCTTTTGAACAATTCAAATAAGTGATTCCATAAAGCTGCATCTCTCGTGTGAACCAAGAGAATTTGAGTGATTCTGATATGCTGGCTGACCCCCTCAAACACGCACGAGATGGTGGCGGACAGGGCTTCGCCTCGCTGCCAATACCTTGGCTGCACGGCTTCCATCTCCCGGGCATGAAAGCTGCTCGAGCTGGCGAATCACAGGGAGCGGTGCGCTAGCGAAGCAGGTTTCTGGGCTGAGCGCGATGAGGTATATTTGATGGAGCCCTTTCCCCACAGTTGAGTTTATATCAGATTCGGATTCCCGTTCTGTCGCTGCATAAACACCATCTACAAACACGAAAATCAGAGTTTGTGCTAAGCGTCGATATTGAATTGGAAATGGCACCATTAGCACGCGCAATCGTCGAGAAAGCCTCAGAGCTAGTATCAAGAGAACTCGTCAAGAGAAGAACCTGCTACCGCACTCGCTATGGGTAACTCCTCCCTTCCCTCCTCTTCCTCCCCTTCCTCATCCTCACTAACAATCCTCAGCTACACCCAAGCCTACCGCTGCAGCAACAGCGCCTGGTCGCGTTTCGGCCGCTGGATCCTCGCCGGCGTCCTCATCTTGATCGGCCTCATCCTGCTCCTCATGATCCTCTGTCTGTCCCGCCGTCGCAAGCGTCGCGCTGCCAAATACGCAACCCAGCCTGCTACCACGTATAACGCGCCGCCGCAGACCACTTACAATAATACCGGCTACGACCAGAATGCTGGCTATGGAAATCAGCAGTATGCGCCCCCGGCTGGAGCGCCGCCGCCGAATTATGGCGGGAATGAGGGTTATTATAATCAGGGTGGTGTGAGTCAGCCGGGGAATACGTATCAGCCGCAGTATAAGTAGGGGGGGGATGTGTATTTAGGATGGGAAGTGAGGGGGATTGTATATTAGAGCGTGGAGTTTGATGATGAATTTTTTTACGGCCTATTTCACGTCGATATACATATATATTTTCAATGATAATATTTCAATTCTAAGAAGATCGTTATTTGAATGTGATGGAGAATGTATTGGTTGAATGGTGATTGTGTTGAGGTGATTTTTCGTGATGTCATATCTTGCCAAGTTTGGCTTGGGATTTCCTTGGTGCTGGTTCGGGGGTAGGATCTACATGCGATTCTTTGGGTTGAAAGAATCCAAGGTTTGACGTACAATGGTGACATGCCTGATTCTCAGAGGATAGTTATCTGTGTCTATTCGATGCAGCTGTATTTCTCGTGCATGCGATACTTACTGACCTACTTTGAATCTCTATTCGTAAATAAAGATCACGAGAACAGTAATGGAGAGTTGTCATTTGCATCCTAGAGAGAGAAGGACTTTCCTTGGAGAGAGAGTAGTGTAGTTTGCGGATATCTCTAGAAAAGAGTGTCATTCAAGACATTTCTTTCCGATTTTCTACTTTTACAAATGTCCAAACCTGTAATACACAAGGGGCTATCTAGAGTCATCGGAAGCAGCGTAAACAGGCTTCTGAATATGCTGAGTAGAGCTGCACTTTATAGACAGAACCATCCCATCGACGTCCACATCACAGAATCTAGAGCCCAAATTCTAGATCAGGAAATTTAAGTCGCTTGTTTTGAGGCAGGCATCATATCGTGGACATCTAACAGGACGGAGAACTTCCTCTGTATTTTGCCCTCTAATGATTTCCTCATCCTGTAGAAGGCTCGTTGTGGGATCTAGAAAGGGGTCGGCTCAAACTGAAACGGGGAGGATTACGTCTTGACACTCTGATCAAAAGAATTGCGACAGGATTTGGAACGGTTATGGTGTTTGAAATCTTGGTCTTCGATTTAATTCGGTAATGTAGTAGACATTTGGTTTAGATATCATGTTGTCTGTGTAGATCATCTTTAATTTATTTGTTAGACTTGTAGATTTTGAGAGTTCAATGAGAAAGGCGAATCTGATATAAACCCAAGAAGACCTGTCGATGCTCCTGGCATGAAGTTGAAATGGTAGTTTCAAACGGTTCACGATTTTTGGTCTCTTGTATACTCATGTAGTAAAGGCAGTGCTCTATCACATCTGCTCATCTTAATCTATATTGTAACTTGTAGACTCTAAGTGCATTACTTTCACAAACCCAACCATCACCGTGAATACCTCCTCATCTATCGACAAAATCACAAAACTGTAACTCAGCTAGAACCTATAGTACCATACTTTGATCAGAGGTATATATCAAAGCAATCAAGAAAACGAATGACTCCTGTCTGCCCACACTTCTTCGGTCTACCTACATGAAGTAGTGAGTTTGTTGAATCTACTTGTGAAAGTTTCATTACGAATTTTCTCAAAAACTCACCATCCAGAGCTTGTGTTTATCGTGAGACCTACACTCCAGGTTGGCGTTACATCTGATGTCAGAAAAGACGGCTGCATTGTCTTAAATTATGCCATAATAATGAGAGTCAGTTGCCGAACTTTCTTGAGATCTGGGAGTGAAAGTCTGACAACGACTCTCTCAGCTGCGAGAACGATGGTTAGGTCGTGGCACTAGATCTGGTATGGTTGCACATATGATGTGTCGGTTTACTTGTATATAGGTGAGGGATTGTGAGCTACATACTAGAATATGCCTGCGGTATAAGAACAGCTTGTTCAAAAATGTATGGTGAGAGCCTGTCATCACAGGAAGTCAAGCTACTGTATTTTCAAGAGATTGTTTCAAAATTGTTAATCCATCGCAAAGAGCGCGCGCTGAATATATAGATACTAGGCTCAATTGGTTCGACTGCTGGACAGTCCGTCGTTAGTTGACTCTTCATAATCTCAAGTATAAATCCCTATGCAAATCAACTCATTACTAAAGTATTGTCTCCGAGTGACACATTTTGGAACTCGCCTTCCACCATTCAAAGAACCTCAATGTTTACATTCGCTTCTCTCACAACTGCGGACATACCTCCCTTCACGACGACTCTCTAAAGGAGCTTAGCAATTATTATATAACAGCACAAAATTTCCGACCAGAACAAGTCGTGTTAACTCCCATCTGGTAGTAAGGACCAAAGGCAGGGTCTTCCCGCGAAAGTCATCGTAATAATAATTCTGGTGGGCCTTACGACCAGAAGAAGTCTTGTCAAGTGCATTTTCAAGCTATCAGGAAACGAATGATCTTGCAGTATCAAACTCTGTATTCTAGATAAGTCTCAACTTGCACGTACAAGAAACACAAGAAACACAAGAATTTCCCACTTGATTGTTCCTTTCATTGAACACCACTGATCTGATACATCCATCTAAAGCAAACGTTTGTAGGAATTAATCCGATAATGTGTTTGGAACAGCACGATATATCGGTTACAGGGTTTCTTGTTTTTTTACTTGAAAAAGCGTGTACAAGATTGTCTCAAGATGGAAAATGATGAGTAGCCTTGTAATATCACTACTCGGCATTCTTGGACAAGTCTCGAATTGCAATTATCAAAATCTCAAGAATAACAAGCTTTACTTCTGCTTTTCTAGACATTGCACGTATATCGAACCCATTTCTCGACTCCTCTATCAAGCATTTGCCGATAATCAACACGGAATTGTAAAGTGAAATACAAGTAAAACTTTTAAAATATAAGGAGGCTCATAGAGATGTTTTCCAGGATCGTCACTGTATAACGACTCACGAGTCACTTGTTAATGTCATCATTAAATTTATTGCTGAATGACGGATATATATTCGACGATCTATCTGACATGTGTCCATGCTAGGTCTACAGCAGTTCCCATTGATACTTCGATGAATAATCGAGACCTTTTCTCGGCGAACTTTTGCGGATAAGTAAGCTTGTTTGAGAAGAGGTTATGAAGGCTTCGAGACTTTTTATACTGTATATGATATGCCAATCCTCATTACTTGCAGCAAAATAACCACTCTACTGGTTTGTTGCTAGACTGATGGAATATTTCTGGTATAGTAGCAAAATGATACTTTTAACCTCGTTGGGTCACGTTTCCATAATGCGCTTAACTAAATGTAAGTTACAGTATTGTCTCCTTACGCTTAAGAAGGCTTTTCAGATAGACTTTTAGGAAGTGCTTTTTCTCATGTGACTTTAGTTGAAGGGGAACCCGTTAGTCATACAACCGGACAGTAGGAAGCAATATCTTATGTTAAGGCTTAGTACTAGGTCAGAAGATGTCAATATCGAACGCTTCTTTAGTCAAATGTGAAAGTAGTAGATCCATACCAGCAGATTACAGGAATATTTATACCGACGATCTAATATCATCCGAGTTTGAAACCACACAACTGACCTTGTACTTCAGACCATCCATTCTAGATACTGATGCCAGCAACTACTACCTTACAGCAAACGAGAAGAACCACCACACAACCTTACATCCTCACAACACACAGCCCCTACCTCAATCCTGAACCCTCATACTTAAGCTAAGCCCAATAACCGCACCACAACCACGAGAGAAGCAACGGTCGCCCAACGTAGTATCATACCCCCTGCTGTGAACACGCCCGAGCCGCACGCGGCGCAAAGCTATCTCCGCTTCTCGAGCAAGTAGTCAATTCGTGGGGTAAGTCCATTGGGTTTGAGTGATGGGGAGGGATGTGAAGGATGACATATGTAGGTTGTGAAGGAATGGGTGGTGGTATGTTAAATGAAGATGGTGGATGCTTGAGAGGAGACATGAATGAGCCTTTGGGTGTCACCGAGTTTCAAGCCTAGACGAAAATTGATGGTTTGATGCTGAGAAGGAATGACTTACGAAAGGCAAGTGTAAGGCAACTAGTGAGTCATGGAATTTAAGAATTTGAAATCTATGTCTCGTTAAAAGGTTATTACAACCAACGAAAAGGAAAAAACCACAAGGCGTCTATATCGTATCTATGTCTACGGTATCAATATAAGTACACCTCCCACTCCAATGCCAAATCGCTGTACCCAAGCTCAAAATCCAACTCCTAATAAACAAAAAATTCCATCATGGTATCAAGCTTCACGCCAATCTATCAAAGCGTAGATTTCCTACATGAGACAGTCAATGACTGTGGCAACCTTGTCAAACGCCATCCTCAAACCCTGGAACCATTATTCAAAGGCATCTTACTCAACTCCACGTTCGTCATAGGACTCTCCTCATCAGTCATGCTAACAGCCTTGTGACTCTTCTTCGTCCTGAAATTGAAGTTGAGTTCGTGCCATACACCCTGGAAAGCGACCGCGGGATGGAAGACAGAGAGACCGCCTGTAGCAAGAACGATCATGACACCTTCGAGGACCATGAAGAGGGCTTCGTCGCCGGTGAAGAGGTCGCTATTGAAGCCGCCTGAGAGCTCGACGCAGCGATAGAGAGATCGGATGAGGATTGTGATGCAGGCTACGAAGAGTGCTGGGATGGACGTTAGCTGAGGTGTGAGGGTCTGGGGATGTGGATCCTACCAACGAGGAAGCCTTTGAAGAGGAGAGACGAGGTGATGGCAGTATAGCGCTCGTTACGGCTTCCTCTGCCCCTTAAGACACGGAGTGCGAATTCGCCGCAGCAGATCCCAAACAATGCCAAAGAGACGACTTGGAAGATGAGGCCAGCCATCATGATATTTTTACCCAGATCGCTGCTCTTCTTTGTATCGGCGGAAGCGGCAATACCACCACCAAGACCTTGCAATACTAGGCAAATGAAATCACAAGTGACAAAGACGATTGTGTAAGTGCGAGGCTTGAAACGGCTAAGATGTTCGCCATAAACGGAGATGATTCTGGCGAGACATAGATAGACGCTGTAGAAAGATTAGCTTGTATATAATAAACGAAAGGATAGAACGGACCCAGCAGTGATAAAAGCTGGCGCGATCGTCAGCACAACAAGAGACATAAGAAACCAGTCGCCGTTGAAAGGGTCATCGTGCATTAGGACTCGAGCAATATATCCAACGCACTCAAGCACTAAGCCCATACACAAAGCTGTCATGAAGCCCCATGTCTTGTGCTTGATCCCTAAGAATAACTGTACGATAATGAAGAGACCGAAGAGACCTGCAAATATGGCGTTTCCAGGAATGGTCGGTAAGTACATGAAATTCGCAAGTGTTAAATCGCAAGTTTCGATTGTACATAACTCAGGAAACAAGATCAAGGTGATATTTCCAACATAATTCGTGTCGCCTGGGCCATCTCCCCTTGAAGTGCGGTTTGCGAACGGAATCGTATCGTTCTGGCCTGGTCGAGACATGATGACAGTAAGGAGAAAAGAGGCTGGAGGATGTGTTGTCTAATTGGAGAAGTCGAAGCTGGAGAGGTAGGAAAGTGTTAAGAGAAATGACAAGACTTCCGGCTAAGAGTGAGAGTGTTCAAATGGTATGATACAGAAATTAAAGCAGATGAGATGAGACATGACTTAACCTTATATTTTGAACGTGGAGGGCAGTGTTATTATGAAAGACGGGGATAGTTAGTTGCGTGGCATGCGTACTCAATGTCGGCAAGTCGGAGGCTGTGATCGCGGTGCGAAGACGCACGACAACGACTCGACCAATAAATAGGCATAAAACGCTGACAAAGAGAGGATTTATTCGAAGAATCGAGCCGTCCTGTGGTGAGATTGCACCAGTGCGCAAAACTTCCAGGGGCTCAAGCGAAGTAGCCTGACTGCGGCTCAGTTCCTAACCAGTAACGACAACAAAGTCTTGGTATAATTGGGGCAGCAGTCCTTGATCTAGAGGCACAGCAGGAGAGATGACGAACTAGGGTATGTTCCCAAGAGACAGTGACAGCTAAGATACTTCCTAGTCCATGCTTCTCCAACGTGGATCGTTGCTTGCGGATGTTTCAGAGCCTCGTTTCTGTACGAGTAAGGGACTACTTCTGGTAATCGTATCGATTAGACAACCCAGAACGGAACGTGGTTCGAGGTCCTAGGATCGTGTATTATTCTAAACTGAGCATGGCATACTCCAAGGCTGATCTCAACTTGGGATGAACTTTGTGGATGTACTCTGAAGATATAAAGGGAAAGTAAAACGATTGGACGAAACATACCATTCCAAGGTTCCCTTTATGTAATTCCCAAATGAATGAAGAAAAGCCTTCCAATGACATATAGCAAATGTGAAAAGCAAAACCCAAAATGGGGAGGATTTAGTAATCGATGTATTCCTTAATCGGGCCCCATACAATCACGTATAGTGGTGGATGACTTCCCTGCAACTCAACCCCAAATATAAAGTGTGAACCTTATCTTGTATCTCTTTTAGCGTGATGTAACCCATTTGTTGGTGCCTGACGTGAGTACCTGGACAATCGACGACTGGGGAATGTCACACAGGGTAGGTAGAGGAGTAACGCCCTACGAAATTGCATTCAAGTCCAAGAGGTTTGCGCCGTTGGCGATCAACACGATATCCGACTCAGCATACGTGAAGTCGTTCCTGCAACCAATCGCAGTTCTCTCTGGCTTCCGTCAACCAGAATCAACAAGACCTCATTTGGATGTTGGTGAAAGTGGGATCAAAGACTCCTTAGCAAAGGGGCAGTGCTGCAAAGTGATTGGAAGTAACTTTTGTATCACTCTATCGTGGTTGAATGATCGTATACGATATACGTCGGTTTGAGATAGTACTAAGAACGGAGTGTTGACAATAGTTTTGGAACGATGTGGATATCAAACGTTAATTTGTGCATTTTGAAAACGTACGCATGAAGTAGTTTGAATTCCAAAGACCGCGGATACCGAGAAAGAAACTGACCGCGGAATCCGATTCGCAATACCCGAATATCGACCGGCGCTTAAGTAAGCGACCTCCACTGCTCCACTTCGTCACTTCGTATGGATTCGCAAGTTCACAAGGGTCAATTGACGATAGTTTCCAGTCTCGCTTCACTTCGGGGAATGTCACAGATATTCAGCCTTGCCCTTCTGCTTTAATCTGACTACCTGATCCGTCTCATCTTACCCGAAAGTTACGAAAATATGGCAGACGTAGATCCAGCAGCTGCGAGAGCGGCCGAACAAGCCAGAATTCGAAAAGAGAAGAGAGAAGCAAAGATAAAAGCTGGGGGGTCTGCGAGGTTGAACAAAATCACCGGGCTTGGTGGAGGTATTCAAAGAGGTATGTTCAGGCAATGTGAATATAGAGAATTCTTCTCTAACAATACCTACCGTTAGATGCACCAAAACCACCTCCTTCCGAACAGCATGGCGATCCAGAAGAAGTAGATATATCAGAACACTACTACCAACCCGCCAAAAACGGCTTTCGAAACAATGGCCAGCCTGTCAACCCAGAAAGATTTGCAGAAGACTACAACGCAGCTCAACAGCGAGCCGGTCCAGGACCACAAATGACCGACGACCAGCTCCGACAGATGATGTTAGGTTTCGACCCATCAGGGCCACCACCACAAGGAGGAGCTCAAAACCCGTTCGCCGGGTTCCCAGGAATGGGCTCTATGCCTGGGATGGAGGGAATGGGCGGTGGTGCAGGAGGACCTCCAGCAGATGACCCGATGATGGCAATGTTACAGCAGATGATGGGTGGAATTCCCGGCGAAGGTGCGGGCGGTATGCCTTCATTCCCGGGAATGCCAGGACAAGCTGTTGCGGCTCCAGATCCCTATGCATACGTATGGCGGCTCGTTCATGCAGTTTTTGCTCTTGGACTGGGAATCTATATCGCTTTCACCACTACGTTCACAGGCACACTGGCTGAGCGCCAACGGAGCGCTCTATCGTACAACACAGAAAGTGACAAACTTAGTCCCGGGAGCGTACATTTCTTCTGGATATTTGCAACCGCAGAGTTGATATTACAATCTAGTCGCTTCTTTTTGGAGAAAGGAGGGGTTCAGCCAACGGGGATGATGGCAACTGTTAACCAATTCTTACCGCCAGCTTGGAAGAATTACTTGTCGTTGTTCCTACGGTATGCTAGGATCTGGACCACAGTGACGGCGGATGCTGTGGCCTGCGTCTTTATTCTGGGAGTTTGTGTCTGGCTCAGAGGAGGCCAAGTTGCTTGATAGGATAAGATAGCACAGCGACCAAATTGACAATTCAAACATCAGACCTCTTCATCCCTATTCATATTTGTATTCCTCAAGAGGGCGATTAGTGCACTTATTGGCATTCAACATCTCACAACACAGAATTTCTACAGTGGAACACACTCTTCTTTGGGACTAGAGTCACTTGTCACAGCAACGCTCTACTCCTAAACACACAGGTTTTGACGCTTTATCGTTTTATTTTCAGAGCAATCTAGTTACAGCGAAGACTATGTGCTATTTTCATACCAGACGCCAAGCTCACAACCTTGACCCGACTTTTGGTAGATCATCATTTGATGGCTAATCCTCGAAAACAATAGCAGCCTTAATAGCACTCTTGTTCTTCATAGCCTCCAAGCACTCGCCCCATTGTTCCAACTTGTAGGTCTTGTTGACGATTCCTGCAACCTTAACCTTTCCGGAGTCGAGGTAGTCGATAGCGGCAGCTAAATATCATTAGTTTATCATTCGCAGGAGTTGGTTGGGTCGACTGTAGAGAGAACTTACGGAACATGTAGGTCTCGGAGAAGGATCCGAGAATGGTGATCTCGTCACCAAAGATCTTGCTTGGTGGCCAGGTGACACGGGCAGATGCGCTGTAGACACCATAGACGACGAGCTTACCACCGCGACGGACGTAGTTGATGGCATCCTCGAGAATCTTTGGGGATCCAGTGGCCTCGACGACAATATCGAAACCGTATGGGTTCTCCTCCTTAAGCTTCTGGAATTGGGCCTCTGGGTCCTTTCTTGAGAGCTCAACGTAGACCTGGTTGACTTGTTAGTATTTCATCCAAATTTTGTCGTAAGTCATTGACGAACATCACCAGCATCAAGCTTCTTAGCCAACTCCATCTTGAGACCCTCTGGAGCCGCAAGCACAACGTGGCAACCACCGTTCTGTCTCAACATTTGTGCCAAAACCAAACCAGTTGGGCCAGCACCGAACATGAGAACGGATGAACCGAGCTTTGGTGCAATCTTCTCGAGTCCGTGAGCAGCGCAAGATGCTGGCTCGAGGAGTGTGGCATCGACATCAGAGAGGTTGTGGATCTTGAAGACCTTTCCAGCTGGGTAGGCACAGTACTCAGCGAAACCACCATCCATGGTTACACCATGAGCCTCGAAGTTCTCGCAGAGAAGCAATTGTCCACGTCGGCAGTAGAAGCATTCGTTGCAGAGCTCTGAGTTGCTATTACGGATTAGTATGCTTGCGTACTCCCAAGAAAAGGTACACAAACTCTGCAACTACACGCTCGCCAACCTTGAAGCCCTTGACGTCCTTTCCAACGGCCGCAACAACACCTACAGTCTCATGACCTATAAAAAATCAGCAGCCATACGGTCGAGTCAACTGTACCAAACAAAAGGTTTGTTGCTGTATGGCTTTGACAAGGTGGGAAACGCAATAGGCCAACGTAAACTCATTACGGCATCAGGCGTATGTGCCAGACATGGCCTTGCGAACAAGCCTGAGGGGAAGGTGTGCATAAACACCACAAGATAGAGCTCCGCAGAGTACATACCAGGAATAAGAGGGAACTATCAAACAGGAACAGTCAGCGGGGTGTTCTTATTTCCTTTAGCCTATAAGATGCAGGTATGTGATGACCATCAAGGTACAAGAATGCATGAATAAGCCGCGAGATTTGTGGAGCAGCCACTTCAACATATAAAACTGGTGTGCCCATACCTTTGCAATAAACTCTCCCTCGTGAATGTGTAAATCGGCTGTTGGGAAGAAATATATCAGTCCTGCTGTCCTCGAAAGCTCGAGAGTGGTAGCTGATGCTTACTTCCGCAGACACCGCAAGCCTTGACCTTGATCAATACATCGTTGTCACGGAGCTATTCGATCTTAGTATTCGATCTCGTTGTTGTTCTCGTTCAGAGGATGTTGATTGTTTACTTTTGGCAGAGGAACGGTAACAACACCATACTCTTCAGGCTTGGTGTATCTGCGAGGCTCGAGGTTAGCTTGTTTTCTTGCAATGTTTTCTTCTATTCCATCGAACAATTCAAGCTTCAAGAAGTAAGTTTACTTCATTTTCTGGTCCTATTTTTGCGATTGATATTGTTGAGACCAAGGCTTCCGTTCTGGGTGCTCGGGGAGTGTTTGCGGGATTTTCTTACCTGAGAGCCTTCATCTCCTTTGGGAGTTGGCCTGACATCTTGCTTGTTTTCTTTTGGTTTGACTTGAGTAAACAATTTTCTGCGTTTCTTCTGTATTTGAAATTGTAACGATCAGAGAATTCAGTTTGGGAAGAGTGACGAGAAGAGTGGAGATGAACAAGTTGGCTTGAATCAAGTCAAGTTCTTTAAGTAAGCCAGCTTCCCCTCCCTCGAGCTTATCGCTTGGAACCCCGCTGCTGGCACCCCCACTACGAGCAATGATCGTGAATGTGCGTCAAACCAAAGCAACAATTTTACGCCACGTTGAGCAACTGCAGCCAAAGGATGATGAAGAATTGCATTGGTTTCCGAGCTAGTAAGCATTTCAAACTTTTCCCAATGGGCTACGCTCTTATTCTGGTTGGAAACGTTCGAATGGGAAACAGATCTTTGCTTCCGGCATAAGAATTCAGGGACCGCGGTGTGCCAGCATCACACCGTCATAGGACAAGCTCTGTATGGAACGCACATATTGAAAGTAAGTTCACTTTTACTTCGACCACCAGACTGTCCGTCAAGAGACGGCCCGCCCGACGCCACGTAAGAATTGGAGAAAGTCATGAGGCCTCCGCCTCTAAAACATTTCTGCAGAGGAGAAAAATGCTCCGCTACGTGCCCTTGGATACGCCCTGGATTTGCCCATAATCGTTGCCAAACTTGCGGTCTATCATGCAGGAGAGTAAAGCGAAACTTGGGGATTGTCAGTATACGACGTCCGAGGGCGGCACGGCTTGAGCAAACTCATCCCCAGCAGGTGATAGTATTAACCTTGTGACACACGGCTAGATCCGTCAATTGAATTGCTTATGCGCCGAAAGAACACAAAATGGGGGTTTTTTCTTAAGGATGTGACAGCCGGGCGTGGATTTGATCTAATATACGGCAAAGCAAAAGCAAATAACGCTTTTACGTGACAAGGAAACACATCACAATACTCAAAATGCCAGTGGCAGATAATATGGTGGTTCGTATCGATTCACGACAAACGGCCGCAAGACTCATTGAAGAAGCTTGTTATGCTATCTGACAGGTGAAGTGTCAACTTCCCTCTCCGACCTATACTCCCCCGGCGATTACTATCACTCGGCCGAATGCGCTACTATTCTGCCCAACCTTTCAAGATATGTGATGAATTTCTGTCTGATGCAACACAAGCTGTAGACGCAAAATTTAAGAAGCTGGAGGAGCTCCACCACGGCCAGCTCCACGTCCGAAACCTCCACGGCTATTTGACTGTTAGAAGATATCTGCAAAGTTGATCGAAACATGACTTACAATTGAGGAGCGAACTCTCCAGATGGTGCTCCTTCCTTGCCCTCCCCACCAGCATCACGACGTCTGTAATCACCGCGCTCACGATCACCACCACCTTCACGTCCGCCACGTCCACCGCGTCCACCAAATGGCTTGCGCTCACGCTCGCCCTCGCCTCCCATCATACCACGAGGAGGAGCATGGGATCTCTGTTGCTTGATGTGGGTGGCTGGGACAATCTCAGCGGGAAGGTGGAGCCACTCGCGAAGGTAATCGAGACCCTCTGGGGTGAGGGTGTAGTAGTAGTATTGCCATGAGAATTGGGTCTTCACGTAACCACGGGAGGTGAGAGATTGGCATGCCTTCACAACGTAGAGGTTCTTGGTATCAATGTCGTTGTGCTTTGGCGCATCATAGTCCTTCTTTGCGACGACTTAATTCGATTCGTTAATATGTTGAATAAATTTTGGAGGTTTGATGCAAACTTACGAACACCCTCGCGGAAGAGGTACTCGTGGATCTTCTTGCGGTCTGCCTTTGGAATAAGCCTATAGGAGGTTAGGCTTGATGTTATATTGAGCTGAACACAGACGCGCAGAAACGTACATTTTGGCGGTTGGTCTTGGATTGTTGTCGAAGATTGAAGGATGAACTTTTCGGTATCGCGATAATTACATTTGTGGGAAGTGGTTTGGTTGAAGCGAGGCTGGTCTGTGCGCAGGAACCGGCTGGCCTTCGTTAAGAGGGGTTAGCGTACTCTCGAGTAAAGCACTCCTTAGTATCAACAGATGCTTTCTGATACCGAGGCACTTGTGTTATTCATTTTCTGCTATGAATAAAGCCATGTATCATTTATCCTATATGACTAAGTTCGTGATTCCTAGGCAATTGGAATTGCAAGGTAATTGAGTTTACGGTGGAGAATAATAGGTCAGACGGCGCTCAGTGCCAGTCACGTGCAAAAATTAATACTTTACTGGAATCCATTAAGAACTTTACAATTGGAGAATGACTTTTTATTTACGTAGAAGAAATTGTCTCAGCTAAGAAACGAGCTTGATTTTCCCATCGTCATCATAAAATAGCTCCTTCACCTTGACACTTCTCAAATGATTCTTCCCCGAGAGGCTAGTGTCATGGTAGAACAAATACCATTTGTCCTTGAACTCCACAATTGAGTGATGTGTTGTCCAACCTTGGACCGGATCCAAAATCTTTCCGCCATATGTGAATGGTCCAAATGGATTGTCCCCAATGGCATAGGCTAGAAAGTGAGTGTCGCCGGTGGAATATGAGAAATAATATTTGCCCTTGTATTTGTGCATCCAGGCAGCTTCGAAGAATCGTCTTTCATGGTCGTCAGAGCTGATGAGTTTTCCGTCATCGTCGACAATTTGAAGTTCTTTGATGTCGCTAGTGAACGAAAGCATGTCGTCGCTAAGTTGCGCTACACGGGGCAATAACGCAGGACCTGACTGAGCTTCCATTGTTGTATACGCCTCCCTCGAGAATTTACCAGTCTGCCAACACTGCAGCTGGCCACCCCAAATACCACCAAAGTACAAATAAGCTTTGTCATCATCGTCGACAAAGCTCGCTGGGTCAATGCTGTAACTTCCAGCGATAGGCTCTGGCTCTGGTTGGAAAGGGCCTTCAGGCTTAGAACCCACGGCAACACCAATTCGGAAAATGCCCTCCTTGTCCCGAGCTGGGAAAAATAGATAGTATTTGCCGTTCTTGAACGCTGCGTCCGGGGCCCAAAGTTGCTTTGACACCCAAGGAATATCTTCCGCCTTCAATGCTACACCATGATCCGTCACGGGTCCGCCAACAGATTCCATAGAAAGCACATGATAATCGTTCATATCGTATTGGTCGCCATTGTCGTTGTCCTTGATATCTGTCTTGCGATCATGAGAGGGATAAACATAGAGCTTCCCTTCGAAGACGTGCGCTGACGGATCCGCAGTGAAAATGTGGTTGACTAGTGGTTCGTTTGCCATGGTTGCTGAAAGTTGCGAACCTTGGTTGAATCGAAAATATACGGTTTGTGAATGACACGAAATGGCTGAAAAACAGTAGCCAACCTACCTGCGCAAATCGAGAGAAGATAATCTTTAAGTACGCGTTTAAATGGCTTGCTTCACCATCCCATTCTGTCCCGTCCCCGGATACTAACCTCCGATTTTACCATTTATCCACGTCGACTGAATCTGAGATGTAGACCCAAGACATCGTGAGGAGCAGGGAAATGCGGGGCGTACGATTTACCCAGATCGCTTCTTTCGACCGACCGGTTAAATTACGTAGACGCTATAAGCGCTCGGGTGGCGTCAATGTTATTCGTGAGTTATATCACGTGCCTGTTACACAAGTTCGGTCCAGACTCCTCACCACTTGATTTCATCGTCAACCACATCAGGCATTCCCACCACAGCTTCCGATACACAACCAAGAAGAGCACATCATGGCTACCCACACTGTCAACGTCTTATTAACGTCCTTTGCCGGTCTTCAACTTCCGAAAACGCTTGCGCTACCTCTTTCCTCCGATACAACAATCTCACAACTTCAGGAAAGCATCCACGACCGCCTTCCTAAACACAATGAACGACTCCTCCTTACTACGACATCTAACAAACTTCTTCCCTATGCATCCGATGCGCAAATTTCTTCCCTGCTGTCTAGCCCGCAGGACGACTTTCTATCTTTGCGACTGACTTCGCGGTTATGTGGTGGCAAGGGTGGATTTGGATCACAACTGCGTGCCGCAGGAGGCCGCATGTCATCCAAGCGCAAGAGAGGACAAGGAGAAGAGAACGGTTCGAGTCGAAATCTTGACGGTCGCAGATTGCGAACAGTGAACGAAGCAAAGGCGTTGGCGGAATACCTCGCGATCAAACCCGACATGGCGAAGCGTGAAAAAGAAGAGCGGAGGAAACGATGGGAGCAGGTAGTTGAGCTTGCAGAACGTCGAGAGGAGGAAATCAAGTCCGGAAACAAGGGCAAGGTCGATGGAAAATGGGTTGAAGATAAGGAAGAAGCCGGAGAGAGAACTCGGGAGGCTGTCCTTGCCGCTATGAAGTCCGGAAACTACAAGGACAATCTGATTGAGACATCTGGTGCGGGTACCCGAGCTGCCTCAAGCAGTGAGGATGACGCTGGTGAGGGTAGTTCAAAAGCAACAACGCCACCTTCAGAACCGGAAGCCAAACCAAAAAGTCTGGGCTTCTTTGGCTTCGACGATGACGACGAGTTCATGAGTGATAGTGACGAAGAGGAGGAAAGTGGGATCAAAAATCTTCCAGATATCACAGAGGCGGATGAGTCTGAGGAGGAGGTCGAAGAAATCGTTGAGAAAGAGCCCACCCCTCCACCAGCTCCATCAAAAGGAAAGGGTAGAGCTAAAGCTGCATCTTCGAAGGTCACAAAGCCAAAAGCCAAAGGCAAGGGAAAGAGCAAGGCGTAATAGGGAAAATTGTACTTGTATATCAACTGGCGTTGGGTTACTTTTGTCAAGCATGGCGTTTCTTGGGCGGTCAAATGGGGACGGTTTTATGGAGTTCTGGTTATATCCAAGGCTAGTTGTATCAACTAGGAATGTTATCAATAGAAGCTGCAATGCATCTAAGTTTCCGATCAAATGCCAAAACGTACAAAACTTTTGATCGTGGCACCTCGGGTGCATATATTGCTACAGTACTTAGTCTAGACCCCACTTTCGATTGGCTGCCTTTCAAAATATGGCCACTCTCATTAATTTCTTTCCCCGAATGCCTTCTAGTCCTTAAGTTAATTATCCATATTACCTCGGGCCAGAAGCTTTAACAAAATCCAAGAATGATTTATTTTCGGACTCTGACGAGATGTACCCGCATTGTCCCCAAATCAAAGGCCTTCTCAACTACACAATGGCGTTCGATACGCACGTCAGAAATGTCAGAAAGTCAATTAGCTGCTCTCAAGATTGATCGGGACAGGTTATGGAGAGACCTACATGAGACGTGTCAATGGGGAAAGGGTGAGCGCTGGGGAGAGTAAGTCTCTCATGTTTCCCAGGATGTGATAAGTTGCGGATTGGTCCATTAAACCTTGTTTGATAAGGGGTGCAATTGATATACGGCAATAATGATTTTTACTTGTTCGATTTTTGTCAATATCTCGCAAATTGTCTCACAAAATGCGTGTCTTTGTTGGTACACGGCTATCCATTGCTGACTCTGTGTAGCGGACCAACAGATATTGGCATGTCCCGTCTCACATTATCTGACGAAGACAAGCAGGCTCGAGATTATTTTGTGAAAACCAATAAGGATCTTGGTTGTGAAGTGAAGATAGATGCTATGGGTAAAGTTGAATGGCCAACTACATTCGTTTGATTCTCATTCGTATCCAGGAAATATTTTTGCGATTCGCCCTGGAAAGAACAATTCAGCTCCTCCAACATATGCTGGAAGTCATCTAGATACCCAGCCTACAGGAGGACGATATGACGGTATACTCGGCATTCATGCTGGTCTGGAGGCACTGAAAACAATGAGAGATAATGATATTGAGACTGAGTATCCTACAGGTATCACGACTTCACTTGTGCTAAACGACCATTGATCAATACTGATAATTTCCTAGGTGTCATCAATTGGACAAACGAAGAAGGAGCCCGCTTTCCAATTTCCATGGTCGCCTCCGGTGTATGGGCAGATGCAATTCCTTTACAAAAAGCATATGATTTACTCTCGGTTGGCGCTTCTCCCGTCACCCAGAAATCTGAACTCGAACGTATTGGATACCTTGGATCCCTTCCTGCTTCTTATGCAGAAAACCCCATCGGTGCTCACTTTGAACTACACATAGAGCAAGGACCAATCCTTGAAGCGTCAGGAGGATTGATTGGCGCGGTGGAAGGCGTACAGGCGTACAAATGGTTTACTGTGAGTGTGAAGGGGAAGGATTGCCATACGGGAACTACGGACTTTGCGAATAGGAGTGATGCCCTGTTGACGGCGGCGAAATTGATTGTTCATAGTCATGATAGAGCTAGTGAGATGGGGTGTCTGGCTTCCACGGGAATTTTGAACTTGAAGTAAGTGCAAGTGCTTTTTGTTGATATCGGTTGAGCAAGGTAATACATGCTAATGAGATTCTTGAAGACCTGGCTCGACGAATACCGTCCCGGGATATGTACAATTTTCGTTGGACATCAGGTCGAAAGAAGACGCTAAGGTGCTTCAACTCGAAGAACTGCTGAAGGCAGAATTCGCAAAGATTGCTGGCGGCGAGAAAGTCAATGGCATGAACACTCAGGGTACGCGAGGGAGAGGCTGTACTGTAGAATGGCAGCTTGACACCGACTCGCCCGCCACCAAGTTCCATAAGGATTGCATTGATTGTGTCGAGAGAAGCGCAGCAGACATGATTGGAACTGAGAATGATAAAAAGGTTCAAAGGATGACTTCTGGAGCTGGACATGATAGGTAAGATCAACTAAAAGGAAACAGAACATTGACTTACCATTATTTGTAGTGTATACACAGCTCGGCACGCACCAACTTCAATGTACAGCTCACATGTCAATTTGGAATACACGCTGACTGGTGTAGGATTTTCGTACCGTGTAGAGACGGTGTGTCGCATAATCCATCGGAATATTGTAGTCCAGAAGATTGCGGCAACGGCGCACAAGTTCTGTTCGGCGCCATGCTACGATATGATCGACTTCGAGCAGGAAAGAAATCATAGGATCCAGCACTCAATGTGCGCATGTAGTAATATCCACGGAATGACATGTAAAGCGCGGAAAATCATTTATCAATTCGCGACCAACGGTATGGTACAAGGCTCTATCGAAACTGATCCATTTCCACGCCACTTCTAATCCACTATCTCCATCGCGTATCTCAGTTCTTTCTCTATTGGTCGAGGCGTGTAGGAAAGGTTCCCTTCTCTGTATAATCGTGAGCCCATGCTATTGATCAAACCCGTCACAATGTACTGACCTCGCTGATCATCCCATCGCTCGCACCAGGCACTTGGGCACAATGAACGGTAGGCCAAGAAGAACTGTGTGAAAGTAAGGACTGATCTCCTATCCTATATGTTCAACGTACTTGACGGCAAGGAGCGAAATCCTCTCCCTTGGCTAAGATGCATTTGTGGTAGTCGACATAGTTTTGCCAGCAATGCTTGGTCTGGTTCTGGTTTGGGAATCGGGCGTCAAATCCTAGAGCGCGAATCGAAGGTCAATTATGTATCGCGGTCTCTAGAAGTACATAAACATACCGGCTGGGCACAAAGTTAGCAATCAGGCCATTTCTTTCGGTGTTCGAGGAGTGAGGGCGGCCGTGAACTTACCAGTGACGAACTTGAAGGGCTTAGTCTCGCGGTCGTCAGACATGTTGGCTATCTCGATGCGAGATTCTTGAGTGGAGAGAGGTAGAGTGTGTGGTGGTGGATCAATTGGTAGCAGGAGTCAGTATGGTGCAAGTGAGGTCGTTGATCTGAAGCTTCGGTTATTGGCCGCCGGGAGTTCCGCGCTAAGAGGTGCAAGCTCCGCCGTCACTTCTTGACGCAAGCACCCCCTTCTACAACAAGATTCTCTTCAATTGAATTGAAGAGAACAACCTTCATCATGCGGTCCACAGCAGCCCTCAAGATGTTCCAACCTACGAGAAGGATGATGATGCAACCTACGAGGAGAATGTTGCGACCTGTGCCGGTATGCGATTCCGTTTTCAATGTTTGCTGAAGAGAAGACTGACGTAGCTTTCAATTATAGGAGGAGGAGCAAAGTGGTACGTACCTTAATTGGCGATAGACTCAATTCCCGGGTGGAAACGATCTAGGTCAATCGATGTTGGAGGGAGCTTATGCCGGTAACATACACTAAACTTTTGGCATCAGGTCATACCATTTCTCAAAGACTACGAAGACTTAAGAAGATCCCACCGGAGTTGATCCCACTCGGTACGCACTGAATGGTATCTTGGTTTATGCTAGAGTTGCTAAGTTAAGCGCAGGTATCGTCGTGGGTGTGGCTGTGGGGTTCGCATTCTATTCTTTGGGCAACAAACTTGTTGTGGACAAGCAAATGCGATTGACCCGACAAAACCGAAAGGATTAAGCACACATTGGGAAGTTTCGCGGGCATTGAATTGGTATTTTGATCTTGAAGGATAGACACACTTGTAGTCGTGGACGTGAGGAAGCAAACGGTGGGCTAGTAGTAAAATTGTACAAATCATTGCGAGGCCTTTTCCCCTATCAATTAAACACACTCGAGCCTCATTGTACGCCAATACACAGAAACCAAAGAAGCCTAGTCTCAAGACAGACCTCCTAACGCCCCAGCCATGCGAAAATTAGTAACCATATTCCATGCCCAAGGTCTCTCACTCTTGTCTAGGGCCAGCGACGTCTAAACCCTCCAGACCTTGCATTGGGTCCTCTGACCTATCTTCTGTGGCAGCTCTTGCTCTTTCTGCAGCCACTTTATCTTCTTCACTCACGGCGTTCTCCGCCAACCATCCTTCCTATCGTCCATATTAGCCTGCCGTTTGTAGCCAGATGGATAAAATCCTAAGACTTACCTGTTCCCACAGTGCCGTCTTGCTCCCTAACCCTTCATTGACATTCTTTGGAGGTTTTGCTGCTGATACTTTGATGACTTTTCCAAAGAGCTCGGCCTGGTCCATGTTGTCGATCGCATCCTTAATATCTTCTGGATCTTCAAACTCTACATAACCGAAACCTCGATGAGGTTCCATTGAATTTGGAGCATCATTTTTTCTAGGTAAAAATTTAGCTAAGCATTCTTATACGTTGGACAATACACTTACGGGATAGAAACATCTGCAATTTCTCCAAAGGGTAGAAACGCGTTCTGAAGACTTTCTACGTTGACTGTTGGCGCCAAACCTCCAATATACACTGTGGCTTTCCACCTTGCCTGATCTGTCATTATGTTAAAGTTCTGTGATTTTTTGTTTTCATCAACTTGCAAAAATCGACGGCGTTGTCGAGGATGAGGCTCAGGTGGATGGCTCTCAAGTCACGTGTAGGATTCGAGTCCCGCAGTGAACAGCCTCCAGCATTGACTTGAATATGTGTCCCAATTTACACTTCTGACCAGCTCTCAACCACTGACTTTCACAATTTCATTTTCTACTTTGAGCACGTAGCCTAAACTGTTTTCTTTGTTTCATGCCGACTTTCAAAATTCCAACGTACTGCACATTGTTTCGGTCTTGCATTAACTGCAATCCAATATGGTTCGTCTAAGGGAAATTCCCAGGACAGCTGCCTTTGCCTGGTCGCCAGGACCCGATACACCTCTGGTTGTTACCGGCACTCGAGCTGGAGCGGTTGATGCAGACTTCTCTGATGAGACAAAACTGGAGCTTTGGGATCTGAGTCTGGATGACCTGGAGCAAGGAGTCGAGCTTCAACCTATTGCCAGCATTAGTACAGATTCTAGGTATGTCAGGCTGAGCGCGCTCTTTATTCAAACTTTTGCTGACCGGCATATGCTACAGATTCCACGATATTGCATGGGCACCTGCCAATGCCGACCACCCTCGGGGCATAATTGCTGGAGCTCTTGAGAATGGCTCACTGGATCTTTGGGATGCTGAGAAGCTTATCAAAGGGGCCGAGGATGCTTTCATGTCACGCACAACGAAACACACGGGAGCAATCAAGTCACTTCAATTCAATCCCTTGAAGCCACAGATTCTTGCGACGGCCGGCGCAAAAGGGGAGCTCTTTATTTACGACATTAACGACATTGCGAACCCATTCAGACTCGGAACAGCAGCGGCTCGATCAGATGATTTGGAATGCGTAGCATGGAACCGAAAAGTACCACATATTTTGGCAACCGGTGGGAGCGGAGGATTCGTTACGGTATGGGATTTAAAAACGAAGAAGGCGTCCCTAACCTTGAACAACAATCGCAAAGCTGTCGGAGCCATTGCTTGGGACCCGAACAACGCGACAAAACTTTTGACTGCGACGCCTGATGACTCGAGTCCTGTAATACTCTTGTGGGATCTGCGAAATTCAAATGCCCCAGAAAGAACACTTCAAGGACATGACCAGGGCATTCTTTCACTTTCTTGGTGTCAACAAGATAGCGATCTATTATTGTCCTGTGGGAAGGACAACAGGACACTTGTATGGAATCCGCAAACGGGAGAAAGCTACGGAGAATTCCCTGAAGTGACCAATTGGACATTCCAGACAAGATTCAATCCTCACAACCCTGCTCTCTCCGCAACCGCCTCTTTTGACGGGAAAATATCTATTCAAACATTGCAAAACACAAATCCAACCGCGTCACAAGCGCCCACACAAGCAGGTGACGGCGAGGACTTCTTTACCAAAGCTCAGACGCAGCCTCAAGGCGCTTCTTTCTCATTGGGTAAAGCACCAAAATGGCTGGAGCGACCTGCTGGAGTTTCATTTGGCTTTGGAGGGAAGATTGTAAGCTTTGGTCTGGTAGGAGAGGTGGCAGGTAAACCTCGATCGTCCAAGATTCAGATTTCCAACTTTTCGGTTGATTCGGATGTTGGCTCTGCCACGGAAGCATTTGAAAAGGCGCTTGTTGCAGGTGACATCAACAGCATCTGCCAATCACATATCGAGCAAGCTAAGTCAGATGAAGAAAAGGCGGATTGGAAAGTCATCGAAACACTGATCTCTGAAAACCCTCGTAAAAAGGTAACTGAGTATCTCGGTTTCACGGATGACGTGGATGAGGCTAGTCCTGAAGATTCAAATACAACCACATCTGAAATAGAGAAAGCAGAAGACACCGCTGCAGACTCTAAAGCGGAATTCAAAGCTGGACACAAGTCTAGATTGTCTCATTTCTTTGCTGATGGCGCAGAAGGAGACGACTTTCTCTCGTCTATTTCAGCAACCAAGGACGCGAAAACTCATGACCCATTCCATCTGTTTGCCGACGCAGATTCGCAATCTGAAAAGCAAATCACAAAAGCTCTTATGCTGGGACGCTTCGAAAAGGCCATGAATATTTGCATCAAGGAGGACCGCATGGCTGATGCACTTATAATCGCAAACTGTGGCGGCAAAGAGCTTCTTGAGAAAGCACAGGCTGCTTATCTGTCTCGCAAAACAGATGTTCCAAACTATCTTCGCTTGCTGACTTCTGTTATCGGAAAGAATCTTTGGGACATTGTCTACAATGCTGATCTCTCAAACTGGAAAGAGTCAATGGCTACGTTGTGTACTTATGCAAATCCAGAGGAGTTCCCAGACCTCTGTGAGGCTCTAGGAGACAGGATCAAGGAGGGCGGCTCTTCAGAAGATGCTTCGTTCTGCTACTTAGTGGGGTCCAAGCTGGAGAAGGTTATTACAATTTGGATTGCCGAGCTGCAAGAGGCTGAAAAGGCAGGCATCCAGGATTTGACGGGAGACTCAACCTTTTCTGTACACGCTCGTACCCTACAAAACTTCATTGAAAAAGTCACTATATTCAGAGACGTTACCAAGTTCCAGGATACAGAGCAAAATGCTACCTCCGATTGGAAGCTCGCCCCATTGTACGAGAAGTACACCGAGTATGCTGACATCGTTGCTGCTCATGGGCATCTATCAATTGCCGAGCGATATCTTGACTTGCTACCCACTCAGTATCCGGCAGCAGAGGTCGCACGAAGTCGCGTTAAATCTGCTTTGAAAAAGGTACCAGCAAAGGCTGTACAACAGCCAACTTTGGCCTCCAGAAACGCGCCTCGTCAGCCAGCGAATGTTGGATATCAACCAGTCGGGACACCAACCGCCCAACCCTCGAGGGTTCCTTCGAAAAGCTTTGTACCCCCAACACCTGCTGCGTCTAATCCTTACGCGCCCGCTGGAAATGCATATGCTCCCCAGGGTTATCAGCAACCACAAGCGCCCAACGCATATGGAGGGTATGGTCAACCCCAAGCTTATGGGGCTCCCTCACCTTATAATGCTCCAGCCAACGGCGCGCCTCCTTCTCAATTTGCGACAGGACCACCACGCAACACACCTCCACCAACAGGAACTGGGGCACCATATTCAGCTAGAAACAAGGACATGGCTCAGTGGAATGATACACCTATGGTAGTCAAGCCGGCAACTGCAAGACGAGGCACTCCATCAGCAGCTCCCATCACATCTCCTCTCCCAAATCCGCAAAGTGCTAGTATGACACCTCCCCCACCGCAGGCTGGCTTCGGTGGAAGAGTCGCTGCTACTCCACCTCCCCCACCACCCAAGGGACCAGCTCCACCACGTATGAACTCGCCATTGACGACTGGCCCTCCTCAATCCTTCCACCAGCCACCTCCCAGACCTTCTTCTGCTGCGAACACATATGCTCCTCAAGCGGGTCCATCGCCCTCGCAACAACAGTACCATGCGCCACCTCCGCCAACGATCCCCAGAGGTCCGTCTCCTTATAACCAACCGCCTCCCGGATCAGCTCCACCGAGCAGATATGCACCGTCGCCTGCACCACAACAATACTCGCAACCACCAAATCAACAATCCAGTATGGGTCCACCCCCGCAAGGAATGAGGCCACCACCGCCTTCGAACCCATACGCTCCTCCAGGTAATGCACCACAAAATGCGTATGCTCCACCCCAACCTCAGTATGGAGCCAGCCAACCACCTCCCTCTTTCCAAAATCAGGGTCCGCCACCTTCACAGGGCCCCCCTCAAGGGCCACCACAAGGCTCACGTCCACCACCACCACAAAGCCAGGCACCCCAAGCTTCCCCAGCCCCACCAGCTGCGAGACCAAAACACCCTACAGGTGATCGATCTCACATACCCTCAAACGCACAGCGAATGGTAGAGATCTTCAGCTCAGACATGCAAAGGGTGGCCTCGAAAGCACCACCATCCTTCGCCGCCCCAGTTAAGGACACGCAAAAACGGCTCAACATTCTTTTTGACCATTTGAACAACGAAGAGCTAATCAAGCCTGATACGATTGAAAGATTGAATGAGCTTGCCGAAGCCATCGCCTCTAAAAACTATGATGCAGCCTCCAGAATCCAGGTGGAAATTCAACGAGAGAAGACTGAAGAATGCGGAACCTGGATGGTAAGTAGCCCCGATGATAGTATATGATATACATGCTAACAGATGCCTAGGTGGGTGTAAAACGATTAGTTAGCATGAGCAAGGTTACACCATAGATCCACGGGCAATTAACAAGACGAGAGTGGGCCAGATGAAGCTGCATGCTTTGCAGGAATGTACTATAAAAGTAGTGCTTCGCAGACAGCAAGACTCCAAAGCGAATTTTACATCAGAAGATCAACACAATCGTGATTCCACAAACTGGTGAAATTTGCTAAGATATAACAGCAACAAGTCTCTTACTGTTTTCCTTTTCATACACTCCAACGCCTGGGGGACGACTTTGTGATTTATTCAGCGAACTTGAGAAACTTTACGCCTGGCCTTCCGAATTGGATACTCTGAAATGCGCATGAAACTTTGAGCTGCTATCATTCGATTTGTGTCACATGTTACTCGAGCCATTGTTCACAATGGTGGCGCACCAATCATATCAAGCCACTTAATACGTCTTGTACCTTGTGTATTACCTAAGCAAGCCCGATCTCATGTGGCTCCACTTATTCATCTTTCGAGACTTTAGAAGTCCGACCTCACATGTCTCAGTTCACTGGAGGGACGAAAACGAGCAATTGAACCTGAAATGTTGGCAGACGTTCATCGAATTGAACGGATATCATAGAAGTTTCTTATGATTCACAACTACAGTCGCGTCATGGTCTCTTGAATAGATGAATACTGCCGTGGGACGGACGATTTAGATCCAGTTTTCTTCCGTCATTGATTGTTCTCTTCAGCAATTGTCCTTACGATTCTGTACGTACATGAGTTCTGCCGATAACGAAACGCAAACAAATGGCTATTAGGCCCGACACTCTCGCAGCTATTCCGCTCTGCCTCATAGTTGCGCTGGGTACCCGATTTGAGATCTTTCTGATTGCCTCTATCGCGCTCTACTTCAACTGGCAAGACGGCGCGAAACTCATAGAAACTTACGTTGGGTTCACTTACCTTACGACGGTCTTTGGAATTGGTTTCGTTGTTCTTGGGCTTATTCAATTCCTTCGATACATCAATACACTCAAAAGCTGGAACTTGGAGCAAAATGAGTTTCCTGCCAAACCTTTGTTTTTTACTTGCGAGACGAGTCATACAAGATTCTTTCCTCAAAAGAACTCTTTCAAATACAGCTACCTCCTTACAGGGATTCCCGTAGGATGGAAAGGCAATTCGGGTGGAATGATCTCAGCAGATGTGGAAACGGATGAGACACCTTGGTATTCAAAGCTATTATCTCACAAGCCGTTCGGCGCTTGGTGGACTGTACGTGGAGATAATTACATGGCAAGAGGTTCTGCTATGAATGGACTGCGAGGAAAGCTGGACCAATACCTTGAAAGTGAGGTGTGTTACATTCCATCCCGTTTTGGCAACCCCGCAAATTGACCAACGTAAATAGAATCTCGACCCAAAAGATTACCCTTATGCGTATCTGTTCACCGCTGCGAAATTTCTTGGTTACTCATCGAATCCAGTTTCTTTTTGGAATTTATATTCCGAATCCAAGGAGCTCAAAGCGATGATCTATGAAGTCAACAATACCTTTGATGAACGGCATAATTACTTGCTTATCCCAGAAGCCTCGCAACCACGGGAAACCAAAACTTCCAAAACAGCCACGCAACCAATTTCGACCAGACACCAAGTAAAATTCTCCAAGGAACTTTTCGTATCTCCCTTCAATTACCGCAATGAGGGTTACAGCGCTTCAGCAAACGACTGTCTTTACCCAGAAATGAACGGCAAGGGTCCATTTGACACAACCATCACACTTTCTAGTGCTGAGGGCCAGCCCAAGGTCATTGCCAGAATCTATTCTACTGGAAAGGCAATTGACCCTTCTGTCCTTTCGGTCTGGGAGAGGACTCGTTTCATTTATTCCTGGTGGGGCATCGGCTTTTTGACCGTACCACGAACATTATGGCAAGCATACATCCTCAGTAGACGCCGAAAGTTGCCATTTGCATTTGCTCCCCAGCCAAAGGAGTCAAATATAGGACGTACCGCTCAGGAGGATGAGATCGCTTACGAGAAGCTGTTCTTAGGTTACCTGCGTTATGTGATATCCAGGATACCAAGTCCGATACGTGTCAAATACATTGCAGCAGGCATTCATACTGTCGAAGAGATCGTTATATACTCACCCGCCGCTCAAGAACTTCTTTGGAACAACCCCGAAAAACGAGATGAAGTTGCGCAACTTGAAATTAAGGTTCTCTCACCAACTCTATACTCTCGCCTACTTCACTACGGCTTTTGCTCCATCGGTCATATTCTTCTTTCCGAATCCCAACTTCTAAACCAAACCATCAAAATATCCGACACGCAAATCTTATCCAGTGTCTTCGGTTCAGCATGTCCACCTCAAAAAGCCACACTTGCCTCAACCTGGCAATTGCCTTGGTATGAGCGAACCACCCTTGATCTCCTCTCGGCGCTCACCGATTCGAAAAAACCTGCACCTTATATATCCAGCATTGAACGGAAAGAATGCGACCAGGAATCAACGAACAAGCAATTACACCACGCACATCACATCAAGGCAAACACTGAAGGAAGTGCGCCCATCACCTTACACGAATATCTTGCAACCACCGATGCAGCACTTCGGCGCACCTTTCTCATCAACGCAATGAAATTGGCACTTGCTCCGTATGTTGCTTTCGAGATCCCTCTTCTTCTCGACTTTGAGATTTTCGTTCTTCGTTGTGTTGGGACTTGGATTGCTGTCTACTTACTCTCTTAAATCTTCTAATTACCTAATGAGACCGAAAAGGCGTCTAGGTTATTATCAGCCTAGAGAAAAGTCATATCAGTTGCAGCCTAAACAGCCAAGATGATTCTACACAATTTCACCTGTTACGATCATTTTTGGCACTTGCATAAGAGGAGTCGGAAAAGATAGCATTGACTTTTGAGTACTTCCTTCGATTCGAGTTCTCGATATTGTTTCTTAGTAGAGGTTCAGCTCCAGAGATAGTCTTCGTTATGATGTGTAAGTGGGATTGGAGTTGCATAGGCGTTTTTTGCGTTGTGCTTGGGATGATTGTTAGACCTTTAGAAGTAGAACATTCATGAATTCAGATTCGACATATCACACAATTGGTTATGCGACAAAGCCGTGCGTTAAAAGTAAGTAGAGAGAGAGGTAGTATTACGAGCAAAGTGATTCAATAGATGACTTCAATAGTTGCCATCTTCCCTCTATACAATTCCTCACGCTTTCCGTTTGCTTCTGTACCTTGAAATCCTCTCCATGCAATAGACTATATACAGTCTTTGAAGGTCCTTCTCAACGGAATACAAGGCACAAATCCACGAGCTCCCAAACGCTGATTCTAGCAATGACCTCCTTCTATTTCAACTTCTAGACTTCCGCCCAAGAATGAAAGAACATTCTTCATGTATCAACTCCAAGGAAGAACAACCCAGAAATCTTTTCTCAAGAATTAGATGGTTAGGAGTACATATACGCTTAATTCTCTTCTAGTCAACCGTCTTGGTCATCAGAACACTTTTAAGCTGACTTCAATGTCTGTGCAAGTTAGTACTTGGCGATCTTTCTAAAGGCACACTTCTCGCCACCCAATGAAATGTTCTATAAGCAAAGAATATCAGACCGAATGAGACTACGGCATTCAAGAACAAAAACTGAGTGTTCAATCTCCGAATTAGAAGTCAAGGGTCACTTTTGGGGCGAGCGCTGGGGCATTCGGTCTTCCATTCGGCTCTCGCTAAGCGAGTTCGGTGGTTCGTCGTTTGGATTAAGGGGGGGTTGTGATACTATATATGATGAGATGTATCGTTTTCTTATTTTAAATCTTTACATGCTTCACATAGAGATGTTGTTACTTCTATCATTCTAGTCTTCCCAAGAATTCCACATCCCATTCCAAAACACCCAACTCCGTACAACCACCTAAACATCACCTATGCCGAATCTCAACCAAACACCCACAATGCTCCCCCCCGACCCCTCAATCCTACCCTCCCTCCTCGGGCCCCCTCCGCCCCCAGAAGCCGCAGACGGCATCTCCCGCTGGGCAGTCAAGAACCCGCCAAAAGACCCAACCCTCTCCTTCGCCGGCAAAACCGTCCTCGTCACAGGCTCCAACACCGGCTTAGGCTACGAAGCAGCCTTGAAATTCGCCGTACTCCCCCTCCCTCCTCCCCCCAAAACTCCACATACAAAAACCCCAAGACCTAACACCCCCCCAGAACCTCGGCGCAACACTCATCCTCGCAGTCCGCACGCCCTCCAAAGGCGAAACCGCAAAGACGAGGATATTAGCAGCAACAGGCGTGCCCAGCACGCGTATATCGGTTCTGCAACTCGACATGTCAACCTTCGCCTCGATCCGCACCTTCCTGGCCACTCTCACATCCACCACCCCAGTCCTGCACATCGCACTCCTGAACGCCGGGCTCGCGGCGCCGAAGTTCGAACGATCGCCTGATGGCTGGGAGATGGCTCTTCAGGTAAACGTGCTTAGCACGGCGTTTCTCGCGCTGGGACTCCTGCCATTGCTGCGCGCGACGGCAAAGCAGACGGGCGGGCCGGGACAAGTGACGTTTACCAACTCTGCGGGCCATCGACGGGCGAAGGGCGCTGAGATGGCGGTTCCGGAGGGGACGTCGATCCTGGAGACGTTCAACCGGCCGGAGTTTTTCAGTCTGGCGAAGAATTACATGTTGATAAAACTGCTGGGTATGTACGTGATGCGCGGGTTGCACGAGCAGTTCTCGGTGAATGAGGTGGGGGAGCGGGATGTGCTTTTTAATGCGTGTTGTCCTGGGTATTGTAGGACGGAGTTGGGGCGGGAGATGCCGTGGTATGTTAATGGGATTACGAGGGCGGTGCAGAGTTTTTATGGGAGGAGTGCTGAGGAGGGGGGGAGGAGCTTGGTTAGTGCGACGAGGGTGGGGATAGAGGGGGCGGGGAGGTTTTGGAGTAATGATTGGTTTACGGAGTGAGTTTTTTTTTCCTTTGGGTTGAGGGGGTGATGAGGTGATGAGGGCTAACTTTTGGGGTAGGATGGGAGAGTTGGTTACTAGTGAGGAGGGGAAGAGGTTGCAGGTTAGGGCTTGGAAGGAGATTTTGGAGGTTTGTAGGAAGGAGGGGCTTGAGAAGGGTGTGTGATGTGGTGATGGTTTTCTAGTTGGAAGGTCGATGCTGTGGGATGTTTAAAGTCTGTAGAAGAATCAGCATAAGTTGCCCATGTAAACGAGAAGATAGAGTTATGCTTTGATAATTTCCATGTCATTTTTCGACGGAAATCAAGACCCAGGTCGCTGCGTACATGTAGTGAGTTTACCCCTTTCGTCCATACTACACCAAAACCTCCCTCAACAACTTCCCAAACACCCCCCTTACCCTCTCCGGCTTCTCACCGACACACGTAAACACAACAGCCACACTCCCCGCAAAAGCAAGCTGCTCAACCCACCGATCCTCCCACCGATATCGTCTCGGGAACAGCGTAGCCAGCGCTCTCGGCACGACAAAAAGACCCAATTCCTTCCTCCGTCCCGCGTTCTCGAGAAGCACACTCCAACCACATACAGCACACCCACTAGCAATACAAATGCCAGAATCGATTTTCTGGCATGCGACGGTAGAGGTACCTAGGATTCTTGGACCGATACGTGAACGAGCGAGACAGATTCCGTAGTAGAAGAGCGCGATGAAGGAGCCTAGAAGTGCGGAGGATCGGATAGAAGATTTTAGGGCGTGGAGAAGAGCCCTTTTGTTTGGATTTCGGAGGGCGAGGATGAGGTTTAGTGGCAGATACGTTGAGAATGCCCAGGTGAAACCTCGTAATAGGCGGGAAAGAGCGTGGTATTCGCAGTTCTTTCCACTGCCCATGTGGACAATTTCACAGGGATAGGGGATGCTTTGTACGGGATCACCGTAGGATAGTGGGAGGTTCAGGTCGGTACACATGGATTGAAGGAGTGGTGCTTGTCCTGTTTCTAGGCCGTATTTGATTTCACCGAATCGCATGCGTTGTAAGGCGAGGAGGAGACGGTGGTCAACCATGGCAGCTGTCTTGATCCATTTGTTGTAGGATCTTGGAAGTCGATCTGGTGAGTATATCCATGCCCACATTATAAGCGCGCTAGAGCTGGCAAACACTGCTGGGTCGGCTAGTGTGGAAATCAATTTTGAGATCTAGAAATAATTAGTACAGTTTTCAAGTGTCATGAGGAGACTTACCATTGCCCGTTTACCAGATGGATTGGCTGGAGAGCTACGGCGAGACCACAAATCTCCAATTATCACATCTAGTGCTCGAGTCACAGCGAAAAGTGTCAAGTCCATAGTTCGACCAGCGAACCGTATTGGTCTTTGAATGACCCCCGTTGAAGTCTCCTCGGCGACATACTCAACAAATGCATCGCTCTTTTTGGATTGGATTAAGCTCATGCTGAACCAACCGGCGATGAATGTTGAAACCCATCTTGTCAACCTATTTAATGTTAGCCACCGTTTAAGTCATTTTACGTGTGTGTAAGTTGAAAATCAACTAGCTTGTTAGCCCAGCTTGGCTCTGCATCTGGGTGGCATGAGCACTTCAATTGAGAAGAAAGAGTACCTTCTCATCGATCCCAAGAGCTGTACCGCTGGAGATAAGGAGCAAGAGAAAGACAGAACAGGAAGAAGTTCAACTTCGCTTACAAGAAATCAAACCCTTAGCAAATGCTAAATTGCTGACGTAGGAATAATGGAAGTCTTCCTCTTATGCTCGATGGCCATCTTCTAAAGGAGACATAATTGAACAGGCAGAACCTACCTTATTTGTGTAGTAGCTGATCTAGATGAAGCCAATATTTCAAATATCTTCTTTAATGGTATCTGCAATATCCTGTCAGTGAAGTGACCATAAAAGCATTCCAATAAGAAAGGAGGGGTCATCACGTGCCTGCAAAAACGTAGAACCTCCCACCAACGCAGCACAAAACGTAGGAAACCGCTGAACCTCTACTCCTCCTCTTAAAATCCGAATAAAAGAAGACAAGAGAGAGTAAATCGAGCTTTCTTGCAGATGTTTCCGTTTCCCAGTAAGATATGTGATGTGTGTAAGAACCAGCGTCAGAACCCTTGGCGCCGTGCTGGACAAATATCCTAACGCGTATGCTTTCAATACGGGGAGGAGTATTGGAGGGATATTCTTCTCGAACTGCGCTCGAGAGTGACGGGGTGCTGATACGAGCATGGTGTCTTTGGATGTGACGCTGTGATGTTACCGAGAGTTTGGATGGGAGAGATCCAGGGGAGCGCGTTGGAGTTTTGGTGGTGACGCGTGAGGGGTGCGTCGATCAGTAGTGTTATGAGAATATGGTCATGTTTTTGATGTGACTAGCGTAGGATGTCGAGATAGCTTTGATGGATCTTTCAGAAAGGATGGCTAAAGTTGTGATGTTGTAGGTGCCATATTGGTGTACGATGTTGAGGGAGGTATAAGTCGAGACAGGACAAGGGCCAAGGCCAGCAATACGTATCTCTAATAAGATCACGGCGAGTTGACCTCTGGCGGGTTGCCTACGAAAGATCTATGAATTGCAAGAAAGAAAGATTTGGTCTTTGAAAAATACCAGGAATTGCCTTGTGTTGTGAAATGCGCGAGAAACAAGTCCATGGTTGTTATTGGAGTGGAGGCTAGGCCGAGGTTGAAATCCTTCACAGCGTCCGTGCCAGAAAAGGAATTATAATTATCGGGATGAAAGCTGGGGAAATTGGGTATAAGTACCTAGGTAAGTGAAACAAACATGCGTCTTAGAAGTATCATTGAGGAGTAAACTATCTTTACAGATAACAAGAGTGGCTTTTGCTAGCTAGCAAGCCTTATTGCAGTCGTCTTCCAGACCTTCCAAATATCAACTAGAAACACACCAGCTCATTATTTACTTCTGATCATTTCTCAACGCTTTTGATATCATCACACGTCAGTCAAGATCTGTACGAAGGATTGGGAAACAAGAGAGGCGTTCCTGGTTTGCTCGACCAATCCTTGGTCTTCTTCAAGCTCACTTGACATGGTGGATTTGCATGTGAATGTTGACCCTCACGGACCTCACCCTAGCCCATGGCGTATGTTACCTCACTCGTCCATATGTGCATGAAAGACGTTGGAAAGTTGAAATGCGAGGGAAAATCCAAGATGTTCTCGATTTGGTCTGGTGGTTTGGGAATAAAGTAGCTCCCGTATTTGGTTCCTGATCTCCGTCCCCAACGAGAAAATCCCCCCGACCTCCGTGACCTTTTTACAGTGCTAGAAGAAGTTACCCCGGGATCCGGTCGACAGCACGAATACAGCATCAAAGCGATACTTTTCCCGCATCCTCGTAATTTCCCCACGATTAAGAGAGAGAGATTGTCATTGCCGGCCGAGGAGCTCAGAGTGGACCGCGGTTTCTTTGATGTGGTGCTTCACTGCAGTAGAAGCTCCCCTCACATACACGATTCACGCCGCAACGAGATAGAGCTCTTAGAGCCTCACAACGACTGCTGGTACTTCTGCCACTCCTACCACTCTCGCGCATCGCCTATACTCGAGGTCACCTACAACCGTCGCCTACACCTGTGTCGCAAACCATCGTAGCCACCTATTTCTGGGTTGCGGGACTCGGTACCATCCAAGAACCTTTTGCGGCGTCCCGTGGTCAGAATCTTTGGCGAAGTCACATCTCTGGCCGCAATAGACCATGATAATCCGCGTTACATTTACGAGCACATGTCCAGTTACCTGAGAAACAAAGAGAAGCCAGGGCACAATCAATAATCTTTCCACACCTGCAGATCGTTTGCGACCCAGAAGCAGCTCCGGGAGTCCTGGTCAGCATCCATGCTGGCTGTACAGCGTCCCATGATGGGTTCTTCTAAACCTCCTAACCTCGAGATGCCTTTTGGCTGTGAGTGGAACCTTAAGACTTTCTACATTTCTATACTGACGATTTGCAAGACAACTTCGACGCCTCTTCTACCTTTCCATTCCCCTCTCCCACTGCGCCTGCGCCAGGCCCCTCACTACTCGACGATAACGAATCGAAATTCCTGGATAGCTTCTTTGACGGAGTAAGCTCAGATCAGTTCGACTACAACTTATTTACAAATGCGCCGGGCGAAGCAGAAGCAGGGTTTGGTTGGGATGAGCTCCCTCCAACGTTCATGGGCACGACATCATCCTTTGGCCAACAGCCTCAGATGGGAGCGCAAGACGTACCACATATGACATTTAATGGCATACCCTCACAATTACATTCGGAATCTACCGGTATACCACCGTCAACCTCAGCAGACGTATTAGAGGCAGCTACATTATTGCAGAACGGATCTGCGGGCAGGTCACATAGTGTGGCGGATGGATCAATGTACCACACGCCCAATATGAGTTTATACCCTACCAATGGCCATATGAGACCACAATCAATGTCTCAGTTATCTGCACCACAGCCATATGGTGGAAATCACCAAAGTCAGAGTAGTGACGATTTCATGCGGGATACATACTTCTCGAGCATGGTATTTGGAAACCCAACCGAGACGACATTACGGCAAAGAAACGTGAACCAGAAACTAGACATCAGATGGGGTTCCGACGCATCTTTCGGAACGCCCCAAGGATTCATGGCACCAGGAAGTCAACACACAGACGCCGAAGTAGAGCGATCTCAAATCAACACTCTCGAAACCGCATTCAAACTTGAATCCGACGGTCCCCACGCCGATACCTCACATCCAACAAGTCCCATCAGTGCCTTCCGCCCGCCACGAACCGAGAAATCAAACACCCAACCCGACTCCGAACCCTCATCCTCGCCCCGCCCAAAGAAACGCCGGAAAAGCAAATTCCAAGACGAAGACGACGACACCCTCCTCCCCGGCTTCCGCAAACGCAAACCCCCGAAAAAAGACAAAGAGCCGGCGGACGCGGAATCAGGACATAAGAGGAGGAAGAGTACGGCTGCGTCGGTGGCGGCGGCGGCGAAGGCTTCGAGGGAAAATCTTACGGAGGATCAGAAGAGGGAGAATCATATACGCAGCGAGCAGAAGAGACGGACGTTGATAAGAGAAGGGTTTGAGGATTTGGGGGAGCTGGTGCCGGGGTTGAGGGGCGGTGGGTTTAGTAAGAGTGCGGTGCTTGTTATGGCGGCGGATTGGTTGGAGGATTTGGTGGGGGGGAATGAGGTGCTGAGGAGGGAGGTGGAGAGGTTGGAGGGACGGTGATGTGGTAGGTGTGATGTGAAAAATTGTTTATTTAGGGATTGATGGTCATTTGATATGGGAGTGGTTGGGATGGATGGGGGGCTTCGGTGGGATATGATTTGATACCCTGGGATTGTAGGGGGACGGACCACGGTACGTCGGATATAATACGCCTGCTGAGATAGGTGGGTGATTAGGACGAGTGTGTGATTCATCACTGAAAGACGAATCCAGCTCATAATGGTGTGGAGAACGGAACATGGCCCATTTCATACCAGATATGATGGATGAAAATATCTGAACTACGGCTATCCACATATTTGGGATACTGGGCATAACAGCAAGAGATATCCAAACTATGACTATGGATATTAGTCATGACAGAATAAGCTGTCTAAGCTCGAGCTATCATTGTATTTGAGCTACGTAAATACCACGATGATCTTATCTAACGTCAAACCTTGGGTGAGGTGACGGTGCGGGAGGGACTTGTATTTTAGAAATAGCAGAATCGTAGGGGATTACATGGCTATTGTGAGGGATGTGTAATGTAAAGAATTATTAACTATTATAAAGAAGTGGTGGATTTGGTGACCTCAGTGCATTAATCAAGTAGTCAAGTCAGCTACACTACTTAAGTAGTAACTAGAGTAGCGTAGTAAAAGCCGACAAGCAGCAAGTGTTACTACTAATTACTGCAAGCACTATACGTAGTATCAGCAAGCTATATACCGAGACATTTAAATGATGATACCCCGAATCGAGTCTCGGCTCGGTCCTCATATCTCCTCTGCGTAACCAGTCTGATTACCTACTCTCTAATCTTTGAATTCAATACACGAGATGACCTAAACAGAAAACCAGCCGCTGTCGCCGAATACCAGAACCCCCATGTATCTTCGTTCCATGCATCGGACTCCTAGATTGATATCGCACCGCCGACCACGTTTCCTACGTGCGAAAGATGTGAGGGATGTGTGTTTTTGGGTGTTGAGGTTTGTGCTGGGTTTGATGGACGTGGGTTTGAGGATGGGATGGTGATGTGTTGTATTTAGAGTTAAGAGCCAGGCGGAATGTGGGAATGTGTTGATATTGGGATTGTCTAGATTAGGGGGGCATGGTTGTGGGGAATAGAGGGGATGGGGTTTCTTTTGATTTTATATTTATGTTATATATAAATATCCGAGATCATGTAATGACGTGGGGTATAGTTTTGTGCTTGTTAGGTAGACTGATGATATGACATGGATTTTCTTTACTGCTAGAGGTGTAAAGCGCTGGGTTAGTTGGCATTTTGGAGGAGAAGAGTGTTTCTTTCAGATTGCGGGAATGTTTGAATGGTATTTACGGTATGAATTTAGATGCGGAATGCGATTTCGTTCTAGAGTATGATGAGCTAGGGATTGAGGTGTATGATCTGGATCTATCACTACAGTATTTATGTGATGGTTTGGTGATTAGCACTAGTAAAATAACAACGTCCGCCGATTAGTAGTCTGCTAGTCAACAATCATCCGTCCTAGATACACCACCGCTCCTCTGATTCCACCTGCGTCATCGTATACTCCCCCCTATTACTCCGCACAGTCCTCTTAACACGACGATATAACACAACATCACCCCTCCATAACATGCCACCGCCCATGCGCATCCATCGCAAACCGTGGAATCATCGCCCCACAAACCACGCACCCTTCCCTCCCCTCCACCTCCTCCTCACCATCATCATCCCATCCCTCTTCCGAGTTCTGAGAAAGAGGCAGAATCAGATCTTCAGAACCCTGTTGACGAAGCTCCACCGGGTTTTCTGTTTCCGTATCAGGTTGAAGGGAGTGAGATACATTGTGTTGAACCGAATCCACCACATCCTCCATCTCCTCAACATCATCAGGCGGAACATCCCTATCCACCACATCCCACTCCCTCTTCCTACTAAACAAACTCTTGATATCCCTTCCCTTTTCAGTAGACACTTCAACCATATTCGTGACTGCTACATTCATGAGACTGAGATCCCAGCCGGAGGGTTGGGGATGGAGGTATTTGAACATCGGGATCAGCGTGGACGTAACCAGCTTCTCGGCAATGGAATCTACGTCGTCTTTGAGAGTGAAAACATAACTCGGAAGCGGCGCCGACCTCGAGATCCGCGTGAACGAGCGTGTACGCGTCCCATCTGCACCAAGCGGCGGCCGCGGCCTTGTAGACAGACGTATGGTTTTCGGATGAGCGAGCCAGGCGTTGTCGGTTAGCAGGTCAATGTGCATGCGTTTCAAAAGGGTTGTCGTCAAAGCTGTCAGTTCCTTGCGAACTTCACTGAGCGTGTTGAGTCGGATATAGGAGTCTTCAATGCTAATCTGCGTAGGTACCTTCTTCACCTGTTGTACCTCTGAATCATCGATTCCATGGACGAGATTCCAGATCTTGAGACCGGTGCCGCGGTGGGAGCCGGGGCCAGAGAGGAGGGACTCTAGGAAGGCGGGGTTGAGAGAGGGAGAGGTGCGGACGTCGTGGACGGAGATGGGGTCTTCGGTTGGGCCGTAGATTAGACCTGTTGAGAATGCTGCCGGGCGGGAGAGGATGTGGTTTCGTAGTTTTTGGGAGATTTTGCAGCCGATGCCGGGGATTTTGCCGATTTCGTGGGGATCGAGGAAGAGCTGGACGTTGTTGGTTGCCTCTACTTCTGGATTTGGAAGAGAATCTGGAGAGTCTGTGTAAGGAGGGAGGAGTGTGGTTTGACCTTTTGGTTTGTTGAGGTTTCCTACTAGTTTGCTTAGCAGCTTGTTGGTTGAGATACCGACGGTGGAGGTGTAGCCTTGATTCTCTTCAAGGCCTAGTCTGAGGTATTGGGCGATGTGTGAGCCGAGAATAAGACGGGTTGAGAGGTCATCTTTTGGGTCTGAGAATTGAGACGGAAGAGGGGTGTTGGTTGGATCGTCTCGCGTGATGGTATTGGGGAATGAATGTCCGGCTATAGTTGTCGCATCATAAGAGAACCCGATTGTCGGGTCATTCTTGTTCAAACTAGTGGAAGATGGAGTCAGCTTGGACTATTCTTGGAGATGGGTTGAACTAGTTTTTCCGTATAAAGACGGTCTGAGATAGCGCTTTGAATGGTGATCAGGTGTGGAATCGCTGTTGAATGTCTTGACTATTTTTGGTAACAGTGAAATCTTGAGGTCGAGGATATGGAGTGGGAACCAAACCGGACAAAACAACGATAACGAAGAGCGTCTAAGAGATGCACTATTTTGCGAAAGTTTGAGCTTACTGAAAGAAAGAATTGGTCAAGTCATGAGTGTTTAGCAGACCTTGATTCCAATCGACCATATCGGTCACATCCATCCAGACTTCATCGAAACCAAGTCGTTCAACCTTACCACTCGAAGTGAACGATTCAAGATACTTGTATAGTAACTTTGATGCATCTCGGAAGCGCCCTAGTTCTTCTCCAAGGACGATAATCACGTCTGGACATATTTTCTTAGCTTCAGTGATCAATTGCAGTTTGTGCAATCCGCGTCTCCGCGCTTCGTAGTTGCAGGTGACCTGCAGGATGTATTATTAGAAAGAATGATTCTTGTATGACGACCATTATAGAAGTGTATGAAGAGCTCCACTTTAGGAGGGCCAAACAATCGATTGGTAGACAATTTGCATCTGGAAGAGGCAATCGCAAGCACGATTGGCAGGTCATTGCTGACCGGTTCCACTTGGACTTTCGATAATAGTCAAGGTCAATAGCAACCAGAGTACTGAGACATATTGCCTCTTCCAGATAACAGGAAATGCATCATGAGAAGAAATTGCAATCGTAGTACAGCTCTATTCGGGGAAAGGGTTCATACAATGATTTGTTTCTAAATAAAATTAGCACTCTCTAAATGTCTCTGTTAGGTGAATATTGCTACCTGTTGCACAGCCTAAAGATTGGGGGCGTGAGTCGTCAGAAACCATGTCTAATTTAAGATAGTTACTTGCTTACCAAGGGCATTGACTTCAAGGATGGGTTTTCTTGTTCGAATACGGACGCGTAAAAGCAACTTTAATTACGAAATCCCACTCGGTCAGCCACTAGTTCGTCAAGCTTGTCAAGCAAACAAAACATCAGGCGATGCGAGTTGTGAAATGATCGTATAGAAACGAAACACGTGGAATTCCTTACTCGTAATCCTAATTGTTTGGAGCATGTGTTAGACTTGCGTGACAGTCGATGTTTTGATTGCGTCACGGGAGGCTAGGGTTGAGCTGAGCTGGACTAACAAAATGTATAATGATCCTACGATCGTTCCTCTTTGAAGTCATGTTGTCGGCAGTGGGGAATTAAAGATGTCAAAGCTTGACCGACTCATTCTCAAGGTAGGCAAGGTAGTGACGGCGGTGAGACCGAAAATAGGTCTTGCGCAACGTGATCTGAATTGAGGTTAGTGATCCAGCAGCCATGTACCAGAATAGTGGTTGGGAATAGTTTCAAATGCAAAAACGTGATGTTTGGATTGATGACTGAGTCAGTCGGAGAGATTCGGCATATCGGGATCACCTTGTTTGCAAATGCGGGTGAGTCTATTTTGGGCGACTGGACTAGGGCTGGCACTAAAATAAGCGGGTCAGCTCGAGAACCCTTCGATTGATGTTCCCTTGATCTTCCACCCGCGCCACCCGATGTCCTGTCTCGAATGGGGAAAACAAGAGCAGAAACGCAGAACGAAACCAGAAACAGGAAGTTACCAATTAGTAGTGCCGGTATATGCAAAGACTGGATAGAATGTTCGGACTGCAGATGAGACTGGGAATCGCTATTTCGATACGTAGACCTAGGAATGCAATATTGACGGGATGGAAGTTTTCCGTGATTGAAACAATGTGTACCAAGTATTCGGTCCAGGAGTCTTCGAGTCTTCATGGAAAGGCAATGGCACAGACTTAGTCCGTGGGGTATTTGCTGAATACGTGTCGTGGCTCCGACCTGAGTAAATATTGACATTGTTCAGCCCTGTGTCTCTGTCTAATCTCACTTGTACGTGGAGTAGACGAGTACTCGAGGCAGTGGAATCTTCAGCTCTCGAGGCTTCCATGCATTAAAATTGCTTCTAGAATCAGCTGCAAGCCAATAATTCCGGACAAGCTTTTGCCCATGTTCATATTCGGACCCGAGGTTGGCAAAGCCTCGTTCAGGTGCTGAGAATTGACTTGTCCTCAACCATAGAGTTCACCCCGTCCGGTATCCAATAGGCAAATCCACCAACACACCTCCAAGTCGATTTCAAACGTGCCACCAACATTCTCAACTCCTCCCACGTCATATCATGTGCAGACCAACATGTCCATGGTAAGGTATCGTGCATCGTGTGTGACCGTCGGGCGGATCTTATCAAGCCGTTCCATTCTCAGATCGACGTGGGTGGAGGTGCAGGCAAAAGGTGTAAATTGGGTTTGCTGCCGATGGAACGATAACTGCAAGAGTGGAACCATCGCGTCTATTTTGTCGTCCAAGTGATGGTGACGAGAGTCTGCCCCTGTTTTGCCGCAAACGCAGACTGCTTGGCTCTGCCGCCAGAATGCATAGACTTTGGACCCTCGGCTAGTATCCTCGACACACCCAAAATAAATCGATCCCGGTGAGGAAGAGTGATTGGCCCTAGGTCGATGTGTCAGCCGCCATCCCTCCTTTTGACCCCCCTTTTGAGGTTCATGGTTGGTTCTGGTTCGCTCGGTTGGCTCTGTTGCAGCGTTGGGCCTTTCTCCTCCAACCACCAACGTGTGACGGCAGCTGCATCCAACCTCATCCAACCCTCCCCGGAGCACCTCACTCGCCAAAGCCTTCCCCCTCCAACTGAAATGCCTCTGTTTGCTCTCCTCGAGTCGTGTCCTCCTCGACTCCTCATACAAATCTGCCCCCATCCTGACCCCGGCGCTTCCCCCCAGTCCCGTGTCTCGTGCACCACTGGCTGATGCAAAAGCCACCGTCGGCCACGAACCGGCCTACGTGAGAGGAGAGCACAAGTCGATGTATTTTGGTAAACCGGACGCCCTCGACGCCCCCATTGGGACCTCTGCTCTAGAAATACCCGTCGCTCGCGCCTAAAGTGTTTCCTCGTCCCGCATTGTCATCTTGTCACCTGCATTAGACTCCTTCTTCGGCGTCTCCCCACAAGCATTCGAGACCCAGCACCACCACTCCACTCTACCACTCTACTACCCTACCCACGCAGACGATCAAGAGCCTCGTTTGTTCATATACTCGGCGCTTACCCCATTCAACCTTCCTGTTTTACTCTGTTCATTCATATACATCCCATCCACCTCGTTTCGTTTCCTCTCTCCGCTTAGAACTAAGCGATCCTTCCATCCTACAACCACCGACCTGATATCAAGTGCTGAGCAGGTCACCCAGGCTATAGGAATTATTTCTTCTCCCCAACCGCAATTATCTGGCCCGGATCCAAGATCTTGGCTTCCTATAATGCTTCTTTCTGTTATCAATCCATATACTTCAACCATGTCGTGTACACCGCAAACCTCGCCTCCTAAACGACCAAGGCTCAGCCTTCAGATCAAGACGCCTACGACGGCGGTAACATTTGGAAAGTCATCGACGGCGGTGAAAGCGGATCTAGATCCATCATCACCAACAGGATTTAATACATTAGCAAATGCATATGCGACGGCAATCGAAAATGCTTCGCCTAGAACCACAAAACCTCCAGTGGACTTCAAATTAAAACCAACATCATTACGATTAGAGACCAAGAACTTTGACAATGGAGGATATGTTCATCCAACGAAACGAACCCAGACACCAGGTCCATTCGCAATTACATATCCAGATACTCCAAGTTCCGCATTAGCAGGCAGGACACCCGTAAGCGGACGAGGAGAAAAGAACCCGGCCGCAACAGCATTTACATTTACACCACCCCAATCCGCGGGAGCAGGAGAACAACTATTACCACGAGTCTTCACATTCGATTCTAATACACCCAAAACCCCCAACGACACACCACCCACCCCCCGCACCGCCCGTCGACGAGCACAATCCCATCACACACCCGGCTCCCTCCCATATACCCACCCACGCACCCTCCACTCCATCCTCCGCAACTCCCCTCTACCTCCCCCCTCCACCATCGTCCCCCTCACCCCCTCCCGCTCCTCCCTCCGCATCTCCTCGCGCGCCGCCAAAAAAGTCGAATACCAAACCCCCCTCACCCAAACCATCACCACGGCCAAATACATAAAATCGCACATCGAGCTGCTGGCCGAAGACTCACCGTACTCCGCGCACCCCCCAGCTTCAGACATCGAATCGCTCGACCTCGCACTAGCAGAGACCAACGCCGTGCGTGACGGCGGCCAAACACCCGGTCCATTCGAAGACATGCGCCGCCGAATGGCAGACCAGGAGATCGAACCTGAGAACCCCGACGCGAAGCGCAGGAAGCGCAAAGAGAAGAAGCGGAAGTGGGAGTGGACGATCAACAGTGAAGGCGGGGAGCTGATCACGCCGTTGGAGGACGAGCAGGGGCCGATGAGAAGGAAGATCGCGGGGTTGGGTGGGAAGGTGGTTATTCCGCCTAGTCCGGCCGTGGAGAGGGAGGCGAGCGTTAGTACGGATAGTGAGATGAGTGAGGTTGAGGAGCGCATGGTTATGCCTTGTGTGCCGAGATTGGTGGTGCCTGTGCCGAGGAAGGGGAGTGAGGATTCGAACTCGAGTATACAGGAGGGGGAGAGGGGGCCGCCGAAGCTTTCTTTGAGTATATGAGCACGGGACTGGATTCTGTGACTTTTATTTGGATATTATTGGGATTTAGCGGGTTGTGTAGGGTAGATATTTAATTGGGATATGAAGTTATGAATATGAAGATTATTACGTGGTTAATTTATGGTGTTTCTGGTCTCATTCTTCGTGAATACTGGATTTTTTTGGTATCTCATAATTACGGCTCTATTCTACTAACCACACCACAACTTTACAACAACACCATCAAAAGCTCCGGCTGAAAAGTACAAATCGAACCCTAGATCCTATCTAACCTCAACTCTAAGAACTGTTACCAAGTCACTCAGTTACCGAAAACCAAAACCACAGTCCACTCAACCTCATCCATCTCCACTCCAACCCAACCCCGACCGAAAGTCCACGCACAACATCCAACACACGTAGGTAACCAAGTACCTCATCACCTCACCACATCTCCACCTCTCCAACAGCCTAGCAGGCCAGCTTACCGAACCACCCAAATCAATACCCAACTCCCGCCTTACCATCCCACCCGTCTCCTAAGCGCCCACCCAAACCGCCCACCAAAACCACCCGCGTAACCTTGACGTACAATCAGCGCTTAATTCCAACAAGTCAACCCGCGTGACGAGTCTTGAAGCGCCATCGCTTACCGAAACAAAGATTAGCAAAACCTATAGACGGAGCGCCTACTAGTGGCTTGGTTAGTGTTTTGTTTGTGGTGTGGCTTGAGATTCTCTGTTTAGTTGTCGATCTACAGTCTGGGGTACGGGGGGAGGTGGATTGGTGGATTGGTGGATACCTAGGTAGATACTATTTGTTTCTGCTTGGAAGTAGCCGTATGGTCGAAGCGCCAGAAACAGTGCCGAATTCCAGGTATCCTCTTCCCGAAGATCTGGGATCATTGGACGCCTTTCGTTTCTACCGTCCTTCTGCCTGTCAGGTAAGCGGGTTGTCTTGAAGCGCTGTCTGCAGACCGAGAAGTCGAGTCTGGGTTACTGAGTCGACGGTTCGTCATTGGGTAGTTTTGTTTGTGGTGTGGCTTTGAATTCTCCGTCAGGTTGTTAGGTGTCAGAAGTTAGAAAACTGAGCCTTTGTGGCTAAGATAGTTGGTGGTTTGGTTTGAAGCGCTGTGACAGACCGAGAATATTGCCTTGCGCTATTCGTTTGATTCCATTTCATTGGATGTTTGTTTTGCTCTACCTCAAATTCTCCGGCTGGTCGTCACATAATTACCACCCTGCCTGGACTAAGCCGTTGGCTGGTTGGCTTTTTGGGTGGGTAGTGTGTTGTTTGACAGGCCGAGTTGTGGGGTAGAGGCTCAGCACGCCTTATACAGCGTTTGGCGGTTGAAACATCGGCCGTTTGTTGTTTGGCCTATGTACCTAGGTAGGTTGGTTGAGGCGTGGTATGCAATGTGATTGAGATCTGAGTGATAACTTAAACGCTGGTAAAGACGGTCCTATGGAGAAGATTCGGGGGAATAATCAGGCATCGCACAAGTCTCGCCCAAGTGGAAAGTCTTCGGCGTTGTAGGGTAGACACTCGGCACGCCTTACGGAATTGGAGGCTGTAATTCCGCTAGAGGTTGAATGAAGGTCGCTTGTTGTTTGGCCGTATATACATTTGGTGAGGCGTTATGCAATGTGATTGAGACCAGAATACCATGTTGAAAGCCGACTGACTACTCCAGATCATAAGATCCGCTAGAGCTAAGCTTTCTTCTCATCGCCAATTGTAAGAGGTACAATCGTTTCAAGCTCTGGTGGAATTGTGGGGTATAAACTCGGCACGCCTTATACTGCTGTTGGCGGTTGAAACAACTGTCGCTTGTTGGCTAGTTGAGGCGCTTTTCATGCAATGTGATTGAGCTACTGTATGGCAGTACGGTTGTTTCCTCTATTTCCAGAAGCGGCGTTGTAGATGAGGGGGCCGTACGATAGGGATTGAAACAATCCTACTCTATTTGTGAGTTGACGAGGTGACACTGTAAGTGCCAAAGAGGAGTATGTATGAAGATATTGATAAATGGTAATAGATTTCATTCAAAACAAGCTTAATACTTCCCGCTCAGCTTAACCAACCCCGCCTCCTCATTCTCTTTCTTACTCTTCTTCGTCCACTCCGGCGCCTCATCAATCCCCTCATCCTCTTCCTTATCTCCCTGTTCCTTCGTATGATGCACCGATGTAGGCGCATGTTCGGCTGGCGAATAAATGGTATATAAAATCTACCCCAAAACATTAAACTTTTTCACTTTCCCCTCGTCCAAGGACAACTTACCAATGGCGAATCCCCAGTATTAACAAACTGGTGCTGTGTTCCCGCTGGCACAACCATCAAATCCCCTGCCTCAACAGCCTGGTCTTTGCCATTGATAGTGGCCATCCCTTTTCCGCTTGTGAATGTGAGGGCTTGGTCGACGGTATGCACTTCGTCGCCGATGTCACCGCCAACGGGGATGGTCATTATCACGACTTGGGAGTAGAGACCTGTCCAGAGGACTTTGCGGAATTCGCTGGAGGAGGCTGGGAGAGCCGTCGCCATCTTAGGGAAGTATGCCACTGGCTACCTGTTAGACTATTGAGCTTGGAAAAGGAGGAAGACTCACTTTCGTGCTCTGGAATTCCAGAGTTTGGTTTGAAGGAGGACATCTTGAGGGATGTGGTAAATGATCTCGTAAGATGTGATGCTGTTATTGTTCTTGAAGAGATTTGAGGTACTGAGGTACGTAGAGCTCGTGTGAATCTAGAGGTAATCATGGGAAATCGATGAGAGAGATGAGAGGAAAGAGGTATCAATTGATAGCTTAAGGAGAACGGAAACTACTGCACGTCATGTGTACACACGTAACGACTGTGACGAGGGGTTTCTTAAACCAACTGCTATATGCTTGCAGCCCTGAACCGTAATGGTGTGGTGATATCATCACTAACTCACTGGGATCGCATGCATCAAATGCAAGGGGATTATTCCATTTGTCCCATGGTAATGCCTCTTTGGGTGTGTCGATTAGCAATCTGGTCTGGCCAACACACTTATTTCAATCTAGCCTGTAGATATGTATAATTGCGGAGATGTTTTTGGCGTTCGGGATTGTTGCAAGAGAGTTCAGATCCCGAACTAAATCCAACAGGCTTCGATATCCATCGAGGTATCCGGCCCGGATTAACATTCCACCGCCAGAATATCGACATCCTTGTTCAAGAAGTCATCACATAACCTTGATAATGGAATAGATACACAATCGATAGCAATTATGAATGGATCTCCAAGATTATGGTCACGACTAAGTCGCAATAACGCAGCTTCAGGCTGGTTATGTTCATCATGTGCCACTTCCAAATCAACAGGCCAGAAACGGGCGACTCCCTTCTTCCAAAGCTCTATGAGGGCGATTTCCAACAGCTCGAAACCGAGGCAGAATGCTGCCCCAACGATGGAGCAACTGAGAGCACCATTCAAAACAAAGAATGCTTCGACTCTATACTATACTCTGAGTATAATTCTCGGGACCGTAGCGTTTTCCTATGGCTCCGTTCCTATGTATAAAATGGTATGTTCACCTCGCATTATCTACCGCATATTCTGACGATCCCCAGATTTGCCAAACCACAGGTTGGGGAGGTCAACCCATTAAGGCACCCGGGCATGGCGGAGTAGATGGAGGCGACCCGGCTGAACGATTAAAACCTGTCACGAACGCGAAACGAATTCGGATTACATTTAACGGCTCCGTATCCGATGTGTTACCATGGAAGTTTACACCACAACAACGAGAAGTGCGAGTTTTACCGGGCGAAACGGCTTTGGCGTTTTATACTGCTACGAATAATTCTCCGGAGGATATCATTGGAGTTGCTACGTATAGCGTGACGCCTGCGCAGGTATCACCGTATTTCGCAAAGATTCAGTGTTTTTGTTTTGAGGAACAGAGGCTGAATGCTGGGGAGACGGTGGATATGCCGGTTTTCTTCTATATTGATCCGGATTTTGTGAATGATCCGAGTATGAAGGGCATTGAGCAGGTCACGTTGAGTTATACTTTTTTTAGTAAGTGGGACGTTGATGATGGGCGACGGTGATAATACTAACGAACTGTAGAAGCAAGATATGATAAAAATGGCCATCTAACTCCGATGCCTGTATGAGCAACTGTAAAAACAACTGCATTTAGCATTGCGCGGCGTCTGAAGGGTTTAAATAGGACTGGGTTACAAGATAATCTATTGGGCAGCCTTTCTAGGACAAAACGAACTTCGAGAATCAATCAACTCTTCACACCACTAAACTGCGTTGACTTAGCGTGTGCACTTATCTTGGGAAGAAATTTGACTCATGTCCCAAAAGTGATAGCGTGCAGGCAATTCCGATCACTCGGCATCTATGATGTCAAGTAAGTATTGGTAGTCTACGACGGACTTTGGAACGACTTCGAAAAATTTCTGCCACTATCTCAATTTTTCAACAACGCAAACATTTTCACTTCGCACTTGACCGCATTTTCATGCTGTGTCCAATGTTCTCTTCTCGAATCTTCAAATTGGAGCTGAGAGCATGCTGTGGTCACACCGTAGTAGGGAAGCCTAGATGCGAATTCGTCAGTGTCAGCGCGTTAGCAAGTATGGTGAAGGTATGTACACGAATTACTATCTCCATCGCTGGTCAATTCTGCTCTTTCGGCCGGTACATTCTCTCGGCGAGCGGATCAGGCACCTTACCTGCAATACGACTGCCATGCATATGCAAGGCCTACAGCCTTGTGTCGTGGGGTCCAGTAGGCAACTATCACGTTTCCGCAGCTCTTCATAATCTCTGAAGTTTCGCTTTTCTTCGATTCCCATTCTCTCTTGTCATTTGGCATTTTGGAGTTAAGGTTTCAATCACTCATCTGGCATATAGTTGTGGAACGACCTAGACTCACTAGCCTTACGCGTTATAATTCACCCACACCATTTTGAATGAAAGTATGCAACTTCCCCCGCCAGCTTTGAATGGACAAATCCAAATGTCTGTTCTACTTAATTTCCAGTCCGAAACCTCTCCCCTCTTTTCATCCAACTATCATCGCCCTCGGATACGCGAAGGAGCAGAAGCAGAAATGTCGCAACATAATGTCTCTCACGTATCCATTCCTGGCCAGCAGAGCCTCTCAAAAGACACAGCGCCCTTCTTTATACTACCACCCGAAATTCATCTAAAGATATTTACTTTCCTAAACAACATAGATGGGATCTGTTTATCTCTAACCTGGTACCTGCCAACCCTTCTCTGAAATTCTGAAAATCTAACATAGACCTAGTACATATTTCTACGGTCTCGAGCCATCCCCACCGTACCCTATAAAAAGAAGTCAAGCTTCAGGAAGGTTTCGAGATGTGCAACCACTGCCATTAGAAACGGGCTCTCCATATCTAAGGAACCCTGTAATCCAAACTCGAGGCTGCAAATTCTGCGTGCCAGTACTTTATTACCCAGCACACTGCGAACTGCATTTCCACATCCGCGAATTCATTCCTGAGAACATGCGTTACTGTGGGGAATGCGGGAAATTCACGAGAAGTCTTGCGGAGAAGAAGTATCCAACAGCAATTAGAGCTGGAAATGCTGGTTTGAGGCCTGCACCATTAGATGTGACGCCGGGTTTGGGTGCCAATACTTTACCTGTGTTGACGCTTGAGGATCGTGTAACAAGAATAGAGGGGAGGGTACGGGAACTCCGTGAATCAGATGAACGCTGGCCCAATTCTAGTTCGCAATTAGAATTTACACCAGTAGACGCGGCACCGGTTTTGCTTGCGACCGATGTACCTGTGGAGGATGCGCTTATTGAGCTTAGCGATCGTATAAGGAGATTAGAGGGGAGGACGGTACGGGAACGCGATGCAAAGGAACGGCTGTCTGGTTCAAGCGGACAACAACCTACAAACACGCCCTCCTCGCAGCACTCCCCAAGATCGAAAACTGCTCTATGGGAACTTACATCGTCCGATGGCAGAAGTGCTATATGTGGAAGGTGTAGTGTGCCGTATATGCAACGCTATGAGGGAGGTCGGAGAATGCTGAATACGCGTCGTCCGGGCCAGAAATTGAGGGTGTGGTATAATCGGGAGGAGGAGGAGGATGAGTGATATCTAGCATATATGGGAATGGTCTATGATTTGATGGGAACTGTGATTAGGGAGGGGAGGGCAAGGGAGAGTATTTACACAGTGCATATGCGTACCTGGAGTTAACTGGAAAAGGAGACGTGGCGGGGAAAGTTTATGGGAGAAGACATAGATACAGCCTCAGGGTTGCGGGGGTTAAGAGATTTGGGATAATTTCGAAGAGGGGGGTTTTCGTGTTACCGGTATATTAATCTCTCATATTAAATGAGATATTTTTGACGAAACGAACAAGCGGTTACCCTCAGGGCAATTAAACTTAGAACCCAGTTAAACAATTTTGACAGGACTTTGGTTATTGAAAAGATTCAATTTTACGTACTTTCTTTCCGGAAAGAAGTACGAGAATACATGGATCAGCTCACAGCCGTCCTTCAAACCTGTAATAGGACTTCTCATGCCGTACTTCCGTCAAAAACATTTCAGCTTGAGCGCTATTCCGGGAGCCGTATCTAGCAAGCTAGTGGTTCGAAAGGCTGCGGTATCGAGCAGAAAGATGGTCTGATACAGTTTTTGTATTTCGATCAATCATTATACGAAAATATTAAATCAAACCATGAAACCAAATCGTCCTCTCAAACTCAAATCAGATATTCAAAACCCGACCCACGTGTTTGTCCATCGAATTCCAAACATGGGACTTTTCCTCACACCCGGGAAAACCAACTTGGTTCTAGAAATCTTGGCAAAAGCTTGTTTTCGCATCCCTGCAAAGTCCGTCATCCGTCCAATTGCCCCTCAGCAACCCTGACTTTCTTCTCCCAAGACACGCAAGACGACATCATCTAGGGCTTGGAAGTAATGGAGCTCCTTCTAGATCCATACGCGTACGGCCCTCCTCAGCTCTTGACTGGGCGGACGAACAAAGATCCCGTCGCTGCCGAGTTCGCGCTGAATTCTTGATGTCGTGAGTATTAGGGAGGTGTATTGCGCTTTCCTAGATTCTTATTTCTTGTTCTTTATTTTGTGTTTAGTTTTCTCTTTTGGTTTGAGTAATTGATTAAGCGGAGACACCAATTGCATACCCCTCGACAACCCCACAGACCTCACGATGATATCTGAAAAGGTCCACAAGCTTTGTACAGGCACGGAAACTGTCTCTAGCTTGTTGGCAGCAGATCCAACTCTGGCTCCAGGAGAAGCGTGGAAGAAGCTATATGGCGGACACTCAGCGGGAAAGGATGAAAGCACATCTACGGCGAAAGCGCATCGAAACGATATCACCTCCGAAGACTTAAAGCGAGCTCTCGAATGCGGGAACTGGGGACCAACGAAGCCGAGTGAGCTGTTCTTGAGAGTGAGTTACTCTATCGACATCTTCAGGCTAGGCTGACATGGTAGTTATACCATGATGCGTTGTGCACATTGGATAAGAGTGTTTCGGGGTGTATGGTTAGTCCGCCATTGATGGGCAGCTGTGGTACAATACCTTTGACAATCATTTCCGTGTCAGTAAGACATCCGTGTTAGATGAACTCGGCTGATAGGGGACCAGTCTTCCGGATATCATGAGACATATGTCAAATATGATTGTTCGTGCAGACAAAGAGGTGATACTAGCCACGAATTACTGTAAGTGTTCTCCAGCAAATCAATATCCATCGAGAGCTCTTGTATCTCAGAATGAATCAACGGTTTGCTGATGACTTGCTTGGAATTACAGGGCAGAACTCGGTTGCGTCAAAGTACATTACCAATGCGATGAAAGAACTATCCAAGCGAGCCGGTGAAAGGGGCGAACGAATAGTCTTCAAAATCGAATATGATCGTGGCAGTCCTAAGCAAGTATTCAACAATCACATGGAAATTAAAGAGGAGGAGTACCTGGGAAAGGCTGTCGCATTGCCATCGAAGGCAGAAATACCGAATATCGATTTACAAGTCATAAATTACCATCGACCATTGGTTGGGACATTTCATTGCAAATACATGATTGTGGACAGGAAGATTGCGGTTCTCCAAAGTAACAACATTCAAGATAACGACAATCTAGAAATGATGACACATTTGGAAGGCCCGATCGTCGATTCATTATACGATATGGCATTGATTTCTTGGAGTAACAAGTTGGAACCACCGTTACCAAGTTACAACTCACCTGCTGTACGTGGTGGCATCGGAGCTTTTGGCGAAGAAAGCAGTCAAGTCAGGATATTCGGACAAGATCGTGCGATCGAGAGGCAAGCGCCGATAATGGAATCAGGAAAGCGCCATAGTCAGGAGGCAAGCGCATACGACAATCAAGAAGTTAAGCTACCCGGGATAGTGTCAAAGGAACCTTCCAGCGCTACGACACCAACGGATGGCTCCAGTCTTGCAACGGGACCAAGTACTAGCAAAAGTGTCAGTAAGCCAATTCACGAGGAAGAAATACCAGAAGAGAACACACACAATGGTTATGGAAATAAAGACACAAGAACTAGCCATGACCATCCTCCTTCCGACGTACCGCACTCGGAATTTGAGACTAAACATATGGGAACGACGGAAAGACTTCAAGAGAATGCTAGAGTAGCTGCTACTACAGGTGATTTAGAAGATATAGCTCATGAGAAGCCAGATGATGGATCAAACGGACTTGTCACTGGGCTTGTGAAAAATCGTCTAAAGGATGGGAATAATACTAAACCAAGCACCAAATCTACAGCAGACTCTAATGGGAATGTGGCCTCCGTTTCTGATGCAGTACAGCATCATGGAGCTTATGGCCCCGACGAGGAATCTAAACGATACTTTGGTTCAGGAGAACAGCTGTTACCCGAATCACAGATCCAAAAACCTACTTCAAACCCAAAGACACTACCTGAACACACTGTTGATGACCCTCATTATGACAACGATATTGCAGGGGAAGTAGCCCGTGTCCAAACAGCAGTATCACCAAAAGAAGGAGATACTAGAATCGCAGCCGTAACCCGTCATCTCAACCACACCAAGAATATAGATTTCCCAGGAAACGCACCAGATTGTCCGGAACATGAAGAGATGACACCATATATCCCACACCCAGTTCATGAAGCATTTCCCATAGCAATGGTTTGTCGAGAACCATATGGAACACCTAATCATGCCTCAGTTTACAATCCGCAGAATGAGGTATGGTTATCTGCGTTACGGAATGCGAAAAAGAACGTTTTCATTCAGTCTCCAACACTTAATGCTTCGCCACTCATTCCCGCTATTATCGAAGCATGTGAAAGGGGTGTCGATGTATATGCCTACGTATGCCTAGGTTACAACGATACTGTAAGTCATCATTCGTTCTGTTTCTCTGAACCATCTAACAACCCCAGGGCGAACTCCTCCCCAAACAAGGCGGCACAAACGAAATGGTCATTCACAACCTCACCACCACTCTCTCCCCCACAGGAAAACCCCATCTCCACCCCTTCTTCTACATCGCCAAAGACCAAACCCTACCCATCCTTGCAGCGAAGAAACGCCGCTCTTGCCACGTCAAGCTCATGATCGTCGACGAACATATCGGCATTCAAGGCAACGGAAACCAAGACACCCAATCGTGGTTTCACAGTCAGGAGATTAATGTCATGATTGACAGTGAGGTGGTGTGCGCGGCGTGGATTGATGGGTTGAGAAGGAATCAGAATACGCATCTTTATGGCGCGGTGGGCGAGGATGGTATATGGAGGGATGAGAAAGGGAAGGAGGCCGAGGGCGTTATTGGGATTGATCCCGGACGGTTTCCGTGGGCGAAGGGTGTTATGGGGGCGGTGAGGAGGGTTAGGGGGGTGGGCGATTTTTGATTTTTGATTAGTGGTTGAGCGATGCTGATGGGTTTGTAGTTGAGGTGTATAGAGGTGTAAGTGGGTTGTGCCACTGTTGGTTGGTTTACTCTTTCAGGATCAAGAATTTTATCGATTTTGAGTCGCTTTCCAAATCCTTCCAAACGCCTCGCGTCTCAAATTTCGCACGCAGAGTCAAGGCATCTTTTATGTCGACATACTATATAAGAAAACAAAAGGAAAACGAGCACCACTACTGAGCGAGTATAAGCCCCTCCCCTGGTACACCAACCATTGCGTATCAATAGCTATGTAATCTTGAGCTACTTGATTTTCTTCCATCATGTAATGGAGCTCATAAGTACCTTCCAGAGAGTCGCTATATTTGTGTCTTCACCTTCTCATCATAATTCATCTCAGTCACAATATGTGCCGCTGCTACTTCCGGGTATCTGCCGTTCATTTTGATAGCCGTATTACTATCGGCCGGACTGTTACCACTCGCTTTGTTGTCACTCTTGTATGTATCGCTTTTCTCTTTACCGCTCGTATTGCTAGCGCCCGATTTGCTCGTCTCGCCCTTGACGCTCGACGGCTTACTTTTGTCATCCTCTTATTTCCACTCGCTCAGCGACGGCCTATAATCCTATGAATAATTGTAAGCAGGTAATATATCTATGGGATAATGGGACAAGACTGAAGTAGTCTGTCGTAACCTGTTTTATAGCTTGTATGCAAGCCAACACAATTCCTAGAAAAACAAGGTAGAACAACGCATTTTCAATCACGGGCTGTTTACTAAATTGTTCAGAAGTTGATTGGTGAGAGAGGTAAGATGCTTCATCTGGAGTAGTCGATTCGATACGTCGCTTAGAGCTCAACCGAGGAGGACATCCCCACTTCCACGACCTCACAGCTCTCATCAACTTCATTAATCAATTCCATCACCACAACGTCACTTTCTATTCGTTTTTAATCCTCCGTCCATCAGCATTTACCGCCTACTTATAGACTCTCCCCACCTGGGCGTCAATTTCGAATATTTGGATTCCACAAAGGTGGCGCGTTGAAAAGCGCAAACGAACGCGTCTCGCGCTGTCCATCTCTGCGACGTCCCAATCCGGATTCAAAAGGTTACCAATGTATGCAAAGCAGCCCGCGCAGTATCATGCAGGTGCTCAATTCGCATTTGGGAGGAGCTCAACGTCCCAAGAGCAACATCGCACCTTTTACACATGTTGATCACTTGGCAAAAGGCTTAGCTCTTGCCTGTTTTGGCGGGCAAGGGCACCGATAAGTGATTTGTCGATATATATTATCTTTAGCCGCAGACTTGATCATGCACCCCTCTTGGAGTCCAAGGGTGGGGTGGCGGTTGGTACCTGAATCCGAAATGTGTATATCAGACGTTGTTGACCTGGATTTTTGAGGTAGGTTTTTGTATCTCTGTATCTTTGTTTGGATCGAGGGCCAATATGGAACTTCTCAATGCTATCAAACCTCGCTGGGGACTTTTGACGGTCACCCTGACGAGTACCATTCTGGGTCAAATCGCCAATGCACTACCAAATCAACGGCGCGAGGCGTTCGATGCTAGCGATCCATTTGCTGTTATTGATGCTCAGAATTGGGTAAATCCAGACAACATGACTTGGGCAGATTGGAAAACTCCCCCAGGCACTGACTGGGCAAATCCCTCCATCAGAGGATCAGTTCGAAATTTCAACATTGCTCTTGTTGTTGTTGACTATTCCGACCTCGATTTCGCTATCACATTACCAGTCCACTCGACAATCTTCACCAATCCGCAGCCTAGCACTCCAGCAAACTTGACTCGTGCTCAAGTTCCTACGTTCTACAGAGATTTCTTGAATGCTCCAAATGCGCTGAATAAAGGACATACTTTACACGAATATTGGATGGGAGATTCCGGGGGTCGCTTCGGAGTTGATCTCACTGCTTTTGGAGCCTACAGACTGCCATCTTTGTCATTCCAGTACGGTATCGACAACAGCTTCAACGCCGGAGAATGCCCAACAGGATCAACATGCAACCGAAATATCCGTACGGACGCGCTTGCAGCATGGAGAGCTGAGATTGGTGCCCCTGCCGCGGCCGCCTACGAGCTGGTGTTCATCCTCAGTGCCGGCCAGGATGAGAGTTCCACTTGGCAAGAGTTTGGTGAAATGTTGTTCCAGTCCAAAGAAGATATCCCTGATTCTTTCGGTCCACCTGTCGGAAATGTTACACACCGAAATTACGCAAAGACCAGATACCAAGATTGGTCGTCATGGGCAGCGGCAGCCACTATATGGCCAAACGCTGGCGGTGGTTCCTCAACACAAGCTGAGAGTTCCGGGATGGGCACTTACGCTCATGAACTTAGCCATCTGTTGAGCATCGGAGACAATTACAACAACCCATACAGTGATCCTCCTCGTCGAGCTTACACCGGTCCTTGGTCCATGATGAGCAGAGGATCATTCAATGGTCCAGGAGGGCCACATACAAGATGGCAAATTCCGCCTCAGGAGGGTGGCTCTATGGGATCTTACCATACAGTGAGAGACAAGCTTCAACTTGGGCTCGCTCTCAACACGAGTGTCGTGATTTTATCCCGCGAAGCATTGGCCGATTCCGGTCTTGTTGTTGCTACGATTCAAGCACGTTCTGTGGCTCCAGGAGCAGGTCAATTGATGGGAATGAGAGTTAGACTGAGCTCTGATCTTGCACCAGCGTGTGATGTCAACACCGATCCTTACTGCGACGGGCGTGGTTACAATAACTACGAGCTCGAAGTCGTGGACCGTATGGGAGCGGACTCCTTTCAACCAGACTCTGGAGTCATGATTAGTAAATCCAAGAACAATGGCAATGCTGGACCTTTCCAGTGGACTATCGACGCAAACCCACAAGACATCAGAATGCTCAACTTCTACCGCCCTAATGGTACGGCGGAGTACATCACTATTGGAGATTACCGACAATTGGCTGATGCCCTCTTCCACGCTGGTACACGCTCTGGTAGTGAGTATGAATACGTCGATGTTGGCAACTCTCTCCATTTCTACATCATCGACGTCCAGCGAGATGCCAGAGGCGTACTTTCCTACACGACCGCTGTTCGCTCCCTCGGCGGCAAAGGGTCAAGCATTCACGGTGTTTCTCTGACCCAAGGCCAAGCTACGACGGTGGATGCATCAAAAGGCATGACATGCACTTTCCAACTTGACAACACTGGTTCATTCATTGCGAGTCGTGGTCGAGCACATCCCCAGAACGTTCGCGCATACCTCAACTCGGATGTTTACAGATTGAACGCCACAGTCGATGCTGCTGGATGGACTGTTGTAGTACCAAATGCTTTGTCCACTGCTGAGTTTGGAAAGGCAAAGACTGTTCAAGTTGCTGTGGCTGCTGATGCTTCCGCGGCCCAGTTTGCGGTTGTCAAGTTGACTGCTGTGTCTGAGTCTGACCCATCTAAGGTCGCGATGAGTTTGTGCCGTGTCAGAAAGTGAGGAAGATACATATACATATTTATAAACATATATTTCTTGTACATCCCTGTATGTAAAACTGAAGATACAAAGCTCTAAGCTCATCCAAACAGTGCCTTTTCCCTTTCGAACAGAAGGTCTGCTAGTCTCGCTTATTTTGGTCCACTTTTATTTCAGCCCCTTCATGTCGTTCTTGCCTGCGCAAGAACTGCCATTCGCGAATCAGAAGCCGCGCATTTACTTGGGTCTTAGGGCATCTTCGCAGCCTCGTTGTGACCTTGCCATCTAACTTTCATTTGTTTGCCTTTGATCTCTTTGAGTTCGTCATTGCTTTCTTCTCTTCTTCAGGTTATTGCTCTCCCCAATTTCGAAGCTTGAACTTCAAAGACTTATTCCACATCATCGTTCATCTTTACCTTCCGCGCGGAACCCTGACACGCACATCTTGTTCAACCTTGGTTTTCTCTTTTGCCAGTCGGTCCTCAAAATCAGCTCTATCAAGCAAAGTTCTATTGTCGTTACCTCACATTCTCATTACCGGGAACATCCTCATCTCCAAATCAGTCATGCCTCCCAAAGAGACACCACAAGCCAAAAACAAGGGCGGTCGTCCTAAAGCGGCGTGGACACCTCGTCGAGATCAGAAAGCGGTTCACCTATACACTTTGACAAAACTTACCATGTTGGCAATATCTGTTGAAATGAAGGAGGAAGGTTTTGCTCCCAGGTAAGTCCATCTTCCGAGTCATCAGTCAGTCTACGACTAATGAGCTCCGTTCATAGCGAAAGTGCAACACAAAAACGGTTGAAGGACTTGCTGCCGAAGAATCAAGTCCAAGATATCAATGTTTTTAGACCTCGTGATGAGGAGAATATGAAACTACGCTTCGAAACGCTCAAAGCCTGTCATGGACAGGTCAATACCCGACGTATGAGAGAGAAAAACGATCGCCATCGACGGCGGTTGAAACGTAGAACTCGAAGAGCGAAGAGGATTGCTCAGTTCGATGGGCCACAGCAGGCTTTCAAGGCAGGTTGCTCTGATAGCCTCATTCAATGGGGTTTGCCATGTGACTCGTTGATATCGAACAGCGATCCGTTGCCGTCGAAATCGGTGCCTCTCACCCCAGCACATTCGCCTCTTGAGTTCATTGACCCGAAATTGGTTGAATCTACAGTATCCCAACTTGGGCACTATGACAAACAGCTGCAAGAGGAGGACAAAGCAGATGATACGTCTCCACAACCTGCGGCTCTTACTGACGACTTCAACTGGTCGCCTTATGTATCCGTGAATGGTGTGGCTACAGCGATGAAAGAGGGGGACCCGCTCCTGGCTGTCGCAGAATTGACGGCTCCTTTCATAATATCACCCTATACCGATACATCGCCCCTTCTGTGCGAGGAAATCGATGAGTATCTGGGTGAATTGCCTGGAACCTCCGTAACAGCACGGGAAACGCAAGTAACTGAAGAAGATCAATTGTCACTTCCATTATTTTTTTCTTGGGAAGAAGAGGAGGAGGTACAGCGTAAATCCGATCATGCACAGGTGGTACTTGACAAACTCAGCAAGCAAATTTCTGATGTCACGCTTCAACCTAAAAGATTTGTGCTTCTTAAGTACGACACCATTTTCAAAGCAGAGCACACAAAATTAGTCTCACGCTTCTCTGGTGCTAGTTCCACTAAATCAAGCTTGATGTCGTGGGCTAGCCATTTGACTTCGCACCGGTCATATGGCTCCAGCATACATTCCGTTCGGACAGGCAGCTCAGGATCCAAGGTTAAAGCACAAAGAGGCTTTTCGGCAATAGCAGTTGCGTCTCAGGACCCGCTATCTTTAGTAGAGGAGCAAGCTTTGCCAGACACAGTTAACGGCTCAACCACTGTCGTTCCTCCTTTGCGGATGCCTGCCACATATTCTTCTAAAGAGGAAGAAGCCTGGCTAGAATTAGTGGGTAAACCAAATGCAAAGTCCTATTCTTCACTGTCAGGAAGCGCTCGAGCGTGTTGCAGGGCAAATGCACCAATTTGTCATGAGTGCGGCATACGTACTACAGCTTTCCAGCAGTGGAAACAGCTACCGAGAGCATCGCAACCCTCTGGGGAGCTTGACATGATAGATCTTGTAATTGATTTCTACGGAAACACCCCCCTTCATTGGGCAGCTCACTACAGTGCGAGCTCACTAGTGCTGTCGTCGTACGAGTCTTCATGGTCAATAAGGAAAGCTAGCCCTGTGCACTCCACGCCATTTTTGGGCCCACAAGATTTGGCGGAAAGATATAACACTCTTGGAGAGACTGTATTGCACTGTCTCAAAATCACTTCAACCGCCGAAATTATCCAGTATAGCGACATAATACGCTTGATAGCAGATGGAAGAAGTGTAAGGAAGAGCCATAAGCATAGGGTCAAGCAGCGGGACTGTCATAAAGTACAAAGAAAGCGGAAGCATGATTTCAATCGACGAGACTGCCATGGACGAACGATAATACATCGATTTCTCCTTCAGCTTTCAGAGGATCTCCTACACGAAGTATTGCCTGAAAAGGGTTTGACCAATCTATTGGATATGACTTCAATACCTCTCGATGCGACTGACAATCAAGGAGAAACCCTCTTTGACATATTGGTAGCGCGAGAAGTGCCACTAGAGTTTTATTCTGGACTTGATTTTCGGGCAACATTGGACACTACACTCGCAAAAGTGTTCGGCGGTTTTACTGATACACGACCCGTAGTCTACTCAGCGCTGAGCTTCATCGAACCACAATTCTCTCTCCTCATTATTCCCGAGTTTTGTGCTAAAATGTTGGACATCAATTGGATTGATCTAAATGGCGATACTATCTTACATGCTGTAATCAAGTACGATATCACTAAGGATCCACAACGTGTGGAAGTATTGCTACATCAGGGTGCAGATCTCGGCATCAAGGACCGCAAAGGAAACACAGCTCTGTCCATTGCTGTAAACTTGGGTTCCCTGGGTATCACACGGCTGTTATTGAAATCTGGAGCCAATGTTCACAGTCGGAATTATGGTGGGACTGGAATTTTAATGCAGGCAGCAGAACACATGCGTTCAACGAAGCAGGACAAGAATCACCAGTTGGGAAATGAGATTCTGAGTTGCACAAACCTACTTATTGATCATGGCGCAATTCCCAACCCTGCAGACATGGATGAGTGGATGACAGCGGAGGGTCGAACAGCGCTCTCTGCTAGTCTTTAAATGGCAATAGTTAAGTTATTTTGACTTGACGGTGGCTAGACAATATATACTTGATGGTTCGATATGGTTTATGGTATACTATTATAGTTTCGGCTTGGTCAAGGGCTGGAAAGTGAAATGGATGGAAAAGTACAGTGAAGAATTTGATGTCATGATCTGGCTTGGGACGTGTAGTTTTGAATATTTGTACATCATAGCATGGGAGCATAACAAGATTAATTTTACGGCTGAGTTTGGTTGAATTTTGATGTGGATATCATTATTTCCATTTCGATGAAAAGCTACCACCTGTGGAAGAGTACATTCTTTTTACGGTCTTTTCAACGTCACGTTTATTATTAGATACTTGTAATTTGTAAAATGATATACCTTAACGATTCAAAGAAAAATTGAAATTGCAAATTGTGACATTCTTCAAACAATCGTATCCATCTACCTTTAGATGCTGGGTATTCTTTGAACGAGAATCACTACTTGTTATTTTCACTTTCGTGGCACTGATACAAGAGCACGACACCATAAATCCCCGCGCAACGATAAAACTATACCAAAATGTCTGGCGTCCACTACGAGACTCAAACCTCTGCAGCTCTAAAGTCTTTGGAGTATCTGCACTCACCTTCTTTTCCCCGAACAAAAATGATTTTCTTCTGGAAAAAGAGGACGCAAAACCTTGTGTAACTGAGTGTCTTCACTGTCTTGTAGACTTTCATGGGTCTCGGAAAGAGAAGCCGAGAAGATGCACATCGTTTCTAGACTTCTGCAGTCTTTAGAGAACGAGGACTTGAATGATTTGAAAGCGAATGATGGAACTTTAATGTTAGATTCCATCGTTATATCGAACAAAGTAAATACTTTTAACACTAGAAAGAATAAAGATATATCAATCTATGTTTTAGTAATTATATTAATTATGTTAATTATATTAATCTTATTATTTATATTTACATTTATTTTCCTCCTTATACTTATTTTATTAATTATATTTAATTTACTAATTATATTTATTTTACTAATTATATTTATTTTGTTAGTTATATTTATTTTGTTAATTACAGATCTTATATCAATCACAGATCCCTTCTCAATCAAAGCGATTTTGTTAACAACATTAATCACTAGCCTTCTTCACCCCTTCCCCAAAACCAGCCCAGCGGTGAGAAAATCCCCACAATCTCCGAGGCTCTGACATCGCTGTCAAGTTCGTATATATTTCTGAAAATGAAACTTCGTAGATTCATGATATAGTGGAATCTTCTGTTCTAGCTCCAGCTTGTTACTCGGAGAAGAGTAGGAATACGGATATATTAGAAATTGCATCTGTGGAATGATTGTGAATGTACGTTACTGGTTGACAGTATTCCGAGTGATGAGATAGAATAGGATCGGCGGACAGCAGGTGATACCGTAATAGGAATTGCATACCATATTGTCTATTTAGTTGAATTTCAAAGTGGGAATAGATCATGTCATATATCACAAGTCACATTACACAATCAAAAAGGCACAAGAGAAGATTTTAATAAGGGCAATTTTTGGTATTGCATTGTTACAATTGGTGGTGTACATGTCTTTTAATGCCTCAAAGGGGCTGACGATGATGATGATACGTCCCCATGTCCGTTAATCGTATAAGTCGTAAGGATAATGTTACGATCTCTTGGTAAACGCCATACGCCAATCCGCCAAGGATTTTTTGCCCAGAGCTTCGTGTTCTTCACGAAGCCCATCCATACCGTTCTCGGTTCCAGAAGTAGAGGAAGAAAAGGAAACATCATTCTCAGGTCTGAACATGTCCAACCTATCACACGCCTGTCTGACTTCCGTCGCTGCGTCCAGCTTGGTTGTCTTCTGCGTTCGCTCCTTCTCAATCACATGAATGGTCCAAAGTAGCGTCATGAGTCGTTCCACACTAGGTGAATTCCCGTCCTCACGACGAACACTCACATCAACATCAGAGAGACAGTCGTGGATAAGTTGCTGTTCAGACGCTGACCGCATTGCCGCCATCGTCGCATCCATAAGAGGACGCGCCAAGTTGGGGCTGCAGGCTAGCAGTCGTCTCAGCATACGAATCCGAAGACCGCATCTCGGACGTGTGTGGGTCGTCGTGGATGAGGAACTCGTCGAGGTCGAACGAGTCGTAGGCGCCATCGTGACCAACCATATGATCATAGTTAGATTTGAAGTTGTCGGCGATAGGGAGGATGCTGTTGTCAAGGTATTGTAGATCTGATTCATTGGTTGAAGGATCTTCGAAATAGCTTGAGATGTCAAGATCAGTGCTACCAAGGTTTGATAGACCACTGAAGTCGTGGCTGTCGTTGAAACCATCCAGGGCCGTTGCTCTCCCGACTGACACTGCAGGTCGCACAACATCGCGGCAGGATGTTGTGTCATATCGGAAGAGCTGGCGTTGGAGGAATCGGCGACGGGCCGCATCTCGGGGGATAGTGAGGCGGGGTTCACAGTTTGTACTGCGGCTTGGAGATCAGATATTGATTGGGTACTGATGGCGGAGTTGTGGGGATCTCTGGAGCTGAATAGCTCTTGTGAGAATGTGACTGGTGATGGTGCTCGGCGCAGCTCTTGAGCTGGCGATGCGGCTGGTGATCCGAATACATGCATCTTATTGCCTGTGGCATTTTGAAGTGCTTGCTGGAGGCTGAGAATCTGTTCCTGTTGATGTGCCAGGCGCATCTCGAGGTCTTGATTCCTTCGCTCGATCTGTCGCTTCTCAGCCTCTAATGCTTCTACCTCCTGTCGCTTGCGCTCTCTTGATGATTGTGCTGCGCGACGGTTGCGGAGGACTCGCTCGACCCGACGTTGTTCTTTCTCGTCTTCGGTCTTTGCTCGTTTCCTAATGAACGGGTTAGCTGATTGATCGACAATGGTAAACTTGTGATCGAGTATGTACCTTGGTGGTAGGTTGGTCTTTGGCTCTGGGAGTTGTTGGCCCCAAGACTTCCGCTTCTTGACTGGCTTCTTTTCTGGCGCAGGGGTATCTTCCAGGACGCTCTCGCCCCGTACTGATCCTCCAAACATGCTATCCTCGCCCTCGTAGGACTGAGGGGTCATTACTGAATCCATGCTGTCGTCCATTGTGTTGGAGTCGAACAGAGATGTGTATTGTGTGCCAGGGGTGGAGGCGAAGCTATCAGCGAGACTGTCGGCGGGCGAGTGCTCGAACTTGATGTGTGGTTGGGTCGACATTTTGGTGGTATGAAATTATTGTACTGATGCTATGACTCGGGATGGAATGGTCGGGAGTATTAGCTATTGATGCAGGTTGTCGAGGTCCGCCAGTACATGTAAGGAAAGATGTGCTATTGCATGCTGTGGAAACTGTGTCCAGAGCCGTGGAGGCGAGAAGGTGACGAGCAGGATGACTCAGTCAAAGGGTGAAAGGCAGCGAGGTGGTGAGCTGACGACGCGACCCAATCAAGAGCGGGTATAGTAGTCTTTGTATGGCGACTCGTAATGTGCTGGGATGGTTGGGGTTGCTGGTGTGATTTTGTGAGTCTGAATCCGAGGGAGAACTGGATGCCTTTATGGAAAGGACACGGTGTTTTAAATTTAGGCGTGAGCTGAGCCGCTAGCCGCTTTGGGACGTCTTACATGGCTGCCGTGAATAACAGTGGGGCTCGTCTGTAGCCGGCGCGACCCCAGGCGAGAGAGGCTCAGGGGGCTCGGCTGGGGTGGGTCGGGTCCATTTTGCTTCTGCCTCTCGTCTGCAGGGCTCGTTTAACAGAAGGAGCTCAAAGGAGTCGAGGAATAATTATTTGGTTGGGACCTTCCGAGGAGGCGTGGAGGCGTGGCGATCGAGAAGATCCACTTCTAGCCCCTCGAGACCCTGAGATAACAGCCTCTAAACTCTGGCTATTATCTATTAGGACGGAGTAATACATGGTAATTATCTAGAATCGTGCTTGTGACTGTGTAACTTTTACTGCAATGCCATATGATCTCAAGTCTACTCTCCTACCACAAGCTATTCATTTAGCTACCACCTCGTAGAGCACTACTGTACGAGGACCTTTCGCTGAGAGTGCACCATGTGGATAACCCGTGCAACACCAGAACCTGATCGAAGCAACTTTGACGACGTTTCACACCTGCCCCCTCGGCACTGCTCCACCAACCCGAAATCGCTCGAATTAGGCGTGAGCACAGCTCTCCTGCTTCTCCTTGCACCGCGAATTCGATAACGACTTGTTACACCAAGAGTGATCAGCTCCAACATAGGGGGCCGCGACAGGCTCCTGCTTAACTCGGTTGGTATCCCGATTATCTTGGCCCCGCCATCACAGACATTTGAGCAGCGAACATGGCTCCGGAGCAAAAAAGGGTTCACGATTAGATTGCCATCTAGAACGGTAACAGCATCTGATCTGAATTGCTATGAACTTGACGATTGTTTCCTCTAACCACCGCTAGAAACTTTTTTTAGAGTCTCACAGCATATCCTGACTCAGCCCTGTCTGTCGTGCCCTTCGCCCACGTTATCCCCTCGCCCCCTTCCTTCGTTGGAGAGGCGCCAAAGGGACGACCTTTACTCGTAGTCTCGTACCATGAGCATTCCTCACGTCAGATCAAAGCGTTGGTTTTCCTCCCTTACAACATTTTTCACCGTCTGTTTCAGGGTAGGGTTGCTCGTAAAATACAGTCAACTCTTATCTCGTTTTACAAAAACAGAGCCTTTACTTCGCTTACTTTGTAATGTAAGACGAGATTTTATGCCATATACGCTCATCTCGATATCACCAAAGTGAATACGGTACGATGGATTAGGAAAGAGAGTCGTATGGTAACAGGCGACACAATAACCAAATCTAGGCTTCTCTCCACACAATCACACGACATATTCTATTCTTGACCATTTCAACCTCGTCTAACCCACAACCAAAACGCGGGGAAGCCAAAGAAAAAAAATCTTCTTCCCCAACCTACAATATTTTTATATTAATTGAATCTCGCACGAGTGGTAAACGACTGCCTCGCGAATTATCCGTCGCTGTGCGTCCTGCTTCCGAGTTCTCGATCTGGGCAGATTGTGGGGAAGCGTGGTGCGGACATGCGATATTGCCGGTAAAATATAAAGAGGCGGGCGGGCCGTTAGGCAATTAAATAGCGAGCATTACGATTGGAAGGAGAAGGTTTAATTGTTTTGAGAGCATGTGAATGGTACTTGTGATCTTGTAGATTTTTTAAAGCTGATCCGTTTGCTGGAATGAGATGGTGATCCCTTAACACCGAAAATATGAAAATACCAGAGGGAAAATATCCTCAGTTTCAAAGCCCGCTCTGATCACAGATTGCGCAATATGACTAACTTAGGATTGCGCAACATTACATCCCTTCGTTTCAAGTTCTTCGAATGTCGGGAAGAATACAACATCATCTCTACTGCGCAACACTAATACCGTAGCTATCGCATCCTCTATCTAAATGTAATTTCGTACGACTCGACAATCCTCTACGCCGCCGAACGACATCAAGGATTCCGTTTCAAACAATTTGGGCTGTACAGTGTACACACCACAAACACTCCATCTGATTCGCTGAAAGTAATACATGAAACGAAAAGATCCTGTGAATACCACGTTTATTTCCCTTCGCTTCCCCGGATTTGCGAGAAAACGTGGGAATCTTTCCGTGGTGTTGTGCTTGATCATAGAAGGATTTGATGAGTTGCGTGCTTTGAAACCTATGCATATGCTATGTAGCTCTGTGGAAAAGTGTTTTGTGTGTCAGTGTTTACCTTCTAGATCTGTTAATGTGGCCGTAGAGGATGGAATCGAAGTGAGTAATTGAATACCGAGTGATCCTATACTTTCCATCCGCAGCGCTTCTGAATAGAAGGTATTGGTAAGTGTGGGGTGAAGGATCTAGTAAGTTTATTTGTGTAGACTGTATCTTTCGTACAGTAATACCCCTCTCACCATTTCTCTTCTTTTCGAACCATCCAACCTCATCTCTCCAATCCGCAGCACTACTGTAACCGCCAGAGAACCAACTGTGGGGTTCACGAATCCAGCAAACCCACTAGTCTCAAGATCTTTCGTAAAATCTTTTTCCAGCAAAAAGGATTTTAGCTTGAGGCTATGATAGGTCTAAAAGAAGGGTTATGGTGGTGGGCGATGTTGGTTGGTTGAAGCGGGTGCGAATTGATTACTGGGCTGTGTTGAGTTGTAAATAGAGTACGTTTTACGTGGGTGTGGGGGGAGAGTTTTTGTTTTTGGGGGTAACAAGTGGGTTGGGTTGGGTTTGCTGCGCGGTATGCTGGGCTTATGTGTTAGTGTTGGTGGGTTGGTGATGGGTTTGGTTTGGATGTGTTGAGGGAAGAATATCTAATAGGAGGGAGTTTGAGGGAAAATATGTTGGTCACCTGACTTACCTCTACACTGATGATTTAAATTAATCTCCACCAATGGAAAATCACAGTGTTTATAATTTTGATTCAAAATTAGGTACTTTAGCCCTCACAGTCATAATATATTTCTTTGAACCTCTGCTTGAACGTCGCAAATGTTGAAAAGCACGTGATGAGAATGTTCTATTTTGGGCTCTCGCCCTAACAAATTCGTATTCCAAGGTCCTCTCGACTCCGTAGCCGCGACGCCGTTGATTTCATCGACCGCTAAGCATCTCTGAAGCGACTTCCTAATTGTATCATCATCGCGCATGTCGAAAAGCGAAGTGGAGTTTGGATGTCGGCATGGTCTGGAAACCGGTATCGAGCACGATAATCGCGGACCCACGCAATTGAGCTAGACTCAGAAACCTATCGTCACTTGAACGATATTCATCATCAACAGCAGGAATACGGATGTCGCGTTGCTCTAACTTTAGCACTTCAGACGGCTTCTTCCTGTCACTACATTTTGCACCATTTAATAACAGAAAAGTTTTTCAACTAAACAGCTTCGCGATAAAATTATGAAAAAAAAGCTATTGACTCATAGAACTAGCCAAACTATTCACAAAGCTATCAAAGACTGCATCGTCCGAGCCTTGTGGGCAAGCAGGCTAGAACAATGGCATGCTCTACTTCACAATTTTTTTATTTCGCTTCAACATTGGCAAAGCAATGATTTCGGATAGGACTGCCACCATCGTCGCCGCTGCAATTGCATTCAAACGGTATATCTTAGGCGATTCTATAAAAGATAAAACACCTAGAGTCTAAAGCTAGCATCGAGACTATGCTAAAAGTTCCTAGGAGAGTATGGTTCCGGGGCTGCTCGGATGAAAGTAGGAGCTGGAGCAAGTCGCAGATTTCGCTTATTATTATTTCCTGTTATACAACGCAAGTCGTCGCATTTGGTATTCCTCATAGAGAGCGTTAGCGATGATACCGGATCTTAGATCGTTACTGCATGACTGTAGTCTCGAAGTCTTGCTCCCACAACTTGACCATACATTCAATCTCAAGGCTAGTCAGAAAATGTGGTTTTGTCCTGTTATTACACAGATAACCTCGAAATGAATTCCATACTGCAACAACAAATCTAGAATCCAGAAGGTAAAGACTTCAAAAAAATTACTCTTCAATAAAACTACAGAAGCTCACCTCTTCCAACGTGGATGCTTTTGTGATACCTCATTATAGCAACTCTAGACCAGTTAGCGAAACTAACGGCTGGTTTTCTAAATATGAAAATTACTCGCGAACTTAATAACTAACCTAGAGTTAGACCTGCTTTACTAGATAAGTTTATATAGTTAGTAATCGCCTAACAAAAGTCTGCAATTAATCAAGACGCCATGTACGGGGAGCGACACAAAGTCAAACAAAGCTAACACAGGTAATTATCTTAGCTATCCTGTAAGTTACTAGCATGTATGGTTTATTCTTGCACCTCCAATTCCTCGACTCTTAAACTTAAGAATCAACTATCCCACACTAACCGCACACCTGCATCTTAGTTGCTAATCGCTTCTGTACGAATATTCGTTCAATTGGAAGAAGAGGCTAATTCTTTTTTTTTCAACAAAGCGAGTCTCGAACTTATGTTCATGATATGACTATCAAATCATTCTAGGAATATGAAGCACTTACCCACACTTCCTTCTGCTTACTGGACCTCACGTCACTTGTCCCTCTCGACCCCGACTAGACATATCAAGCAGTACTCATCTTCTCCTTCAACCACCGCCCAAGGGGCATAGGCGTTCTGAACTGCGTCAACCTGTCCACCCTTTTCATCTCCCACAACCCCTTACTAGCCACCAACGCCGCAGCCTCAGACATCCATCCAAAATACGCCAACGGCGCAGGCAATTTTCTCATCTCTACCAACTTCGATTCAAGTTCCCCCACGCTACCCTCCCGTACAAGTTCAACCTTGGTCCCACATACGTTCTCATACACGGCAGCCAGCTCCTCGATAGTGGTGTTGCCGGTCTGAATTTTGAAGATCCCCCCTTTGCCAGCTTGTACACCCTCGCCATGCAACAAAATATCAATGGTCCACTCCGCCGCATCAGCTTGAGCAATCCACGGATGCTTATCGGTTTTCCCATGATCTCCCCAATATTTCATCCTCGGCTTCTCCCCAGCTTCAAATGCTCCAGGTCCATAGGGTGACCATAACAAGTCTGCAAAAATCCCGTTGATGATGTAGACTGGCTTGATGGGGCTGGTATTAGCAACTTGGTGCTGGAAAGCCTTGTGGTTATTGTAATGCTCAAAATCTCCGAACTGAATGTTCGTCCAGTCTCTACTCCACGAGGAAGCGATGAAGATCTTAACATCAGCTCGCTCCGCGGCACGCAGGAGGAGGAGATGGCCATCGAGGTCTAGGACTGGAGTTGGTGCATAGGCGTTGATAACTACGTCGACTCCGGATACGGCTTTTTTGAGAGCTGGTATGTCGTAGTAGTTTGCGCTCTGGACGAAAGATTCGAGCTGAGAGAATATGTCGGGGTTGAGAGTGGTTGGGTTGCGGCCGAAGCCGCGGACTGAGAGACCGCGAGAGAGAGCGACTTTGGCGAGCAATTGACCAAAGGAGCCTGAAATTCCGGCAATGAGGATGAGCATGATGGAGCAGGAGTTTAATATGGTTGGGTTTTGTAAGTTATGGGATGGAGGCTCTGGTAGGGGGTGGTGTGCGGGTGTTCAATTAATGTCACTGATGTGAGGTATTGAAATCGCAGTGAGGCTTGTGATGAAAAGAATTGTGGTTTGAGGATGATATCGAACACCTTGCATAAACTCCACTCTCATTATATATTCATTCATCCCTCTACTTCTGTGGTTTTGTTGCAACTTCGTCGCTGCACCGAAGAAGCGGGTGTGTCGGCGGAACTCGGTGTACAATGTTGTTGATGACTATTGCAGAGTATGATACTCGGAAGCGGATTTCTATATTCAATGTAAAAAGCCCCCTTTAACGACATGAATGATGGTAAATTAGGAATAATGTTGAGTGTTCATCACCAATACCTCCAAGTCTTTCGGCTCGGAAGGGATCCTTCTTAAAATGTTTACAAAGCCTGCTTACGATATAGGACATCCACTCTTGGATTTCCACTTTTGTGAGATTTTAATTTATCATTCTACCGGAGTACCGGCTCGAAGCAATTTGAACACCTAATTATCACACTCAATAAGAAGAATCATACATGGAAAGCAGCAGTTCACAACTGAATGTTTCTGATCCGGCAGAAGACTTTATGAACAGAAGTATGATGAAGTATGAATAATTCATTTCATAATGAACTGTAACCATTTTGAATTATTCTTACAACATGTTTTAATCATTATAGTGGAGCATATCTTGCGATTAGTGGTATTTGTCCTTAACAGTCCGCAAGTATTGCTTGAGTTAACACCACGGAGAGTGTCACTATGAATGTTGACACATCTACAATAGTTTGATGTTAGAAGGTATTGAGAGTGAATTCAAAAAGAAACTTTGCGGGAGAGCTGCAAACAGATAGTAAAGCACATCAGTTACATATATCTGAGGAGTGCTGGCCAGAAATATGTGATTATTCTTGCAGGGGTATCACCTCTTCCAATGAACCATCTAATGAAATAGATTAACTTGTCTTCTTGTGGTAATAATAAGTTTATCAGGGGCGTTATATTTGACTACACTTGTCACGGACAGATGATCGTGAGGTCCCTAGTGCCACTAAGTAAGAGACGAGGAGACAACAAGAAGCAAAATCGGAACAGATCGCAAATTAGAAGATCAAACATATTATAATTAAACGAGGGTAGCTATATGTCGTGCGTCACGATCCCCAAACATTTTTGATAGCCATAAGATGGATGCGTGTTGAACTTTATTCCATCTCCGCCATTCATGTCCACCATATCCCTAAACAACCTGTGCTGGAATAGTCCGTTGACAAAATTCTGGACTCTCTAAATCCAATAGCAGTGATAGGCGGATGCCTGATCATCAAGACCATTTCTTCTCAGGTCCTTGACTCCGCTCGGGTCGATGCCCCACACACCAAATCCAGCGCAGTTTGGATGTCTATCCACAAAATTAGTCTCAAGCTTGTTCAGATAATCAAGGAAGCAAGATAGATGGATTACTTACTCCCAAAGTGTACATCTGTATGGCCAATCACCTGCAAAAACAGATGTAATAGTATCATCCCAGCCATTTTTGAGATTGTCTATTGGAAAAATTAGCACACATTTCGTCATCTCATGTCTTGAGAAAGTAATCTGAAAAGCGAAAGCACATACAGCAAAACCCGATCTCGTTGGAAAGAGACTGGTCTCGTCCTCCAAAGTCCGGGTTAGCGAAAACATGGATGAATCCAGTTGCTTGTGCGGAAAATTCATCGTTGCTGGACTTGAAGTACGGGATAAGAGGTCCAGAGACTTTGCCTTCAGCAGTCCAGGATTCATCGATTACGATCTCCGATATCTCATCGCGGATTGCCACGGCGGAAGAGAGAGGCAGCAGAGCAAACAAGGTTGCCGTGATGGAGGGGATAGAGTACATCATGTTGGATGTAGTTGGTAGTTGGATTATATTGATGAGTCGAGTATTTGATTGTTGCTGAAGCTGATGGAGAGTATCTAGAAGTGGGAAATTGTTGTATTTATACATCAATCTTCAGCTCAAGTACTGCACAGAAGAGACGACTTCATCTCCAAATCATCGCGTAATGAATTGAGGTCTTTCGGTGACGAATGCATATTTCTGTAGATGTGTAGGTAGTTTGATAGTTGTTAATGTAACTCGGATCACTCTACCTGTCTGAGGGTACCTGCTGGATGTAGCACCATGTCGTAAGGCTATACGCCTTTTTGGAGTAACCTCGTATAAGCTTAGTCCTTTTGAGATGTTTCTAGAATGGTCAAATTAAATTGCTGGAAGAGAACTCTTCCGAGAGTCAAGGGACAGCTTGGCGGTGTGGTTGGCAGGGTCAAATCCAGTCAGCCCCTCGAGACTCTAAACCATTTTATCGCCACTTTCTTCAGATTATCTTCTATTGTGAGGAAAGACACCAGATCATAGATTCCTACGATCTACGTTTACTTTCAGTTCTTTACATAGCCAAGAGAGCTTTCTAGTACTTAGCTATAAGAAAAAATTGATTTCAAACATATTTAGAAGAGGGTGTCGTCAGCTGCTGTGAGCACTTGGCGGCATTTTTACCATGGTCAGCATGCAATGTCATGGTCGAATTTGAGAAATTTATATGAATTGTCAAGTGAGATTGTACACTCATGCAACATCCCAACCTATTTTGTTTTGGGTGGAAAGAAAGACGTCGTGTTAGTCTCGCTTAAGAAAGCTAACAGACATTTCTTTTTACAAAACATGTCCGGCAATGAAATAATCCACGAAAAGAGCGCAGCCATGGAAATCTTTAAAAGGGACATATTAACAGGGAGACATCATTGGATACGGCCTGTTTGTCAACTATTCAAGTAGTTTTTCACAAAGCATCCTGTAGACTAGACGATGGACTTGTGAGCTTGTGTTCAGTATTCAGCTTCCGACTGAGACTGGACTCTCAACAAGGAAGCAGTGACGCGTAGACCGGTTATATGACATTTGATACGAGTTTGATAGCATTTGATCGAAAGCTTCGAGGGAGCAGGGGAGCCTGGTAATCATAATGCAATGACATCTTTTGATATTCCATAGTCTTCTGGTTTCTCTGACTAAAAGTGTGACTAGATTCGTATGATGGTCCAGGTGGCCGTCTTTGCTACCGGTCATCTAACTGACTCGTAGTAGCATCGCCTGCTTCGCTTACTAGCATTTATACACCAGCCATGTTGTCACTATGCAAACAAGACTATGAACCTGGCCCTTACTTCCTCATTTCTACCAAAAAGGGTCTCATAACGGAATTTAAAGCTGGCATAATAGCTTTAACAATGACCACGCATTAAAAGAAGACCTACATGATGTTGCTCAATTCTAGACACCTTTGTCTACGAGCCGGGGTGACACTGAGGGCCCCAATTGCGTCGTTAACCTGGAATACTACGAGTTCGCAAGAAGTAGGTAATGTCGGCTCGGGGTTGGCAATCAAACTTCCATCTGGGCTGTTGAGCCGTGCTTAGGAAGTGCGCGACAACAGCTGAGATCACCTGTAGCTGGAGTTAAAGAAGTCTTGTGATGTTAACCATTTGATGCGTTCCCACTGTCCACACTTGGGCCCATACAGTTTGAAAGATTCGGTGACTATAAAGTGCGATATTGCAAAGCTTTTTCCTTGCTGTTGAACCACAATTCTCATTTGTATAAATATCGTGTAATGACTGCACAAATTGACAGCGTCTTTAGATACGTTTATCCTTAGGTGTGCCATACTGCGCCTTCCCCACGAAAGCTACCGCGTTTGAAACAGCAGCTTCTGCTTCCTTTACCCACCCCAAGATAATACCGGCCCCGAATGTATCATGAGGTGCATCTTTAATTTCCATCAATTCAACCTCAGTGCCCATCGCTTTCATTGAGCTCGCAAATTTGACATGGTCATCGTACAATACTTCCGCTGTCCCAGTCTGAATGAACAATGGAACTTGGCTTTTAAACTCATGTCCCAAAAAGGAGATGTAAGGATGGCTTCTATCTCCTCCTGGAGGAGTGAAACTGGATGCTCCCCACTCTAGAAGTGACCCTTTCATGTAATCCGTGTTCGCTCTGGGATGTGAGTCCAGAGTCAGGTGATTGAGAGTCAAGTCTACCCAAGGGCTCCAAAGTAACCCAGCTCGCGGCGACGGCAAAAGTCCCTTTCCGTCCTCGCTCAGATATCGGATCATGGCTAACACTATGTTTGCGCCAGCTGATTCTCCAGATAGGATGACGTTTTCTGGACCAACCTTGAGGTGGTTTAGCACATAGTGATAAGCCGTCAATCCATCCTGTAAGGCAGCTGGAAAATGAGCGTCTTTTTCTACTGACAAGCGATACTGCACCTGCAACACAGGTCCTTTCATATGTTTCGCAAGCACCTCCGGACCCCAACCGCTTTCCAGCGGCCGGCATCCACCTAGTACATAAGCACCGCCGTGAAAATGAATTGTGATCTGTTGTGCTAGTCCACCGGTAGACCCTGGTGTGTATACGGCAGGATACCAGGCAGCTCCGATAGTAGACGGACGGACAACTGCATCGTCGACGATACCACGGTATATTGAGGGAGTTGTAGACGGGGGCGAGATGACAATGAATCGATCTTTTAAAAAGCCGGGTTTCAGTGATTTCGGTGTAACGTAGCGGACCGTTGAGGTGTATTTCCACCAGATGAGAAATATATCTAGCCCAGTTGCCTGAAGATAGGTCCAACGAGGGTGCTGACGAAGGTGTTTAGGCTTGCGGTAGAGAAAGATGTATAATATCTGTAAGGGCAAAGTGATGATGAGGAAAGTACCATAGAGAAACTTGTAAGGCTGGCGAGTCAATCGCCCATAGTTTTGAGCTTCCATCTTATAATGATTAGTATCTGGGGCACCCTGATTAGAAGTATGTATTCGTGACTTTTGGAAAATGGGCAAAGATGATCTTGTCATCAACGAGGGGGTGTTGTAAACCATTGAGAGGGGAGCCTGCAAGAGCTCTGACCATCCAACATGTTGGTTCTGAGCAACATCGACAAACCAAGACCGATCATTGGAAGACCGTGAGTGCATCCAGATTATATGGTGCCGTACTCGCCTGCTGGTGGATGAAAATTGCCTGCCGCACGCGTTTGCCTGGGCGCGTGGACTTTAACCAGAAGCGCTGATTATCCGTAACATTAAAGAGTGCATCGCGGAAGAGCGCGCCTCCTTGGCCTGGGATGACCAATATTGACCGCAACCTTGGAAGTCGATGGAATAAAAGAGACATTGTTCATAGCCCAGGTGCTCCCAGGTCCCGTCATGAACAGCTGGAGGAGTCAAGCGCAACCGGCACGGACCTTATTTACGTGGGATGAAGGTTGTCGCAGTCGCTTCCTCCATCGATGCAACATCGATATAACTCTGGGAATGCGCGACCGACAACTCCATCTCTATTTTACTCCGACGATTGGCACAGCACTCACTACAGCAATGTCTGGCGAGCAAATGACCGTCGATCAACGCGCGTCCCGTCTAGGCTACCGGTTGGACTCGGTTTTCCAAGGAGTTATATCGACCACGGCGTCCGCAAAACCTCTGGCTCATAGAGGAGTGCACGTTACATATGCTGGATGTTCGGTCTTTGTTACGTCTGTCTCGGGTCTCCTCGCTAGGCCATGAAATCGTTCGATCTCTTCCAAAATATCAACAGCTCATGGAGCATGCACCGCACGTAATAGCAACCCTCGGTCGAATTACCCTCATACATATCCATTCGATCAACACAATCTACCTAGGTATGGAACCTTGATTTCAGAAGACTGCGTTTCTTGCAGGCAATACGGTTTCTTCCCTTTCCTCCTGACCTGCGAACGATGCTGTTTCGAGTGCCTAGGGTACAGTCAGTCGCTATGGGCAATTACCAAGACTCGTGCCGCCAAATGCTTTGGTCTTATGCCGCTTCAGATGAAGCATCTGCCAACTATGCGAAGTATCCCTGGGTATTACATAGTTTGGCATGCACACACTCGGAAGCGGCGATTCGAGCTTGTTAGTGTTAAAGCCGCCAAAGAGCTCGCAATAAAAGTTCATGGGTCAGTAGAGAAGATGTCAGAAAAACTATATGTCAAAAGTGTGAACGGACTTTCAGTGAAAAATTATACGAAATTTCGATTCCTCCAAGACGCACCATTGCAACAGCCATACAAGGACCCGTCCTCTCTACTCTGGGGAACACCTGACGAGCAGGATGATTACTGTGGCATGGCCGCTGTCGCGTTTCCATTCGTCATGCAGAGAAACAGTCCCGAAGACGGAGTATGGTGTGGCGGGTGTAATCGAACGTACCAGCAATTTGTAAGAAGGAGGCTGCCACCTCAAGTAATACTCGACAAGATCCCGCCTGGTATTAGAGAATCCGATTCTCTTCTAAACGCGGTCCACCGTGCCAGATCGAAGGCTGGATTTCAAGAGCACATTAAGCATTGCTCAGACGGGCTGACAATGGCGCCTATGACTTGATGATTGCAGTCCACCTGCCGGTCTGCCGAAAACTCTAAGCTCATAGGATGATACCCTACAGCAGTTGTAACTGATGACACGCGAATCGAGCATCTTGGGATCGCGTTGCCTTCTTCTTCACGAAAAGAGGAAATACACTAGGGTTGGTGAAAAAGCACAAATTTTACCCAGATTACCAGTACCCTCTAATGTGAATGAGTTGGATCATTCCGGGCTAACTGTTAAAGAGACGACACATTAGCGAAAGCTGTGGGCTCGTGAAATACGCCGCTTATATCCAGGACATGCAAACTCATGGAAGTGCACTTCAAATGTATTTGGGACCGCTCTGATCCGAGCATGTTCATTTAGATCACTTCATTGTCCAAAGGATATGTGCATGCTCCAACCTGAGCACGCGAGAGACGTCGTAGTCTCGTTCGAAAAATCCGAGTCGCTAGTGTCCAGATGGCCAAAGAGATTGAAAATTTCAAGGCATCCAGCGCAATTACATGGCTCACCGATGGAACAAAGCAAGATTAGAAGCTTAATAGACACTGGCTTGATACTTTGCGTTTCAAGAAGGTATAAATTCAATGCCTTTGTGTTCTCAGATCACATGATCAGTTTGTGATCCAGAGTCACGAGACCCTTGGTCTAGATCAGGCTTTTTTGGTGTTTGTACAACTGGCAAATCTACCTGGCTAGGGACCTTAAATCGGCCTTCAGTTTGTCTGGAATCCAGTTGCATTATCGCCACTCGTCGCAATAGTCACTAGCAATTCCTCCAGGAGCACTAAAGACACGAACCAGGATGTGTTACTCGTTGCACCGTAGAACCAACACCTGCACCGCCACGAGATTACTACCAACAAATCACCACGCAACCATGCACACATAGCATTTCTGGAAGCAAGCTTTGCTGCTCATCGGCGTTTCCATCATCTGATGTGCAGCGGTATGCAGCAATGTTGATGCAATGTTTCAAGAACGGGCATACTTTCTCTTGGGCTGTTGGTTTCGATGAGCAGGGTCTCAGTTATATTTTTAGTCCCCTTTTCTTTTTATCCGCATGAGTCTGTAAGATTGATGAAAGTCAGTAATATCTCAGACGATCTCAGCCAATTCATTCGCTACGAGACACGAATACAGAAAATCATCAGCTGCCAAAGGCATACGGCTACAGTATCTTTGCTCCTTGAACACCGACTGAGCAAGCGAATGATGACAGCTTATTTCTTCTGGAAAGAAAGTATACGCCCCCAACAGCCCAGCGGTTAACCGCGTCTGGCGTGCCGTTAGTTGTGTCACTGGGCGGACCGGAAAGCCTCCATGCAATCATGGCCGAGACTGTTGGTATTAGATTACTTAGCCTCAACGATTACTTTGTGAATGCTCTTATTCGCATCCTCCCCCAGCCTTTGAGAAAATTTACGGATTCTACTTGTTTTTTACGATAGTTTTTAATTACTGCCCTGTAATCCTTCGATTCGGCCTACTATCTGTAGCATTGCCACTCCTGCTCCTTTCACCTCGAAACCTGAACCCAACGATCAATTTTCTTTTCATCGTTATCACCATTCATCATTCGTGTCTCGTGGATGTCCATCGTAGTGTAAAAAAAACTTCATTGGAGCCAATTTGGCAAGAATTACCCTCAATATGGCCGGAACTTGTCCTTATGGGGGATTATGGTAAGCCAAACCTTCTTTTCAAGCTTTGCAATTCTAACCATAATACAGGTTTGAATGTCTTATGACCAATCCAACATTCCAAGGCTGTTGTACTAGCAATCCATGTTCGGACGGATGCCCACCAGATAACCTTTTCGCAGCCGGTTTACCAGCTGGAGGAGTAGCAGCTACCAACGAGCTCAATGCTAAATGTCCATCGGGATCAAACTGGTTTACCTGTGTAGACCAGACACCCGCGGGTTCATTCCAAGGATGCTGTAAATCAAATCCATGTAATGCACTGGGTTGCCCTAGAGCAGACTTAGTAGCCGCGCAATTCAATAGTACATCCACGGCGACGGCGACGTCGGCGTCAACTTCAAAGTCGTCGACTTCAGCTCCTACCGCGACACCAACCACTTCGAGTACCTCTACAACAAATCCAATATCGAGTAACGTCACATCATCACATCCTAATAATACACCCATCATAGCTGGAGTTGTAGTGGGAGGTGTGGTCTTGATCGCGTTAATCGGATTCTTATTTTGGTATCTTCGCGATAGAAGGAGAAAGGCCAATAGTCCCGATCCCTCATCTATGGCGATGATGAAGGTTCCTGATAACGCTGTAAATGCCGATAATGGTGAGTTTTCGACTGATTTCTTGAAGATTTAAGCATAGCTAATGATCTCACCAGAAGGCTTCTATGCAGTGGGAGGTATTTCGAATGGTATCCGTCCTGATCACGACACCTCAAAAAACGGAGGCTACACGAAAGCTGCTACACAGTCTCCTGGTCCGCCTCCGTATTTATCTCCGCGGCATCTATCACCACATCCCTCACCAACCACGGCCGGCTTCCACGATAATCGCGTCTCTGCCTTGTCGAGGTTATCAACTAGCACGAATGGACAGCCTGAGGACGCTTTGATTGCGCCACAACAATTGGATAGTACCGAGATAGGAATGAGGGATCACAGTAGGGAATTTGCGGTTGAACTTCCGACGACGGAAAACCAAGGCAAGTTACGAAGTCCGCCGTGAGATGGTGAGGATGTTGGATTGTAGAGTTGGGTTCTTGTTTATAGTTCTTTTAGTAACTTGTTAGGTGCTATAGCTGATCTAAGGGAAAACACTGCGCCATGGCGTATCCCGCATATGCTTCGGTCTTGGAAGCGTAGGGTACGCATTTAATAATATACCAAACTCTGAGATGTGTAGTTCAATGTGTAGTAGTGAAGTGTAGTTAGAAGTATGCAAAGGCTATGTTAGGAGTCAAGGATCATAGAACATAATCCTGAGTTAGCTGAAAAGCAAACGGGTTTATTCAATATACCTGCATAATCAAAATATAATCAGCTGCCATATTAGGAAGCCTAACTACGCCCCTCTAGAAAGAGAAGAGCAAGAGCATCTGTGGAACGTGGCAATTTTAAGTCTGCACAATCAGTTTGGCAGTAGACTTATATTTTAACTCATTAGAATCCAGTATGCTACAGATTTCTGGAAACGTTAAGTTTCAAGTATACTGGAAACTGTAGCAAAATTGTCGTCAATAGTTTCAGCTGTGAATAGTGAAGACTGGTGGAAGACATGATTGGTTAAAAAACCGAAAATATGGGTCTTACTATCCATCGACCACCCACGGAAAAGAATCCTTAGACGATACCAAGACAGTCTTTCCTAATGTCGTTCTCCATGATATTCAGTTGATTTGTTTTCTACATACTATATTTCCTATGTTGAATAATCTTAAAGATAATGTTGAAGCACCTGACTCATTTCGAGAATCGTCTGAGATAGTCATCCATGAACTCGATCCTCAGCTCCAGCACAATTTGAGTTTCAAGTTCATATTCTCATTGACGCTTTGAGAGAATTACATAAAATGGCATCAACCTCTCCGACCATGTCAGAAGACGAAAAACAAACACATCTAACCTACATGCGCGAAGCCTTAGCAATGGTACCTCCCTCGGTTCTCATATATATCCAATCTAATACACGCAGGCCGAATTAGCACTCCAAACTTCAGAAACACCCGTCGGATGTATAATCCAGCACCCAACCCACGGCACCATCGGACGCGGCATGAACGCCACAAACCGCACCCGTAACGGGACTATGCACGCTGAATTCATCGCCATAAATCAGATCCTCGCTCCGCCGTCTCAATATACCCCTGATATACTGAAGGAGTGTACATTGTATGTAACGGTGGAGCCTTGTATCATGTGTGCTTCCCTGCTTAGGCAATTCGGGATTAAGAAGGTCTTTTTTGGGGCGAGTAATGAGAAGTTTGGGGGCACGGGTGGGGTGTTGGATGTGCATTTGGGGAATGGACGGGGAATTGGGGGGAAAGAAGGGGATTATGAGGTTAGCGGGGGGTGGTTGAGGGAGGAGGCTATTGTTATGTTGAGGAGGTTTTATGTGCAGGAGAATGAACGAGGTGAGTTTAGTGGGATGTTTTGAGGGGAAAGTGCTGATTTGTGTAGCTCCTGAGCCGAGGAAGAAGGCGGAGAGGGTTTTGAAGCTGGAGGTTGAGCCTTTGGGTGAGCTGAGTGGGAATGGGGTTGATTGAGGTTGGAAGGTGGAAATTTTTGGTTAACTTGACTATTGCGATACCCCAGCTGCCTGCTGTGTGTGCTCCTTGTCATTTAACCTAGCAATTAGCTAGATGACTTTTTTGAATGGGCAAGATTGTCTTAGATCTACTCCTGATTGGGTGTTTAGAATATGCATTGAGCAATTATAGGGCATACTGTAGCAGCAGCTCACAGAGTAGCCATAGAGACTTAGCACACAATAAGCCAGCGAAGTTTTCGAAATAAACTCAAATACAAACTCAATATACGCCAAACCTCATAGATGAAGGTTTCCAGTTATATACAGCCGTTTTCCCTCAGACCTTTTCTCAACCTTGAAGCCCCTTCCCGGTCTTCTCAGCTTCTAATTCTCTCTCAGCCTGCTGATAGTACTTCGCTGTATCAACACCGTGTTGGTTGTGATTGACAAAGTTGAACCATGGAATGACGTGTAGGAAAACACCTGTGTATCTCGAGTTTCTGCTGGCTACACCCTGCATGTATGGGGTCAGGGTTGATGTGCCATATAGTGGCTCGCCGGCCTTGACTTTCGACACCATTTCCTTCATATCCATATCGATCTCCCGCTGATTCTCTTTGAAGCCGTAAAATCGCACTACAAATATCAGTCATACCCCACCGATCTCTTTGAAGGGCTTCAAACGTACGTAGTGATGACTGATACGTGAGCAAGAGCCCTGCACCGACGCTGATAGCACCAGTTAAGCGCATAATAGGAGGGAACGCTCCCTTTCCTGCTCCCGCTGGCGCAACTCTTTCCCATGCAAGCATGATGATCGGTCCTAAAGCTGCCCATCCGGCGCCTGATGCATAATCTGAAGGTCGCGCATATCTCCACACTCTCTTAAAATGGCTGTTCGTAAGTTAGTTACACTCCATTCACCGCGCTCCTTTTTCCTTCGCGATCGTTCTCGTTGAGGTGATGCTTACGGATCGCTGTCGATGAGCTATAATGGGGGGGTTCAATTAGCTTTCAAGCTTCACAATGTTGCATTGGAATGGGAATCACTTACGGGGTAATCGGCTTGAACCTTCTTCACCGGCACATATGACCTGGTCTCGGTGTTGGACATGTTGGAGGCCCAATGCGTCGACAATCGCTGTGTGAAGTTTATGGATTTCGTTGTCCCTCGATTGTCGTTGCTGAGCATCCGCTATTCCACGCTAGTGTACGGTACGGCGGCCGAGCCATTTCGGGAGCACCAAAGCGACCAAATGCGAAGTCGCGTCCCTCAATCACAAGACGCGATACTTCGTGTAGAGAGCTAGCACCGGCCTGGAATTTTGATTTTCAATGCTGCACGACAGATTCTGGACTCTGAATTGTTGTCTAAGTTCTCCCTCGTACCTTTTCAACAAAAAGCAAAACGATGTCTTCCCCAGGAGTAGGATTATCGACCGAGGGACCCTCTGCCGGCGGTGGAGCTTTCGAACATGAATTACGAGAAGAGGACGATCCATTCAGTGAGCATTATGTGCCAAAGAGACTACAAGGGGCTTTTCCGGCGGATACAAACACGAAAAGTAAAGCATTGGCAGCTGGATTGGGCATAGATGAGGAGGTTGAGGTGACCAGAAAACCCCGAGCTCCTAGGGTCAAGCTCGATGAGCATCGGTATGTGGAATGTAGTTGGTTTGAAGCTCGAACTAAACGATTTACAGACTGCTTTCAGCTGCTGGTATCCCTAAGTTACGGAAGAGAGCGAAAGATCATCTCAAATTCAAGGGAAAGGGCCATGAAGTATTAATACCCTCTATGATCTTGTAGCCTACCATTGACGCTCCCCCGATAGTTTTCAGATGCCACCAGACTCCTCCAATTTTATCAACTATGGCTAGATGACTTATTTCCAAAAGCTCGATTTCTAGATGCTCTCGCGATGGTGGAAAAAATGGGACACAAAAAGATGATGCAAAGCGCACGAGTAGAGTGGATAAATGAAGGAAAGCCAAGATCTTCAGTACACGAAGACTCACTCTTCGACGAACCTGTGCTCCCGAGACAAGATGACGATGGTCGAGAAAAGACAGCTCCAAGAATTGCGCCAATATTTGAAAAAGCCACGACTGATAGACTAAAGACACCTGTTGCAGATGACTTTGACGCTTTGTTCGGAGATGATGATGATATATACGATGCCACGCCAAAGGCTGCCCCAGCTAAAAACGTAGGAGAACCTGTATCTCAGACTGATTCGTTATTTGGTGGTGGTGCTGCAAGCATTTTCGGTCCTAGGAAGGAAATATCTGCACAGGAAGAGTTCCCCGAGGACGACCTTGATGCCTTGCTGGCAGAAGAAGATATGTTTCGGAATAGCTCTAAACCTACCCCTACGAGCAAACCTACGGCCCCATCGGATGATTTTGATGATGAAATGGAAGCGATGCAAGGGATGGATTGGTAGCATACAGCTCTGGAGCAAATGATTAATGAGTGTTATTAGGTGCATTTTGCGGCGTTAGGTATTGGGTATCGAGGTTGGCTAGCACAAGGGAAGGTTCTAAAGGTCTATATACCACTAGGAAGTAATCGGATCATCACAAACAAATAATGTATGTGATATAACTTTTAAAGATTGATGTATGGTTTCAACGTGCAAGCGTCACCATCTCGCGTAAACAAGTAATTTACACCCCACCATCCTCATGTTTCTTACAACCCCACACCAGCCTTTCCACAAGGCTGACGACCACAACAATCATGGCCGATAGTCTTGTCGACTCCCTAGAAAGAGTCCATCTGGACTCAAACCCAGGAGATGATACTACGGATGACTGGATTGATAGCATTCTTGATTCTCAACGGCCACGCAAGCGGGTGAAGCAGGATCCAGAAGATTTGAAGCGATCACTAGAAGAGAAATATCTTACTCCGTCGACCTCATTTTCTACAGAATGGCTCAACAAACTGCAACAGTATGCCTGATTCTGATTCCAGTGTTGATTTGCGTAGCTAATGTCATTTCTATACAGACGGTGGGATACCCCGACAGATTTCACGACCCTCTTCAAAATTGCGCCGACCCAGACTCGTACTATTACGCGATTTACACGAGAAGGCCTCGAAGGTCGGGTTACGGGATACAAAGAAGTCACAGTTCCCGCGAATAGTGCCACGGCGAAGAACTCGACATCCTTCTTGCGAAAGCCAGCCAACAGAGCGGATATGGTACGTGGCGCAGCTGGGTTCTTTCCATTTGCTCCTGGAGGTCTTGAAAGCGTAGAAGCTGCTGCTGCTCTAGATGAACAGAATATAAGAACCGAAAGCTTTGCTGGTGCGAATGGTGGAAAGAGCAAATTGGAAAGAGTCATTAACTTCAGTGGCGAAGGAGGGCTCCTCAGCATACCACCAGGATTCACAAGAGGCTTGGATTTCGAAAAAGTAAAAAAAGACGAGGTAGATCTTAAAGAAGCGGAAGAGGTTGAAAATGTCCTTGAAGAAGAGCCTGATAAAGAGCCCGAGGAGAATGGCCTAGATGCGGGCGACAAAATCTCGGACTCTGAAGATCCAGATGGCGTTTCAGACGAAAGCGAAAATGATGATATAGATTCCCTCTTGCCGGTAGAGTTTCCAGCTCTGCAACCACATGGAGTATTGGCTGCGTCGAGTGCAAAAAGGGGAGGAAGAGAATGGGCACATATGGTCGACGTCAAGCGAGAAATCACCAATTTCCGGGAGCTAGTACCTGATATGGCAAGAGAATGGCCTTTCGAACTCGACACTTTCCAGAAAGAAGCTGTGTACCACCTAGAAAATGGCGACTCGGTCTTCGTTGCTGCTCACACATCCGCCGGCAAAACGGTAGTTGCTGAGTATGCCATTGCTTTGGCCGCAAAGCATATGACTAAGGCTATTTACACGTCCCCCATCAAAGCTCTGAGTAACCAGAAGTTCCGAGACTTTAGGCAAATTTTTGATGAAGTTGGTATTTTGACAGGAGATGTCCAGATATCGCCGGAAGCCAGTTGTCTCATCATGACTACTGAAATCTTAAGAAGTATGCTTTACAGAGGAGCAGACTTGATCCGAGACGTAGAATTTGTAATTTTCGATGAGGTCCATTATGTCAACGATTTAGAGCGCGGCGTCGTTTGGGAAGAGGTCATTATCATGTTGCCAGCGCATGTCACCTTAATTTTGCTATCCGCTACAGTTCCCAATACGTATGAATTCGCCTCATGGGTTGGTCGGACCAAACAGAAGGATATATATGTCATCTCTACCCCTAAGAGACCTGTTCCTTTAGAGCATTATATTTGGGCAGATAAAGGCATTCACAAGATAGTTGATGCAAACAAAAAATTCATTGAGCAAGGCTGGAAGTCAGCAAATGATGCTCTGTCTGGAAGAGACAAAGTAAAGCGAGATGCAGAGCCTGCTATTCGGGGAGGCGCTAATGCTGGAAATGGAAGAGGACGTGGTAATGACCGCGGGGGTAGAGGCGGAAATCAACGTGGAGGTCAACGAGGTGGCTCTCAGCAGCGAGGTCGCGGCGGCCCACCAAGAGCCAGCCACAATCCGGGTCATATGGGCAGAGGTGGACGACCTGGTGGCCGTACATCAGCTGCACAGGACAAGACTCTTTGGGTACATCTTGTTCAGTTCCTCAAGAAGGAGAGTCTGCTGCCGGCCTGCATTTTCGTGTTCTCTAAGAAGCGTTGCGAGGAAAATGCCGATGCTCTGAGCAATCAGGACTTTTGCACTGCAACAGAGAAAAGCGCTATTCATATGATCATTGAGAAATCTATTGCTCGTCTCAAGCCCGAAGACAGGTTGCTGCCTCAGATCGTAAGACTGCGAGACTTGTTAGGACGAGGTATTGCAGTACACCATGGAGGTCTTCTTCCAATTGTCAAGGAAGTCGTGGAAATGCTCTTCGCGCAGACTTTGGTTAAAGTCTTGTTTGCAACAGAAACATTTGCAATGGGATTGAATTTACCCACTCGGACGGTTGTCTTCTCCGGGTACCGAAAACACGACGGTCATTCTTTCCGAAATTTACTGCCTGGCGAATATACACAGATGGCTGGTAGAGCTGGTCGGCGAGGACTGGATACTGTAGGATCCGTCATTATTGTTGCGCCTGGTGGAGGCGAAGCTCCTCCTGTGACTGAACTCCGCCAAATGATCCTAGGAGAAGCGTCAAAGCTTCGTTCGCAATTCAGGTTGACTTACAATATGATTCTGAATCTCCTTCGTGTCGAGGCTCTGAAAATTGAAGAGATGATCAAGCGAAGCTTCAGTGAGCATGCTACTCAACAGCTTCTTCCAGAGCATGAAAAGTCGATCAAGTTGTCTGAAGCAGATTTAGCAAAAGTAATCCGCGAGCCATGTAATACTTGCGACCAGGACATTGAAGTCTGCCATCAGGCTTCTCAGGATTTCAAGCAGCGCAGTTTAGATCTTTATCTCGGCTTACTGGCCACACCGGTTGGACGGCGAATGTTCTGTCCCAGAAGACTGATTGTTTACAAACGGGATGGCATCCGCACGCCGGGTGTGCTGCTTCGAGACGGAGCTACCAATGGTGCTACACCTACGGTTCACGTCTTGGAAATCAAATCTCAGCGTGATCAGCGTGATTCAACTGATTTGTTACCTTACTTGCCAAAGTTTCGAAAATCGTTCACGAAGCTCCCTCAAGCGAAAAAGCACATTGCCACGAGGACTTACCAAGTCCCGATTGGCGATATCGAATGTCTTACCAGGACTGTTCTCAAAGGCGTTATACCTGAAATATTCCATGGCGGCGATGCTTACAACAAAGCTAAAGATGAACTCTTCCGCATATGCAAATCTTGGGAACTCAGTGAGTGGAACGAAATGGATGTGAGCAAGGTCAATGATCTCCAACTCAGAGATATCATCGCTGCTCGGTTCGATCAAGCGGCGATTGCGCAAAAGGCTAAGGCACTGGCTTGTCCACAGTTCCTCAAGCATGTAAGTTACGAGGCTCCATATCATCAACTAAACTTGTTCTAACTAGTCAAAGTTCGCAATGTGTCACGATCAGTGGCTTATCCAGGAGAATATTACCCAGCTGCGACAGCTGATGTCGGATCAAAACCTCCAGCTTCTACCAGATTACGAACAAAGAATTCAAGTCCTACGTGACTTGGACTTTATCGATGAAAGCTCAAGGGTACAACTCAAAGGCAAGGTTGCATGCGAAATACACTCCGCGGATGAGCTTGTGCTTACAGAATTGGTTCTTGATAACGTTCTTGCTGCCTACGAACCTGCAGAGATCGTAGCTCTATTGTCGGCTTTCGTGTTTCAAGAGAAGACTGACACCGTGCCGAACTTAAGTGGAAATCTCGAAAAGGGTATGAAGACGATAATCGAGATATCTGAGAAGGTTAATGAGCGTCAAACCTACCATCAAGTCATCCTTTCTTCAGATGACTCCAATGACTTTGTCTCACGTCCTCGATTTGGCTTGATGGAAGTCGTATACGAGTGGGCGCGTGGTATGAGCTTTAAGAATATCACCGATTTGACAGATGTACTGGAAGGTACTATTGTCAGAGTTATCACAAGACTCGACGAAACGTGTCGAGAAGTTAAGAATGCGGCTAGGATTATTGGCGACCCAGATCTGTTTACAAAGATGCAGACTTGTCAAGAGATGATCAAAAGAGATATCACAGCGGTTGCCTCTCTTTATATGTAGAGGTACCGCAAGTTAATCTTATGGTTATAGATATGGAACAACTTATCCCCCTAATGTCATGGAATCACGAAGGACGAATTACAATGTTGGAGTCCGCAAAACAGTAAATGGCGGCAGTAATGCACCATTATGAAGACAATAAAAGCGTTCACTTGGTAGATTATGTCAAGTAATCTTTTGGGTGACTTATATATCAGCTGACACACCGAAGGCGCATTCCGGCTTTCGCTTAGAAGGGGGTGAAACAAGGCTCGATCACAGCGCAGCGAAAATTGAAACAACGAATCGAGAAACTTCCATACAAAAAGTGCACAGACCTTTCAGAAGAGAAGCTTCATTCCCGTCTACCCGTGCGACTAGTGTGTCTTGGTCCCGGTAGATGTGGTGATCTAGATGCATGGTACTACACCATCTGCGCGAGCTTGAAGGGCTGCGACACCACATGTTTGGCCGGCTCTTTGAGTGGCTGTACGCCATGACGACTTTGGGGATAACACATTCTCGTTTTAAAATCATCTGATCATGTGATAGGAAGAGTGTCATCGGTAGGTCTTTGAAATCTGTGGAATTGTCTCAGCCGTTTGCGCCGTTGTTCCAAAATGCCAAAGAGAGTATCAAAATATTCGGCAAGCTGCGAAGGCGGAATACACCAGGCAAAATGGTCTAAGCTAGACAGTGTTGTACCCACTTGCTCAGTAAAATGATCGACTATTGGGTGCAATTCGTTATCCCAGAGGGCAACACCTCCGGATAGCTCCCTACCAGTTCTATAAGTTTATTTCTTTCTCCAATTTCTCTCAAGTTTCCATTCTTTGCTCTTCAGTTTCTTTCCTCCTAATCACTATAATTAAAATTTCTTTGCAATTTCCTTCCATTTTCCAATCTTTAGAACTTTTAATTATCCGCTAAACCGTCATCATGCGTACTCAATCCACTCTCTTCTTCGCGCTGGCCGCTTTTTCTTCTACCGCATTTTCCTCGCCTCTTACCGCCGAGATTAAGGCAGCTATTGTAGCTGTTGGACGAGACTTCAATAACCTCTCAGAGCGTCAGGTCACTGAGATTGTAGCAATCGCAGAGAAAGCACAAGCCGATGATGAGCTTTCCAACATTCAGGCGGCCTCAGCCGCTGTTCACTCTCAAAGAAGAGGTACACCAACAGCTGAGGAGATTGACGCTCTTCTAGCTGCTAATGCTGCCAGCCATGACGGCGAGACTGTCGACAAACGAGATGATTATGAGGATATTAGTCAAGAGGAAATCGACGCTCTTCTTGCTAACGCCGCCAATCACGGTTCCGCTACCGAGAAAAGACAAGACGATTACGAAGACATCAGCCAGGAAGAGATCAACGCACTCCTTGCCAACGCTGCCAATCATGAAGGCGCCACTGAGAAGAGACAAGATGATTACGAGGACATCACTCCAGAGGAAATCAACGCTCTCCTCGCTAACGAGGCAAATCACAACGGAGATTCCACCGAGAAACGACAAGAAATAAGCCAGGCGGAGATTGACGCTCTTATTGAGGCTAATGCCGCAACTCATGCCGGAGAGGCGGTTGACAAGAGACAGGATGTTTCCCAAGACGAGATCGACGCTATTCTAGCCGCGAACGCAGCAAGCCACGCTGATGAAACTACCTCTGACGAGAGTGGTGAAACAGATGCGTCTGCACTGCAAGCTCAATCTGATGTTGTTCATGCTAGCTCGAAGAGACAGCAGGTCACTCAGGAGGAAATCAATGCTATCATTGCTGCTAATGAGGCAGCTCATGCTGATGAGACTACGGATTAGATGCTGAGCATTGACGAGATCATCCTCCGTAATTTTGGGAGCAGCATAAATGGATTTAAATTGTACATAGTTGACCGACATGAGTTTGGTAATTGAGATCTGGTTATGGAGATAGCAGAGTTTGTCTACACTCTTTAGTATAATGGTCTCATGACCCTCCTATGCAGTCGCAATCTGAAGCAGGAATGGGTTGCGACATGTGCTATAATTATGAGCAAACCAATAAATTTATACGCTCGTTCGGATTTCGGAATACTGGTAGTCATTGCTTGAAGCTGTTTGTACCGGATTGACACTATGTTTCGCGAGTCTCAGCCCTTTCATCGAGTAAGGTAACGGTGATCTGCCGTTACACTACAATCCAGAAGTGATCACTCAAGAGGAAATAGATTCAGTAGCACTATTAAAGAAGCAAAAGTCTATTGTGTATTATTGTAAGGACAGTGTTTAATATTATGAATCGACCTCCATCATCCCCTCAACCCCCAACCCAGTGGACACCGCCACACTTCTAAGTACTCTCTACCAAGACTCATGTCTGGTCTTCTTCAACTTCAACATAAAAAATCTAATATTCTCCTTTTTTTTTCTTTTGTTTGTTTCCGGTTTTTGTAGAAACATTTTTGTTGACGCATTCATTATGGAAAGGAGTGTCTATGTGATCCAAAAGAAACGAAGTGAAATATCGATATTTGCTGCAAGGGAAAATGGCAACGCCACCGCTCACTGTTCCTTGGCGGGTGGTGGGTTTCTGACTTCGTCTTTGAGTAGGTAGAGGGCTGGCTCGTATCCTAGGTATGTCTGAAAATCGCCTCTGTTTGTCCATCCATCTTTGCCATTATATTGATTCTCATCAGGCCCTTCCGCAGCCTTACAGTCTAGATCATGTAATTCCATAAGAGTGTCGTTGTAATTCTCCAAAATGAAAGTGATTGTAGGTTTCTCCATGCTGTTGAGGTATTAATTAGTTATTTATTTCTTTCAAACAGGCTAAAGGATCATTGTGGTGCTTACAATTTTGGGTTTGGTACAATAAATTTTCCATCTCCATCTTCGATTTCAAGGAATGCAGTCTCTCCGGGTTGTCTAATCGTAGGCTCTACTGCCAACTGTCTCTTTAGATTCTTTTCCACGAAGATAGCTGCAGGCATCGTATATTCGAAAATAACAGCATACAGTGGAAATACACAGTGGAAATCAATGACCAGGGTGGTGTCATCAATTTCTGTGAATCCAATCGTGTGGCCGATGGTACACTTAACTACTGTTATGTCGTATTTTTTGAGAATCCTTACGTCGTTTTCCTTATAACAAGGATCTTGAGCAAAAGTTTTTATCTTGCAACCTTTACCCAACTTGCTTTCAAGTATATTCTTAATCTCTATAAGAGCTGCGTGTTGTTTGTGGGCTTTTAACAAGCCGAGCTCAAGCCCTGGAAGCCAAGTAAGCCCGGTTAATCCAAATGCAACAATCTTCTTAATGTTTTTCGTATCAGCATTTTGGAATAGATCTCGGAGTCTGAGGTATAATCGGGTCTTTTTAAACTCGATAACGGCCTGCGTAAATAACTTTTCGGCACCTGGTATCTGAAGCTGCTCTTTCTGGAACAGTTTTTGTCCATGTTCTACTTCTTCTTGGGTCCATCCGAACTTGGAGTAGATTGTTCTATATTAGTTTGTCAGTAAAGAGGTGCATAAATTGGGTTCAACGTACTTAATAGCCTCCCTTGTCTCCTCTTCAGAAGGATTAGGGACAAACTTCGCACTCCCTTCTTCGATTTTCTGGTCTCGAAATTTTTCATAATTGCTTCTGTCAAACGTGCCATACCGAGGCCAGTTCGTAGTATACCAGTTTACTCTCTTAGCAATTTCCTTATTCTTCGCTCCATTTTCCATTCCCTTTGCCAGATCCAAATTGAGAGACGATATCCGGATACCTTGCTCTTTGACTTCACAACCAAGGCCAGCACCCTCCTCGCTTTCGTAATGTTGTACGACTGGTTTTTTTTTGGAGAAATCCAGTTTAGAATTTGAGGAATTTGTTCCTGACATTTTGTTGATATGATGTTTAACGTTGGAAATTATTAGATATCGTTAAAGTGATGTGAAGAAAAGAAAGTCAAGGGAGAACCCGTTCCTTTTATAGATTTACTCCCTCAGAAAGTTGTGAATAACAGTCCTATTGATGAGTAAAACCCCCCTCATTACAGTATGAATCTTTGTTCCGACATGCTCTTGAGTAATTGACCAATCTCCATTATTCAAAAAACGTGATTCAAACCGTCGTTCAGATGCTCAGCTGAGCAACACTCATGAATAATACATTCCAATTACAGGTCCTACCAACAGTTCGAGTTTTATGATTGGGTATGATTTTGCCGAGGAGTCAGGACCCAAGATTCTTATGTAGCTAATAACTTCTATGAGTAACTGATCATTGCTACGACTTTGAATGACTTGAATCATCACGTTGTTTGAATGCGATTTGCATGATTCTACCATTGCCTAAAGGTACCAAGGATCCATAAACATGAATATTCATGCCAATAACTCCCTCCAGTCACAACTTCAAACCACCGACTCTATCTTTTACGCCGTATACTTTGAGAGACATATCATATTCCCAGATTGGATGATTCAAACACTCACTTAACCCTGACTGGAGTGCCAAGTCCCAAGCACGAATCGTAAGTGGCAACTTCCACTCAACTGAGTCGCAAGCCAATCTAACAGCAGCTCGCTCACAAAACCACTCTTCGAATAAAAAGAGACGTCGTCAATTACATTTTCACATAACACTCATAACAATCATGGAAACAAGAGGTTGAATCATATAGTTGAGTGACTAACTGACGCCACTTTCACATGTGTATAGTTGAATCACGTATTCCGAATATCCATCCTCTTGGATGACTGACTTGAGCCTCTTCCATACCCATACAGTATGTGATATCTCGAATCAATCTCCCATCCGTCCTCAAAATCACCTTAATCCCTTTCAATTCCTACATCCCCTCAATTCATCCTCCTTAACCCTAGCTACCCACCAAAACACCCAACAAGCATTCCCCCAACAACCTCCAACAAAAACTAGTACTTCCAATACAATTACCCGCACCCCAAAACCGCACATATGGAAATTGAATCTTCGTCGTCACGTATTTTTTTCCTACGCTCCACAGTGCTAAATTGCTAATAAAACACCAAAGAGCCCATGGACCATTTCCAGATAAGCACACCAGAGAACTCAGAGAAGATACAAGGTAAAGACGAAGATAGAAAGACACGTTTTGCATCATAGAGAAATGATGACTTGATAAACGAGATCGAAACAAAGAGAAACAAATATCACATTCTGCCTAATCCGAACCAACATTCTTTCCTTTTAACAAAACAAACCCTTATCCTGTATTATCCCAAGCACGTAAACCAGGAATCACGACACAACCATCCGAGTTTCACATATCTTAACCACCTTTAACCACTAACTGTAACTTATATCAAAGTTTGTAAACCACAACCCCCCTACTAAGCACAAGTCAACTCAAACCCGATGCAAATATTTCAATATACAATTGTATTACATTATAAACACTAATTTTCCTCAATCCAATCCTGTCTGTTAAACATGCTCCAGCCTAGCACCAACGTAATCGCGTCTAACAAAGCGTAATCCAAGACTTCAATACAAGAGACCCTCGCTCTGACCAATGCTCCTCCAATAGCCATCAAAAAACCACCGAGCCGTAAATTATATACCAACATCAATATTACTCATGATTTTCTTCTTCTAATTATTGCCGCCTTTTAATGCATGTCCCTTCTAATCCCAAGCCACCTCCCATGTGAAACCTTCGTACTAACTCTGGTATCTAAACTCGAGCAGGAAACTGATCTTGGGCTGACTTCCTCGGTGTCCTTACCGCACTCGAAGGTCCAGAATGTGGAGTCGGCATCTCAATGATCGTCTCGCCTACATTTAACGGACGTAGACTCAGCGGTAACGGCGGTCCTTTCCTTCCGGTTGTGAAGTCGAATCCGGGGTTTATAGTGCTTTGGTTTCCTTCACTTGACGATTGAGATGTTGTAGAAGATCGTCGTCGTGTGGAACGAGGTGGTGGCGTTGGAGCCTGTGAAGAGTTTCCCTGAGGGTTTGAAGGCATTATCATGGGGTAGGGCGAATTATTGTTGCTTAACAAAGACATGTGTGGGTTGGATTGTTCAATGGTTGCCGAGTCTCGACGGGTAGAAATGGCAGTATTGTAGGAAGAAACAGTTGGTGGAACGACTGATTGGCGATAGTAAGAATCGTAGAAGTCTGAGATGGATGCTTGACTGCCTTCAGACTCTGAGCGACCGCGTCCAGGTGCAGCAAGATGAGTTGGTCCTTGTGGTCGTACTTGCTGTGCTGGGAATGAGCGTTGCTCTAAACCTTGAACGTTATGTTGCTTTGCTGATTCGAAGGAGGAAACAGAAGAAGCGATGGAGTGATTCGCCGAATTAGTTGTGATAGCGTTGGAATTAGAGAAAGGAGATTCGCGGGGGTGATCAAAGTCTACCGCACGACCTTGGACTGAACCAGCACGAGACCGGTGGTGAGAAGTTGGGTCGTAATGTAGTTGATCGCGGTCACGACTATGTCTGTTGAAGCGCTCGGCGGATGATTTGCGGATGTGAGCTGGGGAAGATCGTCGAATTGAGTCTCGAGTGCGAGATAGCGAGGTTGACGAACGTGTTGTCGAAACCGATGTGGAACGACTTCGGGATTTTCTTGGAGCCTGTGCGATACTTTCACTACTACCAGCTATACGATTAAGAAACGGGTTCTGATAAACGGCTTGTGGAGCGATAATAGAGGCCTGCTTCGGCGAGGTGATATTCTCCTGAGACGGTTCACTCCGATGTGAAACGGACACTCTCTGTCGTTTTGTAGCCGAATCTCGAATCACGGCTTGCTCATCGTCTTCTGGCCTCTGTTCCCCAGAGCCCATGGAGCTACCAGACCGTGGAGGTGTCAATGGAACGGGTGGAGACCGAGTTACGGGGTTTGTTGGAGATCTAGAACTTAATCCATTCTTGACGCCACGTGATCGAGATGAGCTACGGTCCCTGTTTTCATGTGCTGGAAATATAGATCGCGAAGTTTCACGCCCTCCTCGGGAAGGGATGTATGGGTGGTATGCTGTATCCGATATGGAATCCGGTCCTCGAGTAGGAGAATGAACCTCAACAGCCGCCGTAGTGCCTTTGGAATCTGACTTCGTGGTGTATTGAGAGATTTCACTTCCAATTATTGATCCGACTTCTGAATTGGGTTGTTTCTTTTCTACCGGAAAGTTCATCCTCGGCAAGTATGAATGTGGTCTGGGGATATTTGGTGTTGATGGCGACGTTGGTGTTTGTGGTTTACTGAAATGGACATCTAGAGGAGAAACCCAGCCCGCTTTCTGCGCAGCAGGTTCAATTCCCTTTGGCGAAAGTTTTCCAGTTGGTGGCATATAAGCCCCTCCCTTACCCCCGACAGAGGATGCGCTTGGGCTCAGTGGAGGTCGAACAACTTCCACTCCAATGATTCCACCTTTCTCCTCGTGCAGACGGAGAGGCGATGGCTTATGACCCTTCTTTGGGGTTGAGACTCCAGCACTATGAAGATCAGTTTGGCTGCTCGAAGTAGATAAGTTCCCGGGTTGATTGTTGGTATTGCTCCAATCCGTCACAACGGTCTGTGGTGCGAGGACATAGGAAGGAGATGGAGAGCTTGGTCGTGACTGCGATACACCACCAAAGTAACCACCTTCGAGCGCCCTCACACCAAAGAGATCACCCTCGTCAAGTACCCTCTGGTTGATCATTTCCTTGTCGCCACCTTTCTCTTTGGCCTTAATCGCATCGAGTTTGACATGATGTGCAAGTCTAAAAATCAAGTTAGCAGAGATATATGCCAATGTCGTTCCAGCCTATACCTTCTTCTATTAACAAGAACCTTTACAAGTCCAGCAAGGAAAGATAACGCAATTAGACATCCGAGTACAATGCTAAGGAAAGTGTTAGTTCTGCTTGTAACGGTACAGCTTTGTTGACTTACCCAAAGGCAGAGCCAAGGTCCATGTTTCCAAAAGCACCCATGATGAAAGAATTAATATACTGATCGGTATGTTTTGTAATCGAAAGAAAGAAGCAAGTAAATGACCGTCGAATATTCGAATGACGAGCTTCGAGCCGCTCGACAGCTCGGGAAGAAGTAAACAATAGCGAGTGTGAAGGAAGTTAGTATGTTCAAGCCAACATAGAAACTCCTCGAGTTGATCAACAGCAAAGAAAGATGCTTTTCAATAAAGTGAAAGTCTAGTGAGAGTCTAGATGGCCAAAATAATAGCTTTCCAAGCTCGCACGGTTGGTGTTTGTGCCCACAATCAGTGTGGGTGCACTTGTTTCAACAACCGATCTCGAAGGGACCAATACGAAGTTGTAGTTTCGAGCTTGCGGATAAATGTTAAAAATATCAAAGGCGACCTGGTCGGCAGGACGATCTATGGCGGGCCGTGGGCGAAGCGAGTTTACGTTGTTCGTGAATAGGTGTGAGTGAGATCTCAAGGACGCGAGGTTGTAGTTGGATGACCGCAGTTACAGGATTGACGAAAATGGCAAGCCTCCTAAGTGATGGAATTAATGTATTGAGGACTGACGATTGTGTAAAGACTTGTGTTCAATTCGAATGAAAGGACGTATCTCGAATAGATACAAAGATATGGCAAAATGGGCAAAACGAAACAACAAGAAAGACGAGGGCGAAAGAGAGGAGGGAAAGGGTCTCACTTTACCTTGTCCTCAGGAGCACACCAAGTCTCTAGCTCATTCAAGTCGCGTGTAGAAATCAACTGCTCTGTGGGTTCTTTCGGGATCCACAGCCAGATTTGTGAAAGGGGCATCTTCCTCAAGTGCTGAACCAAAATAGTAGCCATGAATTCTACGGAAAGTGGAATTCAACGAGCCCCACCAGCGCAAGTTCTTCCTCGAGCTCGAGGCTCGATCAACAGCAGGGTCGCTTATAGACTGCCTTGGCTTAATATCCAACAAGGCATTCTCACCGTGGAATTCGATAAAGTTCCTACGCGGCCGCGGCAGTACAAGAACAGATCACGGAGGCTCCATCCTCGCATCTGCCGAGGATTGGGATACAGACCTGGTGTTGGGAGGGGAGGTCTTGTTCACTATGGTTGTGAACGCCCGTCACGATGCAGACGAGTTCGATCCATGAAAAATGTTTTCCCTGAGGTCCGTCCGTGTAGAATCTGCAGAAGCAGCAGAGATCCGAACTGTCACCCGCGACAAGTTGCTAGGCTTGCGAGGCCGCGACTGAAAGGGGCGATAGTTGTTGTGACTCGTGAGGAGATCATGGAAGAGGGCGCTGGATGTTTTGCGCGATGATCGGAAATTTATCCTCGATAGGCTTACGCCGCGCCCGGCAGGCTCTTTCTGTACGAAAGTTACGAAGGGGGCCAAAGCCACTGCCAGCTCCCCTGACAGCGCTATGATCAGGCACGTCAGGAACAGGCTTAGCGCGCTGAGAACCCCATATTCCAGGAGGTCAGAGTGGCGGCACAAGTCCGATTTGGCGTGTGGACCCTCTAGAAGCGCGTCACAACCAGTTTCGACCCCTGAAGAGATCACCACGTTCGGAACAGATCGATGGCGAGCCTGTTGGCCTTGCTGAGACACCCTTGGGCTCGCCATTGGCGCGGTCGACGACATGCAAACGGATCTTATCGATCGTACGACGACGACTTTGTTACTTTAAACCCACGAGTGATAACTCTCCCATCCGTCAACACCATCGTCAAAATGTGAGACCGTGTTGCAATCTCCCAAATCTGCGTGTCAATTTCCACCGAGTTTGCACTATCTTTTCTAGTGTCGCCTGCCCCTCAACTGGCATGCCGCCAACACAGACCTCAGACCGATTGTGCGTCGCAAGTCCAAGAATCCGTACTTCTGGAATTCCATAACCAGAATCATTGTCTTACTTGAACAAGAGGTATCATTATTCATAATCGGTTATGCACCGTTGCGTTGAGTAACGGCTCGTTACATCGTCATGATCAACTTCCGGAGACTTTTCCCACTCGTTCTCGAGACATACAGAAGTAAATTTCCGGCTTGCGTATGTTTCAATCGACTCCTGGCACAGGTACGTCAGCATTTAGACGCGTATATAGTATCTTGACGTGGCTGACAGTAGTCGATTGTAAGTTGAGTGTTGATGTCGGCACTAGGGAACGCGTTGTAGACGTGACGGTAGTGGTTGCTTTACCACTGGATTGTTCGCTATTTCGAATTCTGTGTTTAGTGGTACTCTACCAAGTCAATCGCTCGTATCCGGTAATTGTGATGAAGTTAAAAAGTGATGGAAGAGGAAATGGTCGAGTCTTGACAAGATAGGAAGTTGATAATACACCATCCTGACATTGAGACACCATCGCGGCTGCCTTTCCGAATGCTCTATGTGGCGACTTGAGCTTATAGCACTCTACTATTCAATATCAGTCATGGTCGAATATGATCGTTGGGTGCTCAAACCGCTCTTTCAGACTTTCCTGATCATCGGTGCTATTTACTTTCCAGCACAATTACATCAACACAGCGTCCATGTTTTGGAATCACACTTACAGTGCTGCATCTTGAGCGAATGTCGATGAAAGGATGATAGAGATTCGAAAAGTATTCTCTGTTTCAGCAATCAAGCCTAGTCCACGGACAAAAAGTCGAACAGCACCAGCGTTAATAACGAGAACATAGGAAGCTCGACTACAGATTTCCTGGAATCGATGAAGAGGCGAAGAGGTTCGGAGCACGAAATGACCCTCGACGTCTCAGACATGGGATAGTAGGTGAGTTGGTGGCAGCGCGTTGCGTTCGAAACATGGACTTAGAAAAAGAGTGAGTGAGAGACTTGTCTCGATGCGGAGGGGAAGATTAGACGAAAGTCGTGTACCCAATCGTAAAATCCTGGAACTTCATCACTTCTTAGTACACTATCGCGAATTTCTACTCGGAGCCTTTACCTGCAAAGAAGTATCTCTCTACAAATTGTTCTGATGCAAAATTTTGGAAATTCCTTCGTAGTCATCACTTCATTGTCAAGTTAATGGCTTGTAACAACATAGCTGTCTCAAAGTATCAATCCTAGAGTATGAGCAACTATACGTATGGGCTTCTTATAAATGGAAGTCATATCTTTCATTCTAATTCTTCATATGTTATCATTTTCCAATATCCAATTCAAATCCTGCTGTTCACAAGTTCCTATCCAATGACACGTTGTACTGGCCGAATGTTTGCGGTCTACAAATTTCATTTCTAGAATCCAAACTGGCTGTGAAATTTATAACGTCGCATATCCCATTTCAGGAATTTCGATGACTTCGCCAGAAGTCCATGTATGTCCAATGTTTGTTCCAACACAGTTGAGACGTGTAAACCCTCACATCGCGTTATTCTATCATACATTCTATGGCGCCGCATCTTAAGCTACAAAGCATAATCCTAATACTTACTACAGATGGTTATACGTTTTGGAACGTGGGAGAAACAGTTCATGCGTGAGCACTGCTCGAGAATGGAATCATAGGTAAGGCGGGGTTCGTGACGGCGACCCCACCCTTGAAGGACTACGATATCACTTGGTGACATACTTGAATCAGTTGTCTATTCAGATATCTACTTTCGTTTGTCAATCTCATCACCAGTTTATACACAAAACAAAAGAGAAGCCATCACCAGCAACCAAGTCAGAAACCGCCTGGGCACGAAGACGATCAATCGCCACCACCTTGCCCCTCGGCATCAACAGATCAAACCCTTTATCAAACCCTTTATCAAAGTAAACATGATCAAGCAAATCGAATGCAAAGGAACTCCATACGAGGTAATTCAAACTCCTCACTATCCCACCTCTACTCACATCATCTCAAGATAGGACTCACCCACGGCACATCCGCCAGCGAAGAAATAACCCGCAGCATCGACTTCTACGCCTCCCTTTTCCAAAAGACCAGTAATCGAGACTGGAGCCAAGTAACAGAAACAGCCAACACCTTCGCTTCGCTTATTCAAGAGAAATGGCCTCGTTACTATGACGAGATGAAAGGTCCATTCCCACCCCTCCATTTTCGAGTACATCAGAGACTGATTTTTAAAAGGTATCGCGGACGGCTCAAACCGTGATGTTTTGGATATTGTAGCCCTAAACGTCCGCACCGAAATCGCATTCGGCCAGTTCTCAGACGGCTGTACAAGTCTATTCTGGCACACGCCAAACCATGAATGGCTCGGTCAGAACTGGGATGTAAGTTCCCCCCACCCCTTTCCATTCATCATAACTGAACCTTTCGCAGTGGCAAAAAGCACAAGCCCCAAATCTCATTGCTCTGACAATCCATCAATCTTCTTTGCCGAGCATCAAGATGATCACAGAAGCCGGTATAATCGGGAAAATCGGGCTTAACTCCGCGGGTGTGGGGGTGTGTCTAAATGCTATCCGTGCTGTTGGGTTGGATTATGGAAAGATGCCTGTGCATCTTGGTCTTCGCCACGTCCTAGAATGTGGGAGTACTAAGGAAGCTGTTGAGAAACTGGAGGAAGTTGGAATGGCGAGTTCAGCACATATGCTGATTGCGGATGGAACTGGTGATGCTGTGGGTTTGGAATTCACGAGTTCGACATTTGCGAGGCTTGTGAGTGATGATAAGGGGAGGATTGCGCATTCGAATCATTTGCTCGCTAAACATGATGGCGCCGTTGAGCCGGAATGGTTGGCGGATTCACCCAAGAGGGTTAGTCAAATGAGGAGGTTGGCTGAGAAGAGTGATGGGGAGGTTGGTTGGAAGGAGTTTAGCGGTTTGTTTGAGGATGAAAATGGGTTTCCGGTGAGTATTTGTAGGGCGCAGGTGGGGGATAGTACGATTGCTACGCTGTTTAATGTTGTTATGGATTTGAAGGCTAAGAAGGCTGTTGTGAGGATGGGGAGACCGTCGGAGACTGAGGAGACGATACACTTAGATTTTGAGTAGTCAGTATTCTAGTGCCATATGAGTATTTTCTAAGGTTCAAGTTATATGTTTGTGGTGATATGACTGACCCTCGCTGTTCTCGGATTTCAAGAATCATTTAAACAACCTTCATGTTTGGGTGGTCGATACTGTCATCTCAAAGGTGAGTCGGAAAAATTGTCATTCGTCTTTCTCATACCGAGTGAATGATGAGTGAGCTTTCTGACCTGCAACCTGCAATTCAATTCTTAATGTAGCCACTTAGCGAATGTGAAACGAGGCACGTTAGTATAAAGTCTCCTCTACATCGTTATGTTCTACTGTTTTTGGATTATCCACTCCAATTCAGAGACTCACTTCAGAGAAAATCAAAAGTCTAACACCACAATGACAACCCGATTTTTACATCAAGCGTGTCGTCATGAGATGGGATTGAGTGAAGCCACAGCTTTACTCCTGTCTGTCCAGGAACGAAATAACCTTATGGACACGAGCGACATAAATTTGAAACTAATCATCGAGCCACGATGGTGCCCATCATGTGTTTCGAGTCGGGTGGACACCATAAAACAAAACCACTCCGCTACCACAGCGACTTGGCAACATACAGACAAAAGAGAAGCACATAAGCTCAACATCAAGCGCGCTCGCGCTGATGGGATCGCCAAAGGACGGATGGAGGCAGTGGGTAGGCCTCTTACTGAAAGTGAGAAGCCTAAATTTCAGATTTCATCCGAAATCACCGACGCCGAATTTTGTGCTCAATTTGCACAGCTTGGATTGGTAGATGAGGATGAGAAAGCGGAAAGAGAGTTGACACCGGCGGAGTTTGAACAATATCTTGGGGCAATCTTGATGATAGCAGAATCGAATGGTGAGAAGGAGGGAAGAGGCATACAGGCGCGTCTGGAGAGGCAAGCTCTTGCTGAAGTGGACGAGAAGAGGAGGCAGGTAAGATTTGCTGATAGCTTGTTAGTGGAGCGAATTAGCTAGTGGGAGGGATGAGAAAGCTGGAGTTTTCCATAAACATAGCTCAAATGTCATCTTTGCGGCATCTTGCAATGTCTGCGACCCCGTGAGTGAGCAATAGGTCCCTATAGATATATTAGAAATCTGAAAATATGACTATAATGAACATTGTGCAGGGGTACATGAATATGACTTTATCACTAATTTCTCATAAAAATGTACGACGTAGAAACTGAGACGTTGATCAAGATTGACTCAATTTGGAATCCACAAATGTTGATGGTCATGGACAAGTAGTTGATGTCTGATGGGTGCTTGAATCGTCCGCTGTTTCTTACTTGACAGTAATAAAACAAATGTACACACAAAAAATCGCACTTATCTTGATGTAACAAACTCTCGCCGCATTGAAGTTTCAACACAATAGAGGCTTTGAAAGATATTGAGTCGCTGGTGTGTTTGCTTTTGATGTCTGAGAAGAGAAGAAAGCGACAGAAGTCATGGAAGGCGCTCGGACCATCAACCACTTCGACCGTTGGCCCTCTACATTCTCGTACTAACGTCTCTCAACAGTAGGACCTGCTGGTATGTTGTATTCTTACCTGCTCTATTCGCAATCCTGCTGACTTTCGTCTTTGAGTAGTCATTGAGGTTTCTCCCTATATGAAGCCGCGACCTGTACGCCAAATATTGCAAACCAAGCCTCGCAATCAGCCGCACGACTTGCATCCTCCACGGCTGCTGCAAACACCAACACCCATTCGAATGCCGGGTAGGCTGGTACCTTTCCGAACATCTTCTTATAGACCATAAGCGGCGCCTGGCCCTGGTCGGCATACTTTCCTGAATTCGAATGGATCACAATGGGTTATGCCCGGAGCGAAAAGGGAAGAGCCCGTCGAGGCAGTCTGGGTTTGGCTTTTGCGAATGGGGCATTTGTCTTTCAGCTGGTGAATGATAGGCCCTTCATAAGTGGGATTCCGATATAGCTTGATACCCCAGAAATGCTGGACAAAATACCAAGTTGGGAAGTCGCTCTGCCCGTGACAGCTGAAAGCAATATTGTTCAAAGGTCAGATAGTGTGGCAAATTCCTTCGTAAGTCTGGCCACCCAGGAACTCGTAAGTTGGCGTATGATGTTACGAACGAGAACAACTTGGAAGATGATTGGATCAAAAGCGCACTCTGTCAGGGCGTCTGTTGGTCCTTTGTGGGTTATGGATTTAGTTTTTGCGGCTCTTATATCGGAATTTCGATATTTGTTGTTGAAGGCTCCCGTTGAGCTATTCCTGCTTTTGCCATAGTTATTTCAGCTCGCCCTTCCAGTGGAAGACAAGGTTTTCTTGAGGAGCCGAGTGGGAGAGAAAATCCAATCTACATTTGCAATTTTCAACAGCTTGAATATCATCACATTTTTGGAGTGCTTTGTTGCGTTGGTTCATTGTCGCCTGCTGAGCGCATTACCGGTTGGTAAATGTGCAGCGTATACGCTGAATCACACCGCCCCTTTGAAGAGCAAAACTTCGGCGCTGCCGCCGCTTACCGAGCAGTCAAGCGACATTGGAATTCAGCAACTGTTGGATACGGGCATGAGCGTGAATATATCAAGATTGTTACATTTAAGCGGCGCGGCTCTATTCTTTGTTCGTTATATTTCTAGCCCACGCTTGCCCCCACCTATATCTTGCTCTCGATAAGTCGATGAGAGTAAGCGCCAGTATAAGACTCGAAATCATTTGATATTAGTCGGTCGATAAGCACAATCACAATATCATGTCAATCTCCATACAGATTTTCCAAACCGGCTCTGTCCGTATACGGCCAACAGCATACACACAACCCTCGCACCACTCAGTCATCCGTCGACGAGCCAAATTCCTTACTGACCGAACATGGATGCCAGAACCCATACCAGTGTACACCTTCCTAATAAACCATCCAGAAGGACCTATACTCTTCGACACGGGCATGTCCCCAAAATGCAAAAGCTCAAAGTACTTCCCCATTTGGGCGCCAACCATAAAAATGACCAGCGAAATCAACATCGAGCCTGAAGATTGTGTTGTAAAGCAACTACAAGAAAAGGGCATCAAGCCAAAAGACCTCAAGGCGGTGGTGATAAGTCACGTCCATCATGACCACACAGGTGGTCTAGCAGATCTATTTGAAGCCCCAATTTTCATGTCCAAAGAACATTGGAAAGCATTTTCCCGACCCGTCTACGCATCCATAGAAGGCTGCGCACCCTCCCACTGGCCCAAGAAATTCGTCCCGACCTTTCTTGAAGCCATAGGCGGACCCATCGGACCCTTCCCACACTCCTATCCTCTCACAGAAGATGGAAAGGTCGTGGCTGTAGACACGCCAGGTCATGTCACGGGTCACATCAGCGTCATCGTGTTTGCGGAGGATACGACCTATTTCCTGACCGGTGATGCGACGTATAGTCTTGATCTGCTGGATCGCGAGGAGACGGATGGGGTGAATGATGATCCGAAGAAGGCGGTGGAGACGATGAGGAAGATTAAGCAGTTCGCGAGGGAGAGGGAGGTGGTTGTTTTAGTGAGTCATGATTGGAAGAGTGTGGAGAGGCTGGAGGGGAAGGTTGTTTTCAGGCCGTCTGATGTGTGAGGTGGGGTTGGTGATCGGGAGTTTGGCGTTTGGGGATGGGATAGATGGTGTTAGAGTCGTGGTGATAATGTGTATTTCTTAATTATTCAGTGGGAGTGAAACAATTTCGGAAACCTAAACATTTTCGCAATGTGACAAAATATGCTTGCTAGTGAAAAGAGCTCTTGGTGAAAATCTAACTTGTTCAAGAACATGTAGTTATGATTCCACCTTTTCTAACAATAGCATTCTTGGCATATCATCCAAGTTTCATGAAAATTCTTAAACGGCATATTATAATTCTCTCACCAATTGATGGGACTTCTAGCCTGTTGAGTGTTTTAACGGCCAGTGGAAAAGCCCCGCACCTTCAAGAGTCTCACGCCTATTGGTTTATTAGAATCATTTCTGAATCTAAAAGTCTTATTGATTTCTTCTATATGCAGTAGTATGCAGCGCCGCAGAGCTTCAAAAACACTGATGCCTCTTACTATCAATATGCCACCCATCAACCCATCACCCTACCAATCATTTTGCCGTAGACTTCAAAGTCCCCAGATACCAACTCGGATCCCCATCCCCCAATTCCTTCGTACTAAACCCATTTCCCAAATACGAAAACCGATTTTTCTTCTCCCTCGTATACACAAAATCCTCACCCCGAAACTTCTCCAACATATGAAACCAATGAATCCTACTACCCGGATGCAGTGCCGTAACAGGGCCGTCCTCTTTTCCATTCTTGAACCAGGAGCGACATGTGCTAGCCCACGCCGTGCGAGGCATAAACGCATTGATGTGTTCGTAGAAATCGTCGAGGGCTTCGGTGGAGGGCGCTAGGGAGAGGATGGATTCGGTCTGGCATTTGAGGATTATGTTCGCGATGTAGGTTGCGACGTGCTCAGTTATAGTGAAGACTGAGCCGTGACCGATAGGTGCGTTTGGTCCGAGGAACACTGTGGTTGAGTTAGCAGGGCGAGTATTATCAAATGGGTATTGTGGGCTTACTGAAGTAGTTGGGGAACCCAGGGACACTGCTCGACATGTAGGCCCTAGGAAGAGCGTCTTTCCATAAATCCTGTAAATTGCCTTCTCGGCCAATTATTGGAAAGCGAGGGCAAAAGCTGACATCGAAGCCAGTGGCACAAATGAGAACGTCGATTTCGATCTCTTCTCTAGTAGATGTTTTTATGGTGTGTTCTCCCACCTCCGTTATAGTATCTGTCACAACACGAACGTTCTCAGCGGAGAGCGATTCCAAGTAGCCAATGGCAGGTGTTAAACGCCGACATCCCACAGCAAAATCGGGAACAAGTGCTTTGATCAACTTCTCATCACCTTTTAAGGTAGCCTTCATGTACTGGGTTAGAGCTTGCTTGGTGTAGCGTGCTATATCACTGTCTTTGATGGTCTAGAAATCATATTAGCCAAGACCAGGAATCCACGAATCTCGGGGATGCCATACCCCTGGGAATCTATTGTTGATTTGCTCTTCAACAATCTTCATATATTTCAGATAATACTCTGGATCCGATGCAAACTTTTCGATTTGCTCGGGAGTGTACTTGTCGCCCTCCATCTTGATATCTTCTAATATACTCTCTGACTTCATTGCAAAAAGCATTTGCTGTGGAGGAGGGGTCACCCAAAGCGGTGATCGCACAAAGTGCACCAGCTCTTTAACGTCTAAGTTTGCTGTCAATGTCTGGTGAGTGATCTCAGGATATTGCTATAGCATACCTTTTTGGATGGCGGGAACTAGCTGCACGCCCGATGATCCATTTCCAATGACTGCCACTCTCTTTCCAGAATATTCAAAGTCCTTTGGCCAGTTCGCGGTATGCAGCAGGTCACCCTTGAAGTTGTTAAGGCCAGGAATGTCGGGCCATTTCCATTTACTAATCGATGTTAGCACTGACGCATGTAATCCAAGCTAGGAATATATACTTGAGAATTCCAGTAGCGTCGAGAAGGAAATGACAAAAGTCGTCAAACAATTCTTTAGATTCAGTATTTTCGACCTTTAAGTGCCACAAAGATTCTTCTTCGCTCCAAATTGCACTTTTGACGACATGAGATGTTTTTATGCTGGTCCCTAGATCGGACTCTCTACAAATATCACAAAGGTACCTCTCGATTTCCTCCGCCTTAGCAAAGAACGTACTCCAAGCAGGGTTCTTTTTCCACGAGAACTGGTAGTTGTGGGCTGGGATATCACAACGACAGCCTGGATATCGGTTCTCATACCAGGTTCCTCCCACTGAAGGGTTCTTGTCGTAAACCACATGCTCGTAGTCCGAAAGCTTCTCCCTTAAGGTTCTAATCATGTTGATACCACTCGCTCCTGCTCCAATGGTGACGATGCGTACATGGCGAGGAGTCCCGAGAGGTCTTTCTGAGACTGCGTAGCTAACGTTGGAGGTCATCATGGGCGATGAAGGAGTTTCTCGAGAGAATGCTCTTCTGATGTTTGGGAATGATAAACAGTGAAACCGCGACTCTTCAAATAACCTTCACCTTCAATCCTACGTGAGATTCAATTAATCAAAAAGGAAGCAATCATTCAAGTGCAAGGATATAGCCCTTGCAAGGCACGATTACTGCTGATTTCAGGTGGTCCGTATCAATTCCTATCGCGAACTGGCCAAACGCACCGAGCCGCAAACCATGATAATGGTTCGTATAAGAAAATCAGTCATCCTATTGGTGTTGCTGACCCAGGCCGTCTGGTCAATAACGTCTGTGGGGTCTAGGAGCTTCGTGAATTGTGGCGCAAGGATATTCTTGTGGCAGGCGAGTCGTAAACTGACGAATCATTATTCAAATTTTAACAGGCTGCTGATACCATTATCGAATGAAGTGGCAACAATCGGTCCCTATGAATATTAAGTGGGTAAACAATTTCGAATGCAAAGGCTCGTTGTGGTTTAGCCTAGCTTGTCTTCCGCCAAACCTTCGCCGAGTTATTCTGGATATCTATATGTCCCAGGTTCGACCCAGAATGCCGCAGTAACGACCTTTCTTTCACCGTACAACCCGGACAGTAAGCACATGTGCAAAGCATGAATTACTTACCAGAGAAACTAATATCGAGACGTGCCATGAGTTTGGCGGGCCAAGCAGAGTGGTAAAGAAATGTTGTTCGGTAGCAATAGTAGGCCGCTCTTTCCTCACGAATATTCAGCCCACCATTTCCAGGCCAGGAAAATACAACGCGGCAACCTAGGCAGACGACTCACTGAGGTGGATAGAAATGAAACTTTCTGGATTTTGGCGGTAGACAGAACCAAAGATCTTCTGAAATCAGGTACAATGGAGAGACAAGGGATTTTGCTCCTTGTAGCAGCTTGGCAATTGTGACTGCCGCCGGCATACTTACACGGGAACATCGCTTTAAATATCCCTTTCCAGAGGCCAGGAGCGTGATTTCCAGCGACTTACATGGATGGATGGAATAATGCCATTCATGCAATAGAGGGGATGTCGAACCCTGTCTGCCATCAACGGAGATCTGCCACTGGGCAAATCGTCGAGGCAGACAGTAAGGCAAACAGGTACAACAGAATTATAGAAGCAGCCCATCTATACATCGTAAAGCAAAAGCGAATTCTCTCGGGGGTCGGAGAAAGAGTCCTAACAATTCCATTTGCTCCATTGCAGCAATTCAACCAACGCAGACAGCGTAGCAGGCAGAGGCGAAGAGGACGGAATACCTGGTCCACGTCGATGCCATATTTCAGCCACTGAGAAAGAAAAATAGCTGCACGTATATCGGGCTCGATGGCGAATGTTGGCTTTCGAATGAAGATAGTTGGCTTGGATTTATGGGATGCCTTAACGATATGATTGTAGAAGCGCAAGGCAAGCACTGAGGACTATTCGTAGATTCGAATGTCCTGCCAACAAAAATGCAAATCTGCAGCAACTGTTAGCGGAGTGTCTCGGCGGGTTGACTGGTAGACACTGAAGCATACCTTGGGAGAAGCTGCGGTAGCATGTTATCGCGTGCACCTCTGCGAAGATTAAACAGCATAAAACATCCATGAAATTCGAACTCGCATGCATCATTTCAAAAGGAGCCTGGAGTGGTGTAACTTTATCAGCCTGTGCGCCTGTTTAGCATTGCTGTCATGTCACGTGCATGCCTGCTTGGTGGTCGATGAAACGTGTTTGCTATTCCCACGCGGAGTCTCTCTAATCAAATTCGTTTCTAAGAACCACCGCAAACTGTTTCGAGTTTTCCCTTCCCACCCTCACTCAAAAAATTTTGCTTTACAGAATTACTATGGGCACTGGAACCAGAAGTCCATCCCTTCCCCAAAATAATCTCATTTGTCTGAAGAGTGAAGAATGGACCATCGTTTCGCTATTGTCTGCACACTAGTGTTAATTCGACTTCACAGGCTCCTGAAGGAAGTGAGAATGGTCCAAATTTGGGCCGCAGGAAAGATTATGTCACGAGAAGGATTATGTAAGATGCCTCATGTGTGAGATAGTAGCATTACAGGCTTTGCCGCTCTGCAATGATTAATGCGTTCCAAAAAGCCACAAAGTGTCTAACGTAATTTCTTCCGAACGCGTGATATAAGCAGCGCGGGTTCTGCCTTGCAATTTACCACGACCTCGGATCAGAAGCCACTCAATGATGGATATCTACCATTGCATCAGATACAGAGGTAAACAAGCGAACTCAATCCTTCATGCTCAAGAAAACACACAAGCTAACATCTATTCTTAGTAAATCGATTTATCAACTAGGGTGAAGAGCCAGATCAAGAAAGAAGATTCTCATTCTCCCAAAAATCATCCTGTAGTTCAATTACTAGATCTCCTAAGGGTGGAGCTACGAATTCATGAGATCCCTCACTTCATCATGACTTCCCACGTGGTCACAGAGGAGAAACCCCTCCCACTCGCTTTCTTCCAGCAAATTGCCAATGCTAGCGCTCTAGATGAGATTTCCAACAGCACCGGCTCCGTACGTTTCCACATCTTCTGGCACGGCAATCGAAATAGGGATACAAACAAACTTCTGACATCGCTGATGTTCTTCGTTTACCAAACTACACGACATGGGCCGCAGAATGGATTCCGATTATGTCTTGTACATCCTGGGTTCCATATACCATCCCCCGATAAAATTTATGGCGACCCAGAGGACGATATCGATCGTCTAGAGAAGACTATTCCACAAGGACATATGGAGATTTTTGTCTTGGGTGATGCACCCATCCACACTTCAGACGAAGAAATTGGATTTACGGGCTAAATTAACGGGAATGGCGTAGGTGCCAAACGCGGTACTCAGTGTTATCAGTCATTTCAAGTCAGGTTTCACTCCTCCACGGATGGATTATTTTCTTATCGGGTCGTGACAACCTTCAACGTAAAGTCTCGTATTTGTGCCTTCGGCGTCTATCAACATTTCCTAGCCCTAATTTCCATCATCATCCATTTCCTCCCACCACCGCGCTCTCTAAGCGTTCCTATTTTCTCTTCCCATGAGCCGCGACTTAGGACCCTCTCACTTGTTCTCTCTTTCCTTGTTTTTCCTCGCCCACCATTTCTTACAATCAGTAACATAGAACTCGCTCTCCTCATCGAGATAGAACGGGCCTTCAAACTCCTCAAACGGAAATCCACCGGGTGGCGCCCGACCCTTGGGAGCTGCCATAAGGCCTCCTAGACCCTCAGCGAGCAATTCATCAGTCACGGCATGACCTCCTTTCGCACACATATAGAGCGGAAGAGTGTCATGACGCTCGAACGCCATCTTGTCCGGACAAGCATTTGGAATTGTCGCGATCATTTTTCGAGCCCACTCATCTTGTTCTTCCGCTTCAACGCCTTCAAGCTCGTCTCTGTGGAGTTGGGTCTGGGCCATTTTGAAGTCTTCTGGTGTTGCGAGAATGCTCTTGGCTCTGGTTGATGCTGCTGGTCTAGCCATCGTTGATCTATAGGCTTGGGATTTGGCAGGTGGTGGCCCGGCTTTGCTCTGTCGCGCATCATCACGGTTGAGTGTGGTGTATTTGGCACCTTGTGAGGTGCTTTGGGAATAACTGGTTGTTGCAGGATTGCCCATTTGCGATGGTTGGCGAGAATACTGGCTTGCCGCGGCTCTGCTAGATTGTGCTGGGGCGACAGATTGATGAGGTTGGGCGTATTGAGTTGGTGCGCGTGGGGCTGTGTATTGAGTTGGAGCTCGAGAAGCGGTATTCTGAGTAGGTGCTCGAGAAGACGTATATTGAGTGGGCGCTCGAGGTGCCGCGTATTGCGTTGGTGCGCGAGACGACGTTGGTGCAAGAGAAGATGTTGGTGCACGAGAAGATGTTGGCGCGCAAGATGAGGTTGCTCCGTTGTTACTTGTGGTTTCCTCTTCTTCATAAATTGTGCTTGGGTTACGGCCAGGTGCATATGACATGGTAGGATTCTTACTGGATTGGGAACTCCCTTGAGGTGCTCTAGATGGTTGACGAGACATTTTACTTTCTTGTTGATCTGGCTTTAGGATACGACAGGTGAAGAGGTTAAAGAGGTTGTGAAAGTCCAGGATGAAAGTGTGGAATGGGACTGGTGATGATATATGAAAAGAAATTTCTCAGGACCAGGAAGCCTTGATATACTCGTTGGGTGGAATTTGACTGAATAATAGTAGGTGAGGAAAGATATTCTTCGACTGCTATACAGTAATAACTCCCGAGCATTCATTATGGCAAAACCAACTTGACACGTTATTCATCAAAATCATGATTATTAGAATTAGGACTCAACATTCAGTTGAAATCTCACAATCACTATCCTACAAGCTGAACTCCAACCTATTCCCAGCATAGTCCCTCGCAAAAAATCGACTTGGATATTCTACTCCTTTTGCTCCTATTCACAGATTACCAGAATCAGCGAGCAACCCCAATGGATCATCGTTGGAACAACACAACAGAAAGAGACGACTCACCACTATTCTCCTCCCCCGGCTTATCCGCCTCCAAAGCCGCCGCTTTCCCACCCCTAACATGATGATCCCAGACATTCCTTTGCAACTCCAGCAACCCCCCCTGAGTATCAATCTTAAAGCATGGATGTCTTGAAGACTTCTGTTCTGGCGGTCCAAAGGCAATATGGATTTGTTGACCTTTAGGTGTGATATCGAACCTATCAAAAGTCAGACACCAAATACATCCGGATGGCGAAACTGGAAATCACCATGCAAGTCTGTCTTTCTGGAGAAGAGGTACCGGAACACGGATGAAACCCAAGATTCCGCTGTAGAATTCTTCCGCTTGGTCTAGTGTGCCCTCTGGGACTATGAGGTTGATGTGGGCGATTCCTGTTATCATTTTGGGTATGTTCCGAAAGTTTGTTATTTCTTTGATGTAGTAAGGAAATTTCGATTTACAAAAATCAAGAGAATCTGTTAATGTTGACAGGTTGATGAGATGTAGTTGGATATGGCGCAAGAGTGGCGGGTAAGTATTTAGCACCGTCCACGTGACGCCTTCCAACTTGGAGTTATTGCTGACGATATTCTGGGTGAAAAGTTAAATTTACTTAATCTTTCTGAATAAATATGCGATATCATTTATATTGAAAAGGCTAAACAAACCTGTTAGAAAAGGTGTGTTAGAAAGTCGGTCTCTGGCATCAGTACACTTTTACCCATTAGTCTCGCAATACACTAGTATTCTGTATCGATAATCAAAACCTTCTTTTCTATTTCAGTTGGATGTCCTAAGTCGGAATTACGATGATGAAATAGGAGGACTGGTGGAATTTACATGGAAAGAATGCGACAGACTCTCCTCCCAGTAACTGGTTGAGAACATCTAAAACACAGCCACATCAAGAGACCACTGAGATCGCGCGCTTATCATATCTCATATATATGCAGAAGGATTTGTCTGTCGTACACCTGGGTATAAATGGAGGCCCAATAGAAGAGAGGTAAGAATTAGCCATAAACGAATGATATATTCCACTCGACTAACTTCAAATCGCCCAATACAATCTCCAAGAATATAAATCATCAATCCGTCACCATTCCCATTCACTTAATAGCGCCATAAAACTCAATCTTCAATCCATAAGCCTCGATTTTCCCCCTCAAAAAATCGCAAACCACTACAAACCTCCTCGGTACGGTCTTCCCCCATTCAAGAACTCCAAGGTTTGGCTTCTCAGATCTCATAAACGTAACAGACAATCCACAGATAGCCGAACCACTGGTGCCTTTTCCATTCCTCCTAGCCATTTACGTAGGACAGAACTTGTCGGTAACACAAGCCTTATAGCAGTTCACATACCCCGACGTCCAATCCAAATCACACAAGATACAGCATCTCCTGCCCCCAACACATCCACACTCCGCTCTTTTCTCCTCAGCAAGAGCAGATCGTTCCACCGCCTGCGACCCGGTGGCCAATTCGCTGGAGAACCAGTTCTCAAACTCATCCACAGAGCTGCCGCCGTAGCTGCATCGGAGAGAGAGACCGGTGGTGTCGCTGGGGATGGCCATGCCGGCTTTAACTTCGCTGACGGCGATGGGGGTCAGAGTACCGTCGGTGGAGTTCTTGACATTGCAGACTGCGGCTTCGGTGTCCATGAAGGCTCCAGCATAGACGAAGGAGGAGTAGAGGGAGCCGGTGAGGGCGAGGATCGTGGAGAGTTTCATTTTAATAGGAGTTGTAGTAGGATATTTCTGTGAAGGATTTTTGAATACTAAGTGAATAGTATTGAATGGGATGGTTGAGGATGTTCAAAGTAAGTTAATGGATGAACAAACACTGACATATATACTTTTTCGAAGTTGTTAGATAAACACTTCGGTAAATAAACTCGAGCCAAGTCCAACAATTCGTTGCCCAGTGTCTATACGTGAAGCTCCACGAGAGCCAAGTATATTTTACAGCGGTGTACATATGTATATACTACCTCGTAAACCGAAACGAGAACTGTGCCGCTACAAATGTCATCTCGACAAGCTTCTCGCTCTAAGCGAGCCCCATTCCCCAGATTCCCGTCCAATGCGGTAAATCTCAATGACAAGAAACAACAGAGTCAATTGGTGTGCTCGTTGAGATCAAGAAAAATCATGTGTTAACGACGTCCGCCTTGGGTAGTATTTTCTCGAATCTGGAAAGTTCCGATCCTAGTTCGAAAGAGGAGGGTCCGGGAGATCTACCGAGCAACCGAAGGCTCCACGACCGCTGTAGACGACCCTCGTTTGATTCCTATCTCTGTGGGGTGTATAAACTCTGACCTATGATACAGCGTGATTTGAGAGATCTCAGGGTCCAGATCTCATGGTCCAGATCTCAGGGTCCAAACGAGTGGCGTAACCGTTTTAAAATGGGGTTTCCTAGGCTCCTTGTGCTCGGGTTATACCAGCCTGGGGAAATCCCACCAGTAAAGGAAAGTTATCAACCCACGGAAACCAAGTATTAAGGAGGGGCTCTAGAATATCACCGACCTACCCTATAACCAGATAGAGATAAATTAAAAGGAGAGTATTCAGCAACGCGCCAAGAGGAAGTTGAGCCCTGAAGATCCAAATCGTCAAGAACCTTAGTCGATCTAGAACAAATTAACGCTTCTACTATACCAGCAATCTTGTACGTACTTCAAAGCCAAGGGAAATTCAAACCTCTAAGAACGAATCATTGGAAACGTGCACAATCTAGACCCGATTGATGCTTGTATTGCGGCGAGTGATTTTGCACGCGAGAACGGTGCCTTAACAACTCAAAGGGCTCGACTCACGGTGGCTCGATTAAGTAGTAGTCAAATTCGGACATTTCTACATCAAGTTAACAGAATCTCGTAAATCTCGTGTATCTCGTCAATGACCTTTCCAAGTAATAAAAGACTAGTCTCGTCGAGCTACGTCTGAAACCTAATAATTTGTTAGCAGATTATTATGTAAGAAACTGGCACCCGTCTTATCTACCATAGGATGTATACTGCAGATCAAATACCATCATATCTTATCTATCCCTCTATTTGACAAGAATGTAGGAATCGCAGTACCACCTAGCTTTCGTTTTAACGTAACCCAACCCCAGCTTAAAAGCTAGAAGTGACAATTTTGACCATGACGCAACAGTATCAGAAAAAACATCGCCGAAGAAAAATCTTACTATCTCTTCACTGAAGCATGCTTGGGTCCGAGTTGTCCGGTATACTGATGCTTGTTCGAACATCCACATCTTAGCCAAATTGCGCTTCAAACATATCAAGATCGGAAGCTTGGATGGTAATCGGTTTAGGTAAAGGTTCATCAAAGCTAAGTAGATCAAAGTCCTCTTGTAGCTGAGTCTCATCAGTAACTGGACTTGTGATATGTGTTGCTGGATACTTTTGAGGCGGCTTTGTCGATAAAGTTGCGTCTCTGAGATTGGAGACTAAAGCTTTTGAAGATTCCGGGAACTGCCACTCAGATATAGTGCTGTGATTGTCTTTGAGCCCCGGCGGCGATCGCAGGGACTCAGCCATCGCTCCCTCTTCGGCCGTTGGATGGATGTCTTTTGGTGTTCTGGTCGGTGAGAGCATCGTGAAGAGCAGTGCTTGCTTTTGAGTAGGCAAGCTTTCATCCACTTTGATACTGGCTTTAGTCGTGTCCAGCACGTCGTAACCTTCAGAGGGCCCCAGACCGATGTCAAGCTCTGAAGATTGCTTTGTAGAAGCATTCTCATACCTTTTCCGCTTGCCATCTGCAACCTTGACTGGTTTGAAGTCCTCCCTAAAAACTCGATTTTGTGATTCATTGGAAATGTCATAAGTGGCCGACGAAGCAGCGAGAGTTTCGGTTTGTGCAACGTCAAATTCTTTTGCATCCCACGAATTCCAAGCTCGAACTCTCTCAGCTTTATCGGGCAACGACAAGGGCTGTTGGTGACTACCTGTATGGTGAGTGGCTGAAAGATGTTTCCGAACAGCAGCACCGTATGCAATCTCATCTTCAGTACGGATGTCTACCGTGAGATCATTCGATTCGGCAAGCGGAGCTTGTAGATGAGTGAAAGAATAGGGACAGCCATCTTCGTCGCACTGACAAAGTGAACCACAGTTCTTGCGGCATGGGTGACCACACTCAACCATGAGCGGACATGACTCTGCGCACTCGACTGTCGAATGGTCAAAGGGGTGACACGCGTAGGGACATGAATGCCCGCAGTCAAGGCTGCCTTCGCACTCGCGGGAGCACCCTCCATTTAGCCCCACCCAATCATCTGGATCTTCAACGTATATCTTCTCCTTGTGCCTTTCACAATATATTGGTAGGCCTCGGTCAAAGTTATACCAGCCGCGGTACTTCATATGCTCTATGAGAGGCCACCACAATGGATCACGGCCAACATAGTTCTCCGATTCTTCGCCTACAGTTAGAGTCGTTGAGTTTCCATAGATGTAAAGCCCCCGGCGTGCTCTTGATAAAGCAACCACAAGGCGATTTTTGTTCTCCAAGAAGCCTATGCTCATAGTACTATTACTACGAACCAAGGACAGTATGATAATGTCGTTTTCTTCACCTTGATAGCTGTCTACCGTGAAAACTTTGAAGTAAAGAATCCCAGATAAGCCGGGATGCCTTTTTAATTGGTGTAAAATGGCTTTACGCTGGCCATTGTAGAACTACATTTCTCTGTTAGTATGAATCAATATCATGTTTTAAAAAGTGACTTACCGTTAAGATAGTGATATCATTTGCGTCTACACCATTCATCAGAAGATGATTGAAATGGGCAACAATCATTTGAGCCTCATCTTGATTGTTGATGCTCATGTCGGCATTTCGGCATTCTGTCCATGTATGATGGAAAAAATAGACATTGATTCCCCCCATACCAGGTACAGGCGGTCGATTGTCTAGTTCTAGAACCGAATCATGATCCCTGAGGTTGAGGTAGAATGGATTCGCCTCAACACAGAGTAATCCTCGAATATCTGGAATCATTCTTCGCTGCTTATTTAACATAACATATCCAATAGAGTTTTTGACGAGCCGCTCAAACATAGAGACATTCATGTGATAAGGCGCCTCTTCCAAGGTTTTCACATTGCAATGAGCTTGCAGTTGTTGATGATCGCCGACTAGGATGAGTTGCTGCAGGCTATCAATCATGCCAGCGATGACGGTCCCCTCAAGGGTCTCGGCAGCCTCTTCAATCAGAAGAGTACGTGATTCTAGAGCGGCGAGGAGTCCACGGTATTTAGAAAGTCCTGTTGTGGTGCATCCAATCAATTTAATACCCAAATGCTTGATCAATGCAATGTTTGCGGTCCACTACAAGATGTTAATGCGCGGTCAAATAAGAGCTGTCTATGACCCAAGCTAGGAGGGGAAGGAGGATGTTGGGGGTAATGTCCCTCTAACGAGGTATTACTGACCTTTGCGACTTGCAGGTTTTCAAGATCTTTACGATACTTTGACAGAAGGCTTTTAAGATCTCTCTTCATCTTGCTGTCAAGCTTCCGCACCAGATACCTGTACGTATCACCACGCTTTGCGGCTGGGATCCCATGAAGACTTTTGTTGGTCGAAAGCAGTCTTTTGATCTCTTTATCTTCCATGCCCGTATCTCTACCGTTGAACTCACGAGAAAATCCCAGCCACTCACCACTCAAGGCTTCCCTAGGATCATTCTCGTCCTGGCGAAGAGCCCCCGCTTCCGCCTCTAGATCCTTGAGCTGTTCTTGCTCAATATCTCCCTCTTCTAGCTCAAAGTTTGAGTTGATAAGTGGTGTTCTTGGGATCGGTTCCAGTTGATCTCCAGGAAGCCCTAAGTTGAACATTAGTCTAATGCCAGCAAATGATAAATGTTCGTCTTGCTTACAAGATGCAAAACCGGACGCGTCCATATCATCTCCATCCCAGTCTCCACCAGCCAGTGAATCATATTGGCCTTGTGTGATGATGCCGCGGTCTAAAAAGATTTTTAAGTCAATTATGCCTGAGAAGTTGATGATTGGCATCATTGTTTGTTGAATTTCACTTATGCGATCGCGCAGTACTCTTCGTGCAGCCCTAATAAGGTAGGCCTTGTTAGGGGCACCTTCTGTACTTTGTCTATATTCATAGATTGTTCGTTTTCGAATCTCCTCGTTCTCTTTGCTCGACCGTCCACCTAAGCGCAGGATTTTGTCCTCAAATTTTAGGATATGATTGAGTAACTGATCAAGGGCATGATTCGTTTGTGCAGAAACAATGATAGGTGGGTCACCGGACTGCATGTTTGCCATCATGACTTTCAACGCAGCGACAGAAACAAAAGTTTTACCTGTTCCAGAAGTTAGCAAAAATTGTTGACAAAAAATAGGAGGCTGCGATTTCGGGAGAAAAGTACCAGTTCCTGGAGGCCCTTGGATGATTGCAACCTTCTTAACTAGCATGCTCTGCAGGGCGGACATTTGTGAGTCGTCCATTCCTGACGCGGGAATCTCAGGGAAACTTTCAAGGACGTCGACATTAAGCAGTCTTTCATCTACATCTGGAACAACTGTCTCTTCGGAGGTACCCGTTGGTAACGGTAGAGAGGATAGATCCATGATAGAATGATCTTCAACGTATGCGGGTGGGCCGATCATAGGATCAACCATGGCAATATGATCAGCTAGTGGGAACCTGCTACTGTCAGTAACTTCCAAATAAGAGCGGTATGTCTCAATTATGCAACTTACTTTTCAGTCATTAACTTCTGTAAGGCCTCCAGCATATGCCTCGAGGCTTCGAAGTAGCTGGATCTGGCTTCAACCATGATATACTCTGCTCTGTAGTCAGCTAAGATGCCGAATACGATGGGCTGAGATCCTACCTTCGGAAGGGTCAAAAACCGTGTCTTTATCATCGCCCCAGAAGAGATCCACTTGCGGCGGATTTTGTTGCAATCCTTCCAGGGGGCGTGCAGCAACGACCGCGATCTTGCAAATGGAGTGAAAGTTATCTCTTTGTGTTGTAATGGCAACTATACTTCCCTGCATCAAACGTTTCGATTGATCCCAACGGATCAATTTGCCAGCTCGCTCATTTGAAAACTCCACACGAAAGGCGGCTCCGACTGGACTTAACTGAATGCCTCTGAATGTTACCTAGGCGATTGATGTGTCAGTATACCGTCTCGACATGTGGAGGCATAGGAAATTCTATATCAACCGTACATGAGTATATATTCCCACATCACTGTCTTCCACCATGTGGGGGTGTCGTTTGAACTCGGATACAACACGCCGTAAAGGTGCGACAGCATCTTCCCGAAGAATTTGGTAGTGAGCGCCTATGTAGTCCTCTCTCGACGGCCAAGGCCCCTCTACGATATTCTCAGGCAGCTTTGTCTCATACCTTGGCTCGTTCTGATAGTCGTTCCACGCTTCTTGCTTCTCAATCTTCGCCACGACTGGATCAACATTGGGGCAGATTTCCGATTTTTTAGGCACCTCAGGCAGATTGCGCCAGGCTTCCGTGTACTCGATCTGTTTCCATGGTTTTGCGATATGTTCATTGACAATCTGGTCAGGTGAGCGCAAGCCGTACGCCATGGTTGCGATCTATGCCAGGAGGTAGCCAGGATAAAAGTTTCGTACGAGGCACCGCCGAGGGGCGTGTTGCAATGTTTGATTAGTGCGTGGAAAGCACATCTAGTAGCCGTTGTTCACTTCCGTAAAGGTGATCTAATGAGCTGCGGGAAAGCCTCAATAAGTCATCAAATAGATAGACGTAACAGATGAGTAGTTCTTCATCCGAAGATCTCAGGATCGCAAAGATGGCGCCGGAGTAATATACCTAACTGTCTCAAGATTGTCAGTAAACACACTGCGCACATGAGCGGCTTCGTGGGACGGATTCAGCGTCTTGAAATCCAATCGTTCTAATAAAAGCCATACGTACTGCCAGTATCGAGGTAAGATCGAATACAATGCTGGAAATCGAAAAAAGAATGTGTGTTAGATCGCACAATACCGTGACGATAGGTTGGTTGTACAAGGCAACAAAGGTGAAGTTCGAGATAGAACCAAATGGGGACTAGACGTGGGAAGTGATCGTGGAAGCTAGTAGAATAGGAAGCGGGGACCCGGCTCGAGAAATGGACTTCGGCAAGGGTACTGTGCGTCAATAAGGCAGGCACGTTCTCCGGCAGTGCTATCTACAGTTAAGTGCCCTGGGTACATGTAAAAGTACATTTCAAGGAAATATTGATGTTTGCTGGGCGAAGTTTATGTTGCGGATAGCGCCATGTGTAACAGCAAACCTCGTACAGTTGATATCAAACTTATCTGATACTGAGGTATATGTTAAGGCAACAGACAACCCATCTTGACAATGAGGTAAAGATTATTGGTGGAGATGGAAAAGACGTGACTAAAGGTGAGGAGAAACAGCTGGAGGTATCAAGATGTCCTTTCCCGCTAGTGGTCTTGCCATTTTTATACTGTTCTTACGCATGGATATTTAGCAGTATAATGCTGATAATCAAGTTACAATCACGAGGGGCCTGCTCATCATGGATGCTCTATCTACTCAACAAAGCTTCGTACCTTTGGAAGTTGGAATTCCTATCCGAAAGAGTTTTGGATCTCCGGCGGCTTTCTACACCAAGAAAGCTAGTTAACGGGTTGGATATACAGAAAGTATGATGGTGGAATAAAGGACTTGAGCCTCGGAGTGGAATGATCAATCTCAAAAATATTAACATCTGTTGTAAAAATCGAGTTTGCGCGAGAACATGATGTCGGAAGAACCATGACGGACCCCTGTAATTTCAGACGCGACTCGCCAGACCGCGCCGATTATGTCAGCCGCGTGGCGGGGACGAGGCTACTCAGATGCTCCCGTCCTTGTGGAATACCTGCCTCGCCTGTAGCTCAGATTCGAAAACAAAAAGCCAACTTTTTAGAGCGCATGCATTGATAAAATACGTCGCACTCGACCATTAACTGCGACAATAATTCTGCAGCAACTGGTGCATATTTAACCTCCCGAGAGACTCCCAACAGCTCAAACCACAGCGTGCGGTCAACACGTCAAAGCTGGGCTGTACCTCGTTTCTTATGTGGTCTTCCGTCGCTGTGTAAGATGCCGATGCCACTGCTATTCAACTGAAGATGCCCGATTTCTCATTAGACGACGATGACCGAGGTAGGCCAATGTCTACAGTAAACTGGGTTCTCAGCTAATTGACGAAGGGTCGAATGCCAGCTCTGACAATGAGCAAGACGAATTGATGGACGATGGAGAAGACCTGGAACCTGATGTAGATCAAGATGGTGAAGCGGAGGGGGACGATGACGATAACGAAGATGACAATGGAGACGACGACCAGGACGAAGACGACGATTCTCCTGACCAACCCTTATCTCAAGTTCGGCGGCCAAGTTTGCCAACCACGAACACGAGTTCTGGCGATTCTCCCATTATAAATCAGAGCAATGGTGTAGGACCAACATCACATCCTCGACCTACGGTGACGCGGACCTCAGCATCCCCACGGCAGCCTTCTGTTCATGCTCAAGCTCCACGTATGCGATATGAGGTTCGACCGGAGGCTCTCACGGCTCCAATATATGATATTGTGCCAACTATGGCGGCTCCTCAAAGTACGTCCATTAATGCGATAACAGCGACGCCAGATATGAGATACTGGTTCACAGGAGGGTCAGACTGCTATGTACGAAAGTACGACGGTGTTGCGACGATCAATGGCAAGACCTTGTTGACTGTGGCTCAGCGACATCCGTTCGTAGACAGCGTGGTTAAGGCTGGCGTTCTGATGACATATTGGGATAATGAAGAGCCTACTGCAAAAGTCCCGGGAGAAGACCCGCCATTGTCCCCTGTCTACTCGCTAGCGGTTCAATCCCAAGCACTTTGGATGCTTTCTGGTCTTGAATCGGGTTGCATAAACCTTTATTCAGTAAGACACGACGAAGGAAAACGTATTGCGTACATGCAAAAGCACAAGTCAGCGGTATCCGTACTAGCTCTCGCACAAGATGAGAAGTCGGTCTTGTCAGGAAGCTGGGACAAAAATGTCTTCGATTGGGACTTAAATACAGGACAAGTCAAAAGGTCCTTTGAAGGTAGTGATGGCCAAATTTCTGCTATTGAGGTGCGGCCGGCTTCAAGTCTGCCTGTGCCCGAGGAATCAGGAGAGCCCATACAAACAAATGGCACCTTTTCCGGTAGCGACAAACCTCATACCAACGGCATGGCAAATGGGACAGCGAACGGTACCACGGAGGGAGACAATGCAGAAGACGGTCATAATTCACCTAATGATTCTCTCTTTGGTGGCGGCAGTGATGACAACTCTCTGTTTGGAGAAACGGACGGAGTAGGTGCACCATCTGGTGGTAACTTCGGTGACGAGGATGATGAGTTTTCTAGAGCAATCGGAATGGATTTGGGTGACACTCAACCCGTTGATACCACAGGGGATATCGAGATGGGGGACGCTACTGCGGATGCGGCGCCAAAAGTTGAGCCAGCGCCTGAACAGCAAGATGATTCCAAGAACGAGCCGGAGAATCAGATAGTGTTTGAAGACTCAAAACCAGTAAATCAGGTCGTTGAAACACAGGACGCAGAGGCTACGTCCGATTCGACGTTCCTCGCAGCTTCTATCAATGGTACACTTCGAGTCTGGGATAGACGACAACAAACACCAGTCGCAAAAATCCCAATCAGAACCGGAGTTCCACCATGGTGTATGGCGGCATGCTGGTCGCCAGATGGAAATTATATATACGCCGGCCGAAGGAACGGTACGGTTGAGGAGTTTAGTCTGCATAAAGGACTCAAAAATGCAGAACGAACATTCAAGTTTCCTCAGGGTAGTGGCGCAGTGAGTTCGGTAAGGGCGATGCCGAACGGGAGACACCTGATTTGGTAAGTTCACTTTGAGTACGTGATGGTGAAATCCACTGACGCATCTAGTGCTTCGCATGATATTCTCCGCTTGTACGACCTAAAGGAGCAAGCGGCTTTCAAGCACTCAACTGTACCGTTTCTTATCGTACCTGGCCCTCCGAGGGCAGGCGTCATCTCTGCGTTACATATCGATCCAACCTGTAGATATATGCTCTCTGCGGCGGGCAACCGTGGATGGGAAGGAAGCAGCACCGAAGTGTTAATCGGTTATGAGATTGGAATTCCTTCTGCATAATCAGGCCATTGTCGACATTCAAGATTTGAGTCGCATATAATTTATGTACAACATCACTACGGAGTTTTATGGTGGCATATAGGACAGATCACACAAGGCGTTGGAAATACCACGGGAATCTGGCTGGATGCAGGTTGTTTTAAAATATTGGGGCATTCAATTCATTGTATCGAAGTTCTATTCCGGCAAGATAATCATCCTGTCATATCCACATACATCCTAACATATCTCATTCCTCGCGACCTGCACCGATCCTTATCCTATTCCTGACTTCCATCCTCTCCATCCCATTCCCTCCTCCACCACCCTCTCCCCCTACTTCCCCCCAGGCAACCCCAACCCCAACAAACAAGCATCAAACCCATCCTGACCCCCCGAATTACAAATCAAACACTGGCTCTTCACCCGCGCATTTCCAAATTGTTCCGTGCATTCATACACGTAATTCGCGTTGCAGCTTCCGGACAGCGAGAACCCCGTCGACGTGCGTGATCCGCAGGATGTGCCCGTTAGGACGCCGCAGTAGCAGCCGGTGTTTTGACGAGCTGAGAGGTCTGATGGGGAAGCGGCAGGGGAGGAGAGGGCGAGTGGGAGGGTGGTGAGGAGGAGGATGAGGAGGTTCATTTTTGGGTTTGTGGTTTGAATATTTGGAGGTTTGGTAAGGATAACTTTTTGCACAACCAGCAGCCCTCACCTCTTCCTTTATATATCTCCCCTCGCAGGACTATCTTCTCCGCCTTCAAACCCAAATTTATAATGTGTTCTCCCTGAGTCCTGTCATGAGCTTTGCGAACTGATCGTAGTGCCGAGATCTACAGCGCTAGACCCCGGATTTTCTGGGCGTGGGTGTGGGGTACCGAGGAGGTTTGGAGGACCCATATTTTGGGGAGTGAGGGAGAGGTGGAGAAATATTGGAGGGGTTTGGGTTTGAGGTTGAGGAATTAGGGTTGGGCGACTTGGTCGAGGAGGGGGTTGATGTTGAAGTCTTGTTAGCCCTGTGATGGGTTGTTTGCAGATAATATCTAGAGGTAAGTAGGCCTTTTCCATTTCTATTACGATACTAACACGTCTCCCTTTTCCCATCTATGGGGTGTTTGGCTCTTGTGTAAACCTCAATCCTCTAGTACTTTAGCAGAGTCGTGCCCTTGAAATTTCACAGGCGGGATGATAAGACTATCAAGATTCTGTGCTCACTTTCGATGGTCAGGAAGGTGAAGTTCAGATCCACTCGACGGAAAAGAGAGTGTCTGTACACTAATGGAGTCCTCGGTTCGAGTTCTTTTTGGACGGTTCCGTATCGGACAGTACACCCGTGCATTGCAAATCTGACAAGACACCTCCCTACGGCATAATAACGGTACTCGGCACAAAAAGCACTATAGTCACCCCATTTATTTTAGTAAATTTACAGTATTTCATCTATTGAAAAGGGTAAACGTTGCTATTGAGAAGTGTCGGAAAGTTGTTTCTCAATATTCTTGTACTTGGAGGGTGTCAGTCATGTAACACACTTGTGGTACGTAGAAAAGAGTTTTTGTAGATTCAAGGTAACGATCTGACCATTTTATAGTTTGAGAAAGCCAGCAATATTTTCTGTAGGATAGATTGACCCTTTTATCCAAGCTCTACTTGGCTAGTGGTGACAACATACTCAAGAAGCATGATGAATACGTGGGATTGTTGCTAGTGATTACAGAACCTCGCCAAAGTTGAAGAATCACGAATTCAGATACTGTACTGTAGTTTTTCTAAAGTATATTTGTAACTGTGTGCAGCTGTTTCAGTCACAAAGACACTCATATACATTTACAACCCGGAATAACCCGCAGCTACCACGCCCAACACCTATAAGTTTGGGCCCTCTAGTATTTATATCTAGTAGGAAAAAACGACGGCAGAGAACTTGGGAAGAGCAACACTAAAGAACTTGGGGGTGGAATCAAGATCGTAAAGATGAAGATTTAGAATAACATGCTTAATAAGCTAGAAGACATCGTGCTTTCCCCAGTCCATCTAACACACCGAATCCAAAGACGAAAACCCAAAAAGATCGAAACGGGCTAGTATTCCGACATCCAACACCATCGTCTCCCCGCCCCCTTCTTCCGTGACTTTAGACACTCTATCCACAAGAAGGAATCCATCGGCTGCATCACTCATTGTGAGAATATCAAACCCCGGATCTAACGCCTTAAGAAAGGTTTTGCAAGTACGCACCAGCTGCTCTTCGAGTGCGTTGACAAAGTACTCAAACTCTTCATCTTCGCAGCGTTCGACATCATAAACTGAATACGAAGAAACAGGACACGACTGCTCATTCTCACACTTTCTAACAGCCCCGCAAGTAACATCCACGGGATCAAGAATCTTTGAATCGGCACCAGACATAATATAACGGTACTCATCCAGGAGTCTGGGAATACCTGCATCGACCATTTCAGGAGTAAATTGCACGACGTTCTCGCTCAGCAGTTGAGTCTGAACGTGTTTGCGTATCTTCTCTATTGCTTTGGCGACGTCATTTAAATCATCTGCGTGTTCCTTCCGAGTCGCTCTTATGGCCGCGTAAACATCCTTAACGGAACGGGTGTCGAGATTTGGGATTTCGATTCCAGGGGGTAGGCGACCATTTTTTTGAGCCAGATTGAATACCAGGATTTTTATTGGTTCGGTGTAAAGCAGTTTTAGGGCGGTCCAGATGTATTTATCAAAACAAATCTGCTGATAAGATCTTGGAGCCGAGATGTCAGATGGAAGTTGAGTTACGAGAATGCTTGGTGGTTCGGATGATTCCGTGATTCGATTGAATGTTGATTTCTGGCCATTAATAGTACTGCCGTTAGAGCCCATCGTGTTTCTATGCTGAGACGATATGGCTAGAACTGGTGCTTTAAAATGGAGATGGGACTGTTGAGTGTGTTCCGAATTATTTCTGGTGACTCTCAGAAAGTAGATACTGAAATAGCTATATTAAAGAAGGATATGCAGAAATTAGAATATTAACACTCCTCGTTATATGTTGAAAGAAGGCGGGTTGGAATTAATAGTTGTTTGGAAGGGTGTTGTTAGTGTGAAAGAACGTAGGAGTTGGATAAGTTTGAACAGAGGTTCCATCCCGGATGCTCTTCATTTTGACGCCAAGAACAAAGAAGATGATTCTGAGTCGTTATGAGTAGTAGTAATCTATCGTTCTCTCATTCTCGCTGTGAATTTGGAGAACTAGTAGTATGAGTAATAATCATGAGCGAAAAACCAGGATGCAATGGATTGAAGTGTTCGGACTCTAGTGTAGGCATCAGACAATCTTGAGCTCCGACAATTCAACTCTTGATATTTCATCCAATATAGTTGATTCCAGCAGCCCAAGACGAAGCCCATACGTTGGAGCGTTTGGTTCGGCAACAGCAATACGTACGTCAGCAACGACACATGTAATAGCGCAAATGCTTCTGTTAGCTCGATCGATATATTTCATAATGAGTCAAATATGCAACCCAGGTTATCCAAATCATCAGAAGTTGAGTCTAGTTCGAGATAGCGTTTGTGATGGATGATAGAGCACCAAAGTAGGTCGATGTGCGAAGCTACAACAAGAATGAAAGAGCTCGCTTCAACCTTGAATATAATTGCATCTAAAATAGTCGCGCTATATCGGCCTGTGTAAGTGACTTTCCCCTCTTCAGGTAGCCAATTGAGCGCAAGTGATAATCTTGATTTGAACTAGCCAACCGCTGAATTTGACACTTTTTGATCGTGTGCATTTTGGACTAAAGTGAATCCATTGCGGCAATCACGATCTAAGTGACGGGAGAACCAGGGACAGCCGAGGCAGACGCCATTTTCACCAAACTTACAGGCACAGCGTACACGACACCAATGGCACCCTTAAACGAAACAGAGGTTATCACAGGTGATAACACTGAACGGGTGCTACAGAAGCTTCTTAATTTCGGTACCGGAGTTTTGCTGAACTTCGGCACCATAGTTTTCTCCAGCTGCTCTGGTTCGACTCAAGCAAAAGCAGCGAGTTCATTCCTAGGGAGTGTGAGGCGATGGACATGTTCAATACTGTGAAAGACATTGCTGCTAATACTGTCATCAATACGGCTAGTAATGGGGATACTTCTACAGTGAGTTGGATGTCCATCTTCGCATGATTCCTGGGGTATGATGAAGATAGATTCATACTGAACGGAGGATTTCTTTGATTTTCGGTAGTAGTTGGTTGCACAGTATTGGCTATTGTTCTTTTCCACAATTTTGACATTCGTCAGTCACTAATTCGCATGGGAGGAGACTGGAATATTCATTGAATGCTCTAGTCGACCAATTTAAAACTCGTTATCATGGATACTCATTTCCTCAATTAGTGTTCTCTGTATTATCTTCTCGATAGTGCAAAAGTTGTGGTGAATTATACACTAAATAGACACGATGTGTTGGTGCGACAGTATAGCGGCTAGTGTTAACACCGTAAAAATGACTTAATACACTTTGCATCTCTAGCCGGGGCATGTCGTGAATCCAGCAACAATTGTAATAATTCGCTTCGGTGCTATTGTTGCACAGAGCAACGTCCTATCATGTGGCACTATAAGAAGCCTCTTGATCGCGGTCCCTGGGATAAACATCAACAACATTTACATACTTTTGTTCAATCAATTTATTTGAGAAATCATCCATCATACCTTGTCTTCAACTATTCAGTAATCAGTTATCCCACAACACATCAATAATTTTCGCAATGGAAGCCACTTCAAGCAGCCCTATGGTGAGCCAACTTGGTCTCACTATCAACAATGACTCTGGTGTTGATCTTTCAGCCTCCGTTCCGCCCCAACGAGGTAAGTATTTGAATCTAGTCCTATTCCGGGTCTAAAGTCAAGCAGCCAAGCAACCTTCCAAATCTTACAGCATGTCTTCATTGAATATGAAGAAGCTTCGAGGTTGGGTTTCTCGCTCGAGAAGTGTTTCTGATCAGAGCATCTCAAGCAATGACGGCTCGGTCGTAGTCAATGTTATTGAGCCTGGCCAAATCCCGACCCCAACCAAGGATCCGCGAAAGGTCCGTCTCAATGCTCGACTTCGAGCAGCTACAAAGAAATCAATTGACATGCTCTTCAACGAGGCCAAGAAGCATGGAAAGACACTCGGTGATCATCCAGACATTGTAAGCTCTTCACCAGCTAAAAAGATAAAATCCTCTACTTCCAATACTGGTGAACATCACAGCGAGATCAATGATCAAGCTCAAGAGCCAGAAGACCTCACTCTTGTCACATCTCAACAACGAGAGCAATTATCCACAAAAGACATGGAAATCGCCCTCCTCCGTGCCCACCTCGACCACATGGCAACCGTCCAAACCATCCTCAAAGAAACCCTAACCACACAACAAGCCACCATCGAAGAACTGAGAACTCAAAACAAATCTCACGCCACTGAACGCCGCACCCTTCAACACGAAAACACACAGCTCCTCAACGCCGGCACCAGCCGAGCTAAATTCGACCTAATGAAAAATCAAGTCGAGAATCTGACAAGCTCGCTTACAGAAATGACTATGAAAGTGGAGGAATATGAGAAAGAAAAAGAAATACTTCGCAATACGGGTTATACCACTTTCACCGCATACTGCACCGCTTTGAATACCGAAAGAAAAAACATCCAGCCCCTAGTTGACATTGGCAGATCTGTCCGCTCCCGACTTTTAGAACTCTAACTCCCTTCCCGTATCCAAAACCAGCTCGTCCTCCAACGAGGCGACCAAGCCATTAGTTCCGGATCTGCAAAAGCAGATGTGTTGCTCTACGCCGCTATCCTCCCGCATCCTAGGGAGGATATCTATACATACGCCAACACGTACGGTTTTACTCCCACCGCTGTGCTTAAGTGCAAGAGCGAACGACTGTTGGAGATACTGGATGCTAGAGTCTGGGTTCGGGGTCTTCCAAAGGCGGGAGGGTATGATACCGATGAGTTTGTGAGATTGGTGGAGGGGATTGATAATAAGAGAGCTGGAATTGAGGGGTTTGAGGAGGCGATTGCGGGAGAGCAAGGTGATGAATTTTACCAGAGTGTGATGGAGGAGTTTTGGAGATTGAAGAGTGCTTATGGGGAAGGTCGTCAGAGAGAATGAACATTGGGGAATTGTTGATACGAAGTCGTTGACCACGAATATTGAGACAGAGAACGAACGTGGGACTGAGAAGATACTAATACTGGGTTTAGGGATGAATGAAAACAGGGACATTTGTAATGGAGAATAACCTGGGTATTTAGGATTATTTTGTACCATTAATATCTACTAGTCAGGTAAAAACATCAACTATAACGTACACAATCTTTCTTGCCTTACATTATACTGCGAAACACATAAGGTGGTAGTGCTCAGATTGATGTTTGCTCGAGTCAAGCTCGCTTAGCTCACTCTCCCCTATCCTCCGCATTCGCTTAATTGTTCTCTCAATTTCCGAACATCGCGATACTGTTCTCAAATTCCCAAAGTGAATGTTATCCGCGTTTGAACTGCCAGTCAACATAGCAACAGGATCGCGAGCTGTTTAGGTCAAGTGAACAATGAGTCAACAAACTTTTTGCGCTTCAAATAATTGTCGAAATTTGAATCTCAGCGTTTTGGCCAAACAAATCCACCTGTCAATTTGCACAACATACACAAACAAAACCGACATACAAACTTCTGCCACGTCAAAATGGACAATCCTTACAACTTTCCTGCACCTGGACCTTTCGGAACAAACGCACCAGTCGGCATGCCTCGCTCGTCACAAATATATATCGGACGCGGAGGCATTCATGTCAAGCAGAACCGGGCGAGAGCAACTTCGCCAAAAACAAACAACATAAATGTTGGTACTGCGACCAGCCCAAAGGTTTCGAGTGCCTCTTCTTCGAAAGCACCGAAATCAAACACTGCGGTGAATCATGCCGGTTCCAATTCTCAGAGCGTTGTGAAAACAAGCCCAAATGTCAGAAGAAACCCAGCAAAAGATCCAGGTCCGCTTTGGTTCGGAGCACCAGAACGGTGGAATTCTGCTGTTTCCAGTTCTTCTAGTGTTGGCAAACCAGTGATAGATGCAACGAAACAGACGCCGGAACCAGGAGGACCAAGACTGCAACAATCCCATAAACGCAAGAGCAGCGATGATGACTCGAGTCAGTCTCCTGTCGGCAAACGTAAGATATCAGTCGAAAAGGCCGCGGCCGGACTTGTAGTTCCAACGTCCTCAGATGTTCCACGGCACAACGATCAAGTTCGTGGCAAATCTACTAATGTAGACAAACGCCCTCAGGACAACACTGAAAAGCAGACAGAAGTCCCGTCATCAAGTGAAATTCTAAGTAGAGAGCAGGCAGGTCAACCTGCCTCCATTCCTAAGAAAATCGAAGGAAACCACCTCAACACTACAAAACCAGTGGTAGTACTTGCAGCTCTGAAGGCCCAGAAAACCCATGATAAAACCAATAATGCTGTTCAGCAATCTACGAGTACGAACAACAACACTCCTACCATCGTCCCCCAAAAAACAGGAGTAGCAGCTATACAAAGCTCAGGAGCCCAGCACCCAGCAGCACCTCCTCAACAAATGCCAATCTGGCCAACGCTCTTCAAGCCAGAGCACATACAAGGTCTTCCGGACTTTTTCTCGCGCAACAAAGAAGGATGGGAAAGAGGACTGAGACAGTTATGGGCTATTGTGCAAAGCAATGGCCCGGAGACTCCTCAGAATCAAGAGGCGGTTGGAAATATTATTGATTTCTCAAGAAAGTTGACGGAGAGATTGCAGGTGATGTGGCCTACGCTACAAGGCTCTGGGATAAGTACAAGACCTAACGTGAGGGTCGAAGAAGCCGCAGCTGGTACTACGCAAAAGCAAAAGGTCGATACTTCGGCTCAGAGCGCCAGGGAAAATGAAACGCCTTTGATTACGTCGAATTCGTCTAAAGCGAGCTCTGTGGACAACACTGGTAAATCCCAACCAAGCGTTAAATATGAGCAGACGTCGAATGCTAGTGCCACAATCCAGATTGGACCTTCATCTCAGCTCACAGTCACAACTCAACTAAATATGTCTAGCTCTGCAGCCGACATTGAGAGACTGAAGCAGGGTATTGAAAACCGACAAGCACCAAGTAGTAAGACTGCGCTTCCACGAATACCTCCGGCTCAGTTGGTAGTTCCGACTCAACCAGCCAACTTTAAATCTGCTCCGTCGAACTCGAGTTCCCAGAGAAACATTGCCAAATCTCAACAAAGCACAGAGAAACCACAGCCAACAGCAGGGAAATTCCCAGGCATTGCACCTTCAATCCAGTTCGCAACTGCAAGTCAGATATGCAGTAGTGAGCCTGTTACGCCTAACAAGAATGATGCCAGCAAGACAGGAGAGTCTCAAGCTGTTGGAGCACTACTCACCCAAAACGCTCATCATGTTACTCATAGTCAACCATCAACGTCCAGTTCTGCTACTCCAGCTAAGAACTCAGAGACAAACGCGAGAAATGTTCAGATAAATGGGCAAGTATCAAAGAAGAATGCTCCGGTGCCAACATCAATTTCGCGTGGATTAAACAGTTCCAAATGGGCTCCGGCTGAGACGAAGTCCTTGGGAGAGACAGTTAGATCACAGCAAAGCAGTAAGACATCAAAAGCGTCAAATACGAAGGCTGCTCTGGACCAAAACTCTACACCACACCAGGTACTCCCAGCCCAATCACCTGTTTCTCCGTCTGCCCCGTCGAACTCAGTTACTGCAAGCAATGCAGCAAATTCCAAACTTGATAGGAAAGTACAGTCAACGCAGACGACGGGATTGGCAATTGCAGATCAGCCCTTGAACAATACAACAGTTCTGAACAAGGCAAATACTGCAAGCTCTACCGGAGTGTTGCAGACCAAAACGACGGCACCAGCGGCTCACAAAACTCCAGTCCAACAGCTTCCACTTCCAAATCAGCCGATTCTTTCTACGTCTCGTCAGTTGAACGGCAATTTGGTACAGAATGCAGATAAGACACAAGAAAGCAAGGAAACTGTAGTAAACACAAAACTCCAGCCTCTCGTCCACCATGCAGCTCCAACTCAAAAAGTCCAGGCTGCGACTCAGTTAGCAGTTACGCATCAAGCAGACGTTCCCCCGCCTAAGTCTACTTTAGGGAGTAGCTCGGTAAAATCGCAAGCTGCTGCAAGCATAGGAGCAAGACTGGAAGACTCGACGCCTAATCGATTTAAAGCTCAAGACAAAGTCGCTCCTACATCCCAGGCTATACCTACAAGTCCAAAGCCTAATCAACCTACTGGAAGCTCTGCTCTACCAAATTCAAGGTCGGAAGTCAACACCTTGCCACTACGTCCAGCGGCCGAAGTGATAAAAGTTCAGAAGTCTCAACAAACAGCTCAACTCCCGACTGCCAAAAGTCCAAGCATCACTTCGTCAGCTATATTTCAAGCTAGTTCTGTGACAAAGACAACAAAGTCACAAGCAGAACCAAAAACACAGCCCTCTTCCCAGTCTAAGGCTCAAGCTCAACTCGTCATTAACAGTCAGCAACTTACTATTGCAACTGCGCACTCCGAGACGAGTTCCTCAAGTAGCACCACCAAATCACCACCGAAAAACAAGGAATTGGTAGAGCAAAAGCCAAATCAACCTGCTCATATCCCAACTACGCCGAAAAGGTCTACCACGAGCTCTATCACCAACGAAACAAGCCCTCCAGCGACCGAAGCAAAAACACCACCACCAAAGATCAAGTCTTCAACCCAACCGTCAAGCGCCAACAAACCCAATGTCTTCACCTCGACTATCCCAAACGCAACTTCAACGAAAACAAAGCCACTTAATGCCATCTTCTCAGCAACAAGTTTGTTCTCGAACAACGAAGTCCTCTCAACGTCCCAGAAGCTCTGTCAGCAAGCCCTCCAGATCAAAGAACTGCAACAAGACCTCGCCAAAAAAGATCAAGAAACAGCGGGGATTACTAAGACGTTAATGTTCGAACGCGAGCAGCACCGAGTTGTACTCTCAAACAACGAGCAAAGAGCGACCAGTGCTGAGCAAGCTTTTGAGTCGTACAAAGCGTTAGCCGGAAGAGTCGAGCAGGGCCTCCAAGAACGTGTGCAAGTGTTGGAAGGCGAGAACAAAACGCTCAGAAGCGAGAACTTAACTTTGAGATATGAGAGGGACATGGCGAGACACGGCCTCAACGGTATCAAACAGTGGATTAGTCAGGTAGAGAACGAGAACACAGCACTCAAGGATAAATTTAGAACGCGCTGGGAAGAACACATGGCTGAACTTACCCGCGTGAAAGCGGAGTGTGATAAAAGAATCGCAGACGCTGAGATCGCAGAAAAGAAATGGCGGATAAAACACGACGAGGTACACCTCTCCAAAGCAGACCTCACGCGCAAGCAATCTCTACATATCGAGCAAATCCGCGCGGAGGCCAAGCAGAAATATATACAGCTCTTTACGGAGCTCGACACGCAGGGCTGCGAGACGTACGCCGGGTTCGGGAGTTACGTGAAGAGCGCCCAAGCAATGTGCAAATTCATGTCGGCACAAATAACGGGTGAGGCGGTATCAATGGGAGTGTATGCGAACGAGGTGACGAAACACGACAAGGATTTTGCGAGGTATGTGAAGGAGTTTAGGGAGAGTCTGGAACCTCAAGATGGAGAGGAGCCCAAATGGCAGGCCATGGCTGCGAGCACGGCGGCGAGAGAGGCGTTTTTTAAGGAGCTGGAGGGCTTGACTAAGAGTTTGGGGGAGGTGAAAGGGGGGTTGGGGACGGTGAGGAAGGGGTTGGAGGGGAAGATGAAGGCTGAGGGGGAGGAGCTTGAGAAGATACGGAAGGAGCTTCTGGATTTGAAGACTGTGAGATCAAAAGACCAAACTAGTCTCAAAGCTGAGCTGGAGAGGAAGACGAAGGAACATGCGAGTCTCAAGAAGGAGGTTGAGCATAAGAATTCGCTGATGGGTACTCGCAAGACGGAAATCGAAGCCCTAAAGGCTTCAGGGAAGAAACTAGATGACGCGCTCCGGACTTTGAAAGCAGAATCCTACGACCTCATCGCCTCGTCCCAAAAGCGCTACGAGACAGCCGAAGCGAAATGCCTCTCCCAATCCGCGGGTCTGCAGCGACGAGATCTCAAACTCGCCGAGCTCACCCAGAAACTAGCTGATCTGTCAGAGAAAATGGAGGAGAAGAAGAGGGAAGTAGAGCAATTGGATAAATACCTCGAGCAGAAGAACAAAGAGATCGCGGAGTTGGAAAAGGGGCAATTGGGAACGACAGACGCGTTTCTCCCGCTTACGGAGATTGGGATCTTGGTGCGGACGCGTTATTTGGAGAAATTGAAACCCTATCGCGGACAGAATAAGAGCTTAATCGAAGCCGGCGACCTCGCTGCCCACGGCGGCGCGCCGTTAGCTGATGCTCTACTATTCTCATACACCCTCCCCTCGATCGTGGCGCCACGCACCGATTTCCACGTTTTCGAACAGCTGTACGAGACATGCATCAGCGACGTGGAAGAACTCCGCGAGTTGGTCCCGTTTCAAGAGGTGTTGCGGTGGAATGGGTGGATGAAGACGTTGCGGAACCATCAGTTGAGGGAGGAGGCGGAGAGGTTCTTGAAGATGACGAAGGGATTGCTGGAGGAGGGTAGGAAGGTGGGACTTGAGGTGTGGTTTCAGGGGGCGGAGGGTAAGAAGGGGTTTGAGGAGTGTGAGAATTTGTGGGTGGAGTGTCGGAATGAGTTTAAGAATGAGAGTGGTGGGAAATGAGGGCTTTTGGGTATCTGTGTTATGCTGATTGTAAAGTGTTGAGGTGATGGGGATGGATTTTCTTGCTCGTTTGGATTTTATCCGATGTTTGTTGACAAGATGAGTGTATTCTTATGTAGTTGAAGTTTGTAATGGCGGAGATGTGAAGACTTCTTTTAAATTATGATATGTAAAAGAGAAGAGCGGATGGGGTCTGTGTTGGTTATCTGGATATAACTCGATAGTATATGACGATTGTAAATATAATTCGAGAAAATGCATATAATCTCAGTTATAAAGAACTATCATCACTATCAGTAATTCTGTATCTGTCATTCTGAAAGTACTCACGGATATGAACTCGTGTATCTAAATTGATGCTACACCTGTAAAGATAACTGTGAATATCTTCATACACCAGACCCATATTCACATAACCCTCTTAAATCATAAAACTTAATTCCCATATATCACACCAAGCTATGCAAAAAAAATACAAATAAACGCCATCCGCTCCCAGATATCCATACCTCAATATTCCAACCCACTCATACTCCCTCGCCGAACCAACATCCTCGCGCTCTCTCCGTCAATCCTCGCTTCCTCCACCACGCCCTCCTCCGGAAGCTCAACCTCATCCCTGATTCGACTTGTCAAGAATGCGGCAACTAACGTACTTAGCCCTCCACCAGCAAGCACAACCGCGAAAGAGTGATCTCCCGGGGTGCCTCGAGGTTTCTGCATGAAGTGAAAGACGGCGGAACTCGCTAGCGTAGCGATGATCTGGGGCGCTGCGATGGACATGTTGTGAATGCCAAGGATCACGCCGGCTTGATCTTCAGGTGGTGCATTTGCAGATGAATTGACACTGCGAGTGCGTCGGAGAGCATCGCGTTTGGAAACTTCGGCGCTGATGATGGCGAAGGGTGCCCATAGGGTCAAGGCCCATGATATACCGACGACGCCGATGAGAGCAGTTGCGGCGCCTATGCTACGCACGATGAGAGTGGAGAACATACATCCCGCGAAAACGAGATGGGCGATTAGCCAGGCACGGCGGAGTGTGAGCCATGGGATGACAAGGCGGTCGAGAAAGCGTGATAGACGTGTTGTGTAGCTCTTGTGGGAGTATTGAGATGCAGCTGATGATTTATTGTCATAGGATGGAGCGATGAAGAAGGGGAGGAAGATGTTGGTTGTGAGAGAGGTGCAGGCGTAGACTAGAAGAGCAAAGGTACCCACACGAGTGGCTTTCTCGTAGAGTAGTTCTAGTTCTTGAGGTGTCATGTTGGGATTTTCGATGAGGTATGGCTGGACATATATATCGCCAATGTAGGAGCTAGAGTAGAAGAGCTGGGGGAAGAAGCCAATCCAGGCGAAGAATTGTACTTCACAAACCTTGCGGGTTTGAGGTGGTAGTCGACGGACGGATACGAAGACGGTTCTGAAGAAGTGTATCAAGCCAGCCTTGCTATCTTTGGCTGCCTTTGGTTGCAGCCTTGGGTCTCGCTCTTTGACAGTAAGTACGCTAATAGCAACGGTACTCGCCAAACATATGGATGCAATTACGCAAAGGGCTTTGAACTGGGTATTGAGAAATCCCAGGTATTTCGGTAGTTCAAGATACCCAGCAATGTACCCTACGATGTTGCCAACACCTACAATCCGGCTTGCCATAGCATTTGCAGCTTCTAAAAAACTTGTTAGTGGGGAAAATTGCAGAATAATATTGAGACAGACCTTGTTGGTGACTGGGCGCACAGTCTAGAATGAATGCCCTGATTCCGGCTTGCACTTTAGAGAATTAGCAAGTTAATATCGGGTTTCAAATCGCCAGGCATACCCGTGTTAATGGAAAAATCCAGTATGTACACCCAAAACACCGCTACCACAATGATGGTAGTTTTCACACCTTGTGCCTCTCGATCTGCTCCAAACAATCCCAACGTGCCACCTACAACCTCTCTGACCCAGGCAAGGCCAAGTAGCGAAATGATTGTTGCAAGCGCTCCAAAAACCATAAACGGCACTCGTTTGCCCCACGATGACCTGCAATTGTCGCTCAGCATTCCCACATATGGCTGTACCAAGGTTCCCGAAAGTGGTCCTGCTATCCACACCATAGCCATTAATGACTTGCTCATTCCCAATGATAGTAAAAATGGGGTGCCATTTGATAACTCCACCGACCATGCCAGTTGTAGGCCTCCAATACTAATGGTCAACAGTACCATGTACCATAAACTCTTGGTGTCCTGGTAGTCATGTTGCGGATCGCCTGCTAATATCTCTTGGTCTTCGTTCAATTCGTGATCATTTTCAGACGTATCTGAGGCCGATAATAAAGGTGACTCTTCGTGCACTAGTTTCGCGGTCTGATCGATCGATGGATTTCGTGGTGCGAGGGTATCTTCTGACTCTCGTGTCCTCGAAGAAGGTCTCTGAGCATCTGCCATTTCTCCAAGCCCTCTCTTGCCTCCCACCCGGGTCGTAATATGCTTCGTGGCGGCGAGGACTTCGGTTTCGGTCGCGATGGCGGGGGGATGAGGCGTCGAAGTTGAGTGGCACCAGTGACTCCAATTTCTTTTCCACAACTTCAGTATATGTATTCGTTTGTCGAAGTATGCCTGTGTATAATCGGGAGAGTGTGGTAGCTCAACGATCATTCACGCGTGGCCATCACGCGGTCAGCCGTTGAGGTTACTCGAAATAGCGTTTGGTAGAATGGCAGTCAGCTGGCCGGGAAGGAACTCGTGAAGTAGGCAGGTAGAGCTAGGCAGATCACTAGAAGTATTTGTATCGGTTGAGCGTGGCAGATGAGATGTTTGAGATAGTTGAAGGTTAAAGATGGATTCGTACAATGAACAGTTCAGTGCGAAAACTACGAAGAAAGATGAGGGAAACTTTGCCAGCTGGCTGTGTTGTTTCCCTTCCCCATTTCCGGTTGTCGTCAGATTCACGCCAAAAGTAGGAACACCAGGGGAAGGCCAATGCACGTCCAATTTTCTCCGGGTCAGCGTCACTGCTGCAGCAGGTGTGCACCACTCTGAAGGAGGCTGAGAGACACGTTGTGGGGAGCCCTGGCCCCGGAGTGCAACGATGATCTCCCTGCCTCGCTGCGTATTTGTGCCTTGGCCTTGGCTCAGTTGTTGGCTTGATGTTGGGGGCTGGACTGGACACCTCGACTCTATGCAACAACTGCCTTTTATGTTTGAAGACTTCATTGAGACACGTTAAGAGTTTTTTCTGTCCAAAGATTCTATTTTACCCCTCCTAATTCCAACTCTGGCATTAACTTTGACGCCTGCACGCAAGCTTCCCCACTACCGTTAGACGCGCAAGCTTGAGCTCTCGACCACCGAAGCCTTGAGTAGCCGATCGTACTTGTAATCGATAACTTCGAACCACCCCCGTTGCACAAAGAGGACGACCAAATTCTCTCAACACCAGAACCTAATCCAAGATTGGCGCATATTACATGTGTTCTCCTTCTACCAAACGACGCTCGTCGCTGAGCTACGACACTACACCATCCTCGAGCGCATCCCGCTGATGCTGCCAACGTCACACTCACCATGTCTGCGGTAATTGCCAGCGTGGCCTACCAGCTGCTCAGTACGTTGCGGAGTACCTGTGCAATTGCGAGGATCAATCGCTGACTATATGAATAGAAAGAGACGATGACGAGACCGACGGCGAAGGTAGATATGCCAGAAAATGCTGTTACAGTACACCACTGATGCGATTACAGGTCCCGATACCTCCCAACGGGAAATCTTCTCATCATGGGCCCTCTTCATCATGATCATGCTGCTCATAACAGCCCTTTTTACGAGTTATATGCTGCAACAAAAGAAAATCGAAGCCGTACATGAAACGGTTATATCCATCTTTGCTGGTAGGTGGACAATTTATACATCTGAGTCGCATACTTACATCCTCCAGGAATGACAGTAGGCCTCATCCTTCGTGTCAGTAACGGCGATTCTATTCAAAATCTGGTCAGCTTCGATTACCAGATCTTCTTCAATCTCCTCCTGCCACCTATCATTCTGGCATCGGGCTACGAATTGCACCAAGCGAATTTCTTTCGGAATATAGGTACGATCCTTACATTCGCATTCGCTGGGACCTTCATATCGGCCATTGTGCTTGGAGTGTTACTATGGGTCTACACACGAATTCCCCTTGACGGACTTAATATGACGTTTGTCGAAGCCATCTCAATTGGCGCAACATTATCTGCTACGGATCCTGTTACGATTCTGGCTATTTTTAATACATACAAAGTCGACCCGAAATTATACACCATCATTTTCGGTGAGTCGATTCTCAACGACGCCGTGGCGATTGTGTTGTTCGAAACGGCGCAAAGATATAAGGAAGGTGGGGCTGCTGGTACACTGGGCTTCGTCAGTCTTCTTGAAGGTATCGGTATCTTCTTGGCCGTGTTCTTCGGAAGCTTGATTATCGGTGTGATGATTGGAATTGGGACGGCGCTCATGTTGAAGTTTACTCTCGTCAGAAGGTTTCCAAAAATCGAGAGTTGTTTGATTGTGTTGATTGCATATGCTAGCTACTTTTTCTCAAATGGGCTACATATGTCTGGTAAGTCACCTACCGTGTTTCTGGAGAAGCCCTACTAAAAATTTCAGGAATCGTCACGCTCTTGTTTTGTGGAATCACGCTCAAACATTATGCTTACTACAACATGTCTCGACGGACTCAGCTCACTACCAAGTACCTATTCCAAGTCCTCGCTCAATTGTCGGAAAATTTCATCTTCATCTACCTTGGACTTTCTCTTTTTACGGAAACGAAACTGGAGTTTAAGCCTTTATTCATTATTGTAACGGTCGTGGGGATTTGTGTAGCTCGATATGCTGCAGTATTTCCACTTTCAGCCGCGATAAACTGGTTCATTAGATACCGCGCCAAGCGCAGGGGCAAGGAGGTTCCGGACGAGTTGCCTTATAGCTATCAAGCTATGTTGTTTTGGGCTGGACTTCGTGGAGCTGTGGGTGTAGCATTGGCGGCAGGAATGACTGGCCCTAACTCTTGGGCCTTAAAAGCAACCGTATTGGTTGTTGTAGTATTAACAGTTATCATTTTTGGAGGAACCACAGCACGCATGCTCGAAATCATGGGCATTAGAACAGGGGTCGTCGAAGAAATCGACAGCGACGATGAGTTCGATATCGAATCTCACCCAGGAGGATCCTACTACAAGAGCTCCGGCAACGGCATAGGTCACGCACCAAAACGCAGCTCCATCGGCCTCCAAGGCCTAAACGGCAACAACCATAGACCAGAACGCGGCAGTTTCGTCAGCGGAAACTCAAGCCCCCATGCCCGACCATCCAGTCTCAGTCGCACCGGCTCTCAAAGCCGCAAAGCGGCACGTGAGAATGAAGACCTTCTTCACGCCGGAGGAGACGATTCGGATATGGAAAGCGATACCTCTGACCTCCCTCCGGCGGTCAAGAGATCTCCCAGCGGCCGCACCCCTAGCAGCACCTCGGACGATTCCACGCCGTACCCGACATCTGGAAGTGCGAGAGCGGATGCGGGACCCCAGATCTCGGCCGCGGGCGCTATTAATTCGCTCTTGCATGGCACGGCGGAGGATCAGGCGGCGTGGTTTAGACAGCTGGATGAAGGGTTTATCAAACCGAAACTTTTGCTGGATAGTGGGAAGGGTCCTGGTGGTAGTGGTGGGGGGCCTAGTTGATAAGGGGGATGGGCTTTTTCTGGATAGAATTGCTGGAGGAGTTTGGGTGTATTTATATTAGTTTTTGTTGCATTGGGTGGAATAGACATTATGTGTATATCATGAGGGAGTGTTTGTGTATGTGACGTACCTCAAAAGATCTTCAATTTCTCCATCTAGCATCTATTGAACGAGGAACTAGTTAATTCACCCCCGGGATTATTTGTAACACATCATGCTTTTTCATGACCTTTATCACAGGTCTAGCGATCTCGCATTCGCCTATTTCTTCCCCGCTTTTTCTCATATCCGCTTTTTGGATGCAGAGATATCAGAGAGAGGTTGGTACATACTTTTAGGGGGGATTGAAAGTTCTTTGTGGTTAAACTGAAAGTCTGAAACTTCCTTGAGGTAAGGGCTAGACATTCTTTCGAAGGGGTGGGTGTTAGATCAACGCGGTGGTACTGAGGATAGTGGGTGTGGTAGACAGGTAAAAGGAGGGTTCTGGGATAGATGATATGGTGTGAGCTTGATAGAATAGGGGGATCCGTTTTAATGGCTGTATAGCGATCCTAAGGTTTCTATTCCGAAGTAGTCAAGTGGGATAATGTAAGCTATACCCCTTATTTTCGAGCAGCAGGATTCCACTATACTGTGATGAAGTGCCGAGATATGGACGTTGAAGAGTCGAGGTGTAGTTAAGGGTATCTGATAATTTCAACCGGCTGCACCGTGATAATCCGACTTTTCTGTTCTAGCCCACAATGTGTGTTTTGATTATAGACCTCGATCTAATAAATCATCACTCCCTCTTCTTCCTCCCTTCCTCTTTCTTTCCACCATATCCACCTCCCCAACCCACCAACAGACACCACACCACCCACGCAAACCCAACCGCAACAACCGCCCCCGTCCCCCACTCCACCCATCCACTTGCCTCCAACCCCAAAACCGGCACCTCAAGCCCGTTCACCAACCTCCCCCCTTCGCTAGCCTCAGGAGATAGATGATAAAACATGGTCCTCGGCCCAAACAACCCATCGTACCCAACATTCGTGCGATCAAACGGATTGATCGGAAATTTCGTGCCCTCGTCCTCTGGACACGCCCAGAAGAGCGTTGGGTACGCGAATTCCAGGTATGTACTGCTGTTATGTGACGGTGGAAGGTAGCGGAGGTGTAGTGGGATTTCAGCTGTGAAAGAGGGGCCTAGTGTTGGCGGTGCGAGGGCGAGAAGGAGCGTGGAGCCCCAAGTGGTTAGGGTGTAAGAAGGGGCTTCGAGGTCGATGGGGGAGGTGATGTGGTGGAGTGCTGAGAGGTTTTTTGAGGCGAGGTAGAGAGGGTCAGAGAACTGGTATTTATCTGGGAAGAGGGCGCGGGGGAGGGTGAGGTGGGCGTGAAGGGAGCAGGAGCGCTCATCTGGAGGAAAAGGGGGTTCGCTGGCGGAGATGGATAGTTTGAGGGTCGGGTGGAGACCGGTTGGGGAGTTGAATGAGGTGCTGAAAGTTTGGGGAAGGGAGTGGTGGCGCGCGGGGAAGGAGAAGAGTGTTGGTGAGGGTTTGGTGTCTTCGCCTACGACGGTGAGGAAACCTCCTAGGGATAACTCCTCGCGTTCTTGGGGTGGTACGACGGAGAGGATTCCAACCTCCATGCGTTCTTTTGGGTTGGTGTTTTGGAGGTCTATGTCCCATTGGGTGGGTGGCCAGAAGGCAGTGATTGTTAGGGCGTGGGAGATGGTATCGTAGTCTATGTCGAGAGAAGCTGCTGTATCGAGTTCTTGGACCCGAGAGAGGCACATTGAGTTTGATCTGCTACATATCTTGTTTTCAAGGTACGTTTGGAAACCATCCTTTAAACTGGAGAGTGGTGTATAATATTGCGTAGCAGCGGACAGAGAGAAGCGCTCAACTGGGAGTTTGGTAAACGAGGCCTGGTCGAAATTAGCCCTTTGTTTTAACTAATATTTAGATTGAGTGGTACCTCAGGCGATATACAATCAATCTCACCAAACACCTTTTTCAACATCGGACATAACAATTCCCTACACATCTCAGCAAATATCCAACACAACAACCATTTCCCTTACGAATCACTGCTATTCCTCTGCCCCGTCCAAAAAACATGCAACCCAGGACTTAACCTACTAACCATAGGTCCCAACGTCGAATACTCCCTCTCCGACACCCATCTTATATGCAACTCATGACATCCCTTCAACAACCTATACAACTCCTGCGGTAGCTCTTCAAACCCAAACGTTATCCTATCTTCTCGGGCTGCTATAACATTTTTCGCGGAAAGAGTTGAAATTTTTTCATTTTTCGTTACGTGGATGGTTTTAGGGTCCGTGGAATATTCCGGTTCTTGGATGAAGGTTATTCTTTGGCGCATTTTGAAAGCGTTGAAGCGATTTACTTTATGGTCTTTGAAGCTCGGTGGTGGTGATGTCGAAGCTCTGTGGCAGAATCCAAGACCCTGGCTGGGCGGTGTACAAAACCGGACGAGGCTGAAGTGGCGGCTTGTTGGAGGAGCTTGACGACGCGCAATACAATCAGACCATCCCGAGGTCTTTCGGACGGCAATCTGTCCTCTACGCTCTTTGTACATCGATATATCTGCAGCATTTGACCTACAAATGCGATAAACAACTCTGCCTACAAGGCAAACCCATCCAAATCAAACAACCACCAACAACAACCAACATGCACATCCTCGCCCTCCTCACCCCTCTCCTCCTCCTCTCCCCAGCAGTCCTCTCCGCCAAACCTCCCAAGAATGCGATCCTCCTGTCAAACGTGAAAACCCTCACGCTGCGCTCCAACGCGCAAACCTCGCACCGCCGCGTCTCCGCCGTCCCGCAACTGACCTGCAAAGGGCCCGGCTGTCGTCACCACAAGCTTGACATCCTGCGCTGCACCAACGCCGGCAGTGACTACAACACGGAGGACATCCAATGGACGTGCACCGCGAACATGCCGGCGGAATTCAAGCTGGGGAGCACGGATGTGCAGTGTGAGGGGTATGCGCATCGCGATGATGAGTATGTGTTGAAGGGGAGTTGTGCGGTGGAGTATCGGTTGTTGTTGACGGAGTTGGGGGAGGAGAAGTATGGAAGTAGCTGGGGAGGAGGTGGGTCGGGTGAGGGTTGGAATATGGGAAGTGTGTTGTTTGTGGTGGCCTTTTTGGGAATTGCCGGGTGGATTCTGTATTCGTTATTTACGGCACCTCATGGAGCGCAACCGGGAGCGAGACGACAACCTGGTTTCTGGGGTGGAGGATGGGGTGGTGGGCCTGGAGGTGGAGGTCCTGGTGATGATGGGTGGGATCCTCCACCTCCGTATCCGGGGAAGAGAAATACGTATGGGAGTTCGAGAAGTAATGAGAGTTGGCGACCGGGATTCTGGTCTGGAACGGCAGCTGGAGCGGCAGCTGGGTATCTGGCGGGCAATAGAGGTGGAAGTCAGAGACAACAACCTCCTGCAAATAGTAGTTCTGGATGGGGCATGCCAACTAGGTCTACATCAGGCTCGAGCTCTTCCTCTAGGCACGAAAGTTCTGGGTTTGGGTCTACATCAAGAAGATAAGCTAGAGTAATTCATTGTGTCTATTCAAAACATCATAATCAAAAAGATCGACTCTCCTCGCTTTCAAGTGTTTATCGCTGCTTATTATCATTGTGGTATATAAGTACCTCTACAAAATGCCCCCCGGCTTGCCCAGACGCACGTCTAAAGGCTCAAGTGTCCTCGACCCCGCATAGAAAGAAATATTGATATACAGAGGGAAGAATTGCGTCTCAAAACGAAGCTATGCAGAAGGCCACTCCTTGTAATGCAGTCCAACACGACCTTTATGGCCGGGATAAACGCCTAAGACAACTCCAATAACCCAGACAGACCAATGCGGCGTCCCAAGCAAAAATTAAAAGGCTGTTCACATATGGAGAGCCATGACGTCGAGCTTGTCAAATGATTTGGCGCAATTCGGACATTTGCGCATGCGATTTGCAATGCGATCATCGACGCAGTTGTTGCAGAAGGTATGACCACATGTCTTTAAAGTTGTATTTTTAAAGTCCTTGCGGCATATTGTGCACAGGGCGTAAGACTGGGTAAAGTTAGCAGTAATAAAATGTAATATAAGACTCGGCTACATACTCTGAGCATTTCTTCTTCGCCAGATTGATTACTAAGACTTTTCGTCTTCCAAGTATCTCGTTCCTTTTGCGCGTGCTCATATTTCACTCGCAGTTGTTCGAGTTCAGTCTCCAAGGCATAGGCCTTTTGTTTCGTACTCGCATTAGCGGCATCCTTGGACTTCAATAATGCCGACAGCTCCGCAACTTGATTCTTGAGCGTATCCAACTTGCTTGTTGCATCTCTGCTCGTGGTTTCCATCTTCTTGTTTTCTGCTGTTATTGACGTATTCGCTTGTCTCATATCGCTGAGCTGTTTTTCAAGGTTGCTCAACAGAGCACGATTCGAAGTTTCCACGTCCTTGAGTTGGGTGATAATCTCGGAGCTTTTCGAATTTTGAGCTCTCAAACTCCTCACTTCCAGAATTCGGGTATCCATATCCTTCCGAGCAGCGAAATATTTTTGATCAGCCTTGGATTTTTCGACTTGTAGTATCGAGATCCTCTCTTCCATGGCAGTAAAATCCATGACCCTCTTAGTCGAAAGCGCCTGAACGCGCTTGTAGGCGGTTTGGAGAGCAGGCATCTCCTTATTCAAGGATTCGTATTCCTGAGCCAAAGCCTCATACTTCTGACGTAACTGGGTCAAGTCTAATGAATCAATATCTGGTCGAAGTGTTGGATCACAAGATTCTTTAATCTGTGTTTTGAGACGCTCCGTTTCCAGTTCTAACGCAGAAATCTGACCGTCCTTTGCAGCTACCAGCTGCTTCAAGTGCTCTTTAGCGGCCTGGTCGTGTTCCTGGCTGGCTTTTTGCACCCCAATTTCCGCAGTTAATTCGTCACGCGCGGATCGGATCCTCGTCAGGTCGGCATCCATTCTGGCTAGCTGGCTTTCCAATTCCCCGGTAACAATTTCAGATTCATTTTCGATTTGCGCGCGGTACGCAGTCCGCTCGGCCTGGTATTTTTCCGCCTCCTTCTGGAGCTGAAGATTGGTGGCCTCGAGATGATTGATCCTCCTGATTACATCCTCGTGCTGAACACGAAATTGCTTGAAAAGTTCTGTACGCGCATAATCGTCTTCCGTCAAGTTGGATAACCTAATTGTCGCTACCGTGAATTGCTCGGTCAACGATTTGTTCTCTGCAGCAATTGCCTCTAGCTGCTCCTTCTGCTTGGCTACGACAGCCGATGCTTCCTCGTAAGCCGTCTGTGAAGCCTTACTATCTTCAGACATTCCATTTGTCATTTCAGTGTCCCCATTTACAGCGGATCCGATACCGGTGCCCGAACTGTTTGCGATTGCTTGTTGCTCGAGTTTCGCGACTGCTGAGCTCTTGGCTCTATCTAACCTCTTCTCGGCCTTGATATACCGCAATGAGGCCGTTTCTAGCCTTTCGCCAAGCTCTTCCTTTTCGACTCGAAGCCTGTCGACTTTGACCATGTATTCTTTTTGCGCCGATAAGAGCTTGGTTAGTTTCGCTTGCAAATCATGAACGTCGCTTGATGGAATCCCTCTGACGGAAGTAAGATTTGTAAATATTGCTTGGAGTTTGGCTTTGATTTCTTTCGCTTTGGACGCTAGGTGACTTTGGAAGTCTTCGCTACCTTTAAATTGTAATCTTGTCGGAAAAGATGCTTCACTTTTGTTAGCAATTTCCGATACAGATATGCAGTTTCCTACCATCAATATCATCTGTGGATGGGACTTGGTCTTCAACCAGAAGTTTGACCTCGTCAAGTAACTACCAAACATCAACTTGTGCCTTTTAGGTTGTTCGTGCTTCGTACCTGTGCCCACCAGGCATTTATCACTCTCAAATGATCATCATGGTCGGTAGCCTTCTTTTGCGTATCCTTCAATTGGGATTCAAATGTCGCCTTCTCTCTTTTATATTCCAACATTTGTCGGTAGATGGCATCCTTCTGATATTTCTGCACAACCGCACTAGTCAGCAAGTGTAATCGAAGCGGCAATCGACATAACGCGAAGAACAATGTATAGGGTATGTGTACGTGAGCCTGCGACATATGCGTAGCTATCAGGTCTTTGGTGAACAAGCTGTCGACAGCGAGCTGCGCATTAGCACTCGCCCCATAGTTCGTGCAATTGATCAGTACTCAGTAACTGTGTCTTGTGTGCCGTCGTAGATACATATGGTTTGACAAAGGATGAACCCTCAAAGGTCTCGTGTTGACAGATAGGGGTGCCCAGAGGAGGATAACAACATGTACATACCTCCAGATCGCTCGACCATGGCATATCGGCATCGGCAGACGCTTTGCCATTCGTGGCTTGTCGTTTGTTGGGTGGTGCCAGGTCGTCACCGGCAGATCTCTTCCTATCCTCCATCTTGGTGAAGGACGGATGAGAGGATTGAATGATGACTGGAGAGGGCATCAGATTGAAGCGGCCTACCGGCACATGAGGATATTATGCGTAAGGTACCGAGTGCGCGCTGGTTGCTAAGAGGTGTTTGCGGGAATGAAATGAAACGGTGGCAACATGAGGTTGTTGATGAAAGATTTTGGGGATGGCCTCCTTGAAGATCTGACCCAGGCTCTAGCCACATTCGGGCGAAATACGGCACGTGATGCGAAGGACATTAATTTGGCAAGTGGGGTTACTCCAAGGCTGACACAAAATATTCACTGCAGGTCCAATCCGACTTGTCAATACAGATCCAACGACGGCTGACTCGCGATGCCATAAGAATACTCGAGTAATCCGATATATAAACCACGATGCTGAAGAGTAGGAAAGCCACCTTCAAGCCGAAAGCACAGCCAACGCGTAGACCTGGCGCGCCTCCTCCCACCCAGTCATCAACCCGCCCAAGCGTCGAACCTCAATTGTCAACTCCAGCGCCCGAGACAAATACTCGAAATGGCCTGCCCTCAACGAGCGGAACTGCAACTGAATTGTCACCGGCGGAGGCAATTGCGCAGTCTGAGCCATTCCAACCTGCTATAGAGAAGGAAGCTCCTGTCACTAGTGAGCCATTGCCCCAAAGGAGTTCATCCCCACCAAAGAGAAAGGCGCGCGACGATGTTGATAATGAACCACCAACAAAGCGAGTCGCTGTTGTACAGGACGATGCTTCTTCCGGGATTCAATCAACTTCCCAAAATGAAGTCCCTGAAGCAGCAAAGGAACCAGCTATTTCATCTACCAGTTCAGCCAAAGCAAATGTACCCCGAAATCTCTCAAAAGAGAGCACTACAAATGGTGAGCAAGGGTCAATTGTCAATGAACCTCCGACGGCAGCGATTCAATCTGATGTCGTTTCTGAAACGGATCTTGTTCCGGCAGTCGAACATGAGAATCGACCATCACTTCCAGTCGAGAGTACCAGTGATAACGATGAAGCCGAAACCCCGGAAGGCCGTAGCATTCCATACCCAACGCCTCCTCAGTCCTATAATGTCTCCGCTTCCCCTTTACCTGATGGAGTCGAGCCAGAGTCCTCCGCGTCTGGGAACGTAAATACTACAGTAACACCTACTGGAACGGGTCCGGAGCCAGATGTTGCTGCCACCCGTCTAACAAACTCAGTCGATGCGACGCCTTCCATGGATGATACTGCCGCATCGCGCAACGACACGGAAACTACAAAGAGAAAGAAAAAGACCACGAAGCGCAAAGTGCAGAGGAAAAAGAAGGGCGATGAATCTTCAGCTGCGATCGATTTGGAGTCGAATGAGATTGAAACTGCTACAGCACCAGCGAAGACAAAACGGAAGAGGGGTCCAACTAAGAAGAGAGCCAAGCGTGCGGAGACTCCTGAAAATGCAGAGGACGAAGTTATTGACGTTACGACCATCAAGATGGCAGATTTATGCAAGGACATGGGGATAGGAAAGAGATTTAGCAAAGCGGGGTTGATCAAAGAACGAATGATGAAGCAGAAATTAGCAGTCAAGGAAGCCAGATCAAGGATTGAAGACGGAAATCCAGTAGCAGGAGAGGAAACGGACCAAACAGGCCAGAGCAAAGCAGCATCTCCCCCAGTGACCGGAAATGTCGGGCTACAGATGCGTGTTGTTGATGGCCACATTGTCTTGAACGATGAGACTACACAAGTCAACCGACAAGAACGTTTCGATCCAAACAGGATACAAGAAGTTGTAGAAGAAGATGATTTTACAAGAGTCATCACGTCTAGCAGCTTTAACAACAAAACGGCGGGAAAGCCACGAACACAGCAATGGGACGAGATAGATACAGAAATGTTCTATAAAGGTCTACGAACCTGGGGAACAGATTTCGAAACTATCGCCAAGATGTTTCCCCACCGAAACCGCCGCCAAATCAAAATGAAATTCAACAAAGAAGAGCGCGACAACGGCGCTAAAGTGACTCGAATAATGAACGAACCTCGAGGCACCACCAATCCGCAAGAATCTCTCGCAGAGTTCCAAACTCTATCCGGCAAAACGCTCGAAGAAGTCGTGGATATACAAGCGGAATACGAACGCGTGCAAGCTGAACATGATGCTGAGCAGGCGAAACGCCTCCAGGAGAAGTTGGATGCGGATGCGAAGAAGAAGGCCGAGATTGAAGCGAAGACGAATATGGCGCGTGATATGTTGGATGAGGGTGAGGTACCTGAGGCTGCGAAGGAGAATGCGGGGAGGAAGAGTACAGCGAGGAAGAGGACTGTTACGAAGAAGAAGAAGAATATGCATAGTTCTGGGGGTGGGGAAACAATGGAGGTGCTGGCTAGCATTGAGATTGATTAGGTTAGGGGTGAGTCATGAATTAGTGGGATGTTGGGGAAAGTTGCTATGCTAGATGCGGGTGCGGGGTGTTTTTAAATGATTGATATACTGGCTAGAGTTGTTAAAGTACGTTTTGGGGAGTGTTCATATGGGAAAGGCGCAGATAAGAGAGGTTCAAAGATACCCAGATGACAATTGTTACCACACAACTTACTATAGAAAGAAAACTTTATTTAAATGCTTGACATAGCTTCATATTGCCCTACTGCTTAATTATAACCATATACCCCCATCCCAATCAACTGCTAATAGGAAAGTCGGCGCTGGTTTCAAGTGTAACGACGAGGGACGCATTCGAAATATTATTTGGACAAGAACACCACTTATTTAGCTAATCTTCGAACTGGCATTCCGTATAATCTGGTGATAAATGTCTTTCTCTTCAATTTGACTTCACGATAAAACATTAAGTGAGGTTGGAAATACCTAACCCACGGATTATCGCTTAAGCTCCCCTCAATAAGGGCAATACGCCAATCTTGGCGCGCTTCGAGGGGTGGGACAACAACCAAACTACATCATGACGTGTATCAAGCCGAATTTAAAAATGGATCGTTTTGATCTCTACAACGCTTTGCAAACATACAAGCATAACGCTCTTCAGCCGCCCTGAAATTATCCAAATACTAGCCATAGACCATAGTACAAAATGGCTTCGAAACTCAATCTCAACACTCTTCTCTCCCTCCCCAACTCCTCAGTCAAGATCCCACAACTTGGCTTTGGAGTTTACCAATCACCCACCGGTGTATGTGTCCAGTCAACACTCGCCGCGTTAAAAGCAGGCTATAGACACATTGATACCGCACAGTATGAGCCTCTCCTGCTGTTCATGGCAGGATACTGATTGCGTATCACAGATACTACGCCAACGAAAAAGAAGTCGGAGAAGGAGTGCGTCAATCAGGACTAAAACGATCCGACATCTTCATCACCACCAAGATCCTTTCGCCAGCCGGTAGCGTGGAGAAAAACTACGAGAAATGTCTGGAGAGTGTCCATGCTATTGATGGGAAGGATGGGTATGTTGATCTCTTTTTGATCCATACCAGTAATATGCCTGCGCAGAGCAGGAAGGATATTTACCAGGCACTGGAGAAGCTTCTAGAGGATGGGAAAACCAAGGCGATTGGTGTGAGCAATTGGGGGATTAGTGCGATTGAGGAATTGAAGAGTTTTGCGAAGGTTTATCCGCCGCATGTTAATCAAATTGAGGTATATACCCATTCAAGATCTCCGGTATATCTAACCATGCTAATTATTCCAGTTACACCCCTTCGCTCAACAACGCGAAATCGTCGACTTCTGCCACAAAAACGGAATCGTCGTCGAAGCATACTGCCCACTCGTCCGCAACCAGAAAGCCAACGACCCAACACTCAACGCTATTGCCAAAGCTCACAGCAAATCTGTTGCGCAGGTGCTGGTGAGATATTGTCTGCAGAAGAACTGGGTTCCGTTGCCAAAGAGTGATACACCATCGAGGATTAAGGAGAATGCTAATCTTTATGATTTTGAGCTGAGTGACGAGGAGATGAAGAAGTTGGATGATTTGGACCAAGGTGCTGAGGGCGCTATTGTGCAGGCTGTTACGAATTAGAAAGAGTAGACCTATTTGTGGTACGGTGGAAGGTTAGTAGGATTAAGAGCTGGATGTGAACAGGAATCCGCTGGAAAGCGCGCGTATGGCTAATGACTGATGGCTATCATCCTTAGTTAAAGTTTGTCAAATTATTTTAAAATAATTAGTACTCGAGGCTTTCATTGGTTTCCAAACATTGCTAGTGACCAAACCTCCCAAGGGGCCGGACATTCGTTTGTACCAAAAATAAGTGTAGTGAGTACACGGGCCGTTCTAGTGACAAACAATTGACTCCCTCGGAGGATCACCTACTTGATGCTCTCTTGACTGGAAGTTTCTCTGAATTTGATATTTCGACTCACAATCAGAGGCAACGTCGAGGGCAGCCTACACATGTAACAATATATTGAGAACTTGTGTGATCCCATAGGCAGAAAAACGTATGATCCCACTCCGTTTGCCGTTCAAATTAGGTTCCTCCCACCAACCGTGACCAACGACCGGGTTCATCCCGTTGCCCCGCCTCGACTGCGACCAATCATCTTGTTCATTCGACACAGTAACCAAATACGTCAGATCATTTATTTCACGAACATTCCATTTCTGTTCGTACTTTCTACACTGCGAATTTTGTTTGTATTACACTCTTTCACTACACTCCTTATCTGCAAACGTCTTTTCAAGTTTCCATATTCAGCTGCAAGGAGATATACACAACTCGAAGAGCAACATGGCAAGCCATCGATGCCTTTCTGGAGGCTGTTCTTGCGGACGCAATAAATACACAGTTACAGTTCCCCACGACGCGTCGCAAACAGCACAGGTGTTTTTCGACAGCAGCTCGACTAATCGTATGTTCTATATCACGAAAGCTGGTTCCAAAGGGTACGCAAACTAACTCCCTCACAGGGCGGTCCCAAGCAACACCTCTCTCCGCCTGGCTCCGCATCCCTCTATCCTGGTACCAATCCAGCACCTTCGCCTTCTTCTCCGACGAATCCCACTCCTCGATCCGAAGGTCGTATACTGCTCCTGACGAACAAAATGCCAAACGCGCGTTCTGCGGTTTCTGCGGCACGCCGTTGAGTTATTGGGCCGAGTCACCCTTAACAGACGAAGCCGACTATATATCCGTCACGTTAGGCTCGCTGAGTAGTGCGGATCTACGCGATTTGGAGGAGATGGGTTTGTTGCCTGCGGAGGCGCTGAGTGATGCTGAGAGCGAGAGGGTGCAGATTATGAATGCGGCAAATCTTGGGCAGAAGGGGGTTGAGGAGTATAGTACTGAGTTGCCGTGGTTTGAGACGTTGGTTAAGGGGAGTAAGTTGGGGAAGATGAGGACGGGGAGGAGGAAGAGTGGTGGGGATGGGAAGTGGACTGTTGAGTGGGAGGTTGTGGAGTGGACTGCTGAGGATGAGGAGAGTGGTGTTAGTCCTGCGAAACGGAAAGCTGGGGAGTTGGATGAGGGGGTTGAGAGGATGGAGCATTGAAGGGATGGTAAATCGAATGGATGGAACATTGAATGGACGCAACATCGGGAGGATGGTCGAAATACGTCCATGAAGAGGATTGGCGTTATGAATAGTCATCTTTTGGAGGCGATATAATGGTACAAATCATATTTGAAAGCAATGAGCATCTCTAGCAAGTCCGCTTATACGAATAGGTTGAGAAATGGGTAGAATCGAAAGGGAGGCTACATAGCATGGGAAGGAGATCAGATTATAATTGTACGATACCTCTAACGATACTTGATAAAGTTAAAAACAATGGAATATTGAAATGTCAATGGCATGTTAGAAATGGGATATTGGCAAACCGCGGAACAAGACAACCTTGATCGACGGGAACCAAGAAAACTCCACCATTTCCACCTCCCAATCCCATGGTTCAGTCACTACAGTCGAAACACTTCCCCGCCACCCGATACCCCGATATTTTCCTAACCAGGAAATGACAGTCTCACGATCTTCTCAATTCCTGGTCTCACCCATCGATTTCCATTCACCACCTATCGATATTCCACCATAACGATTCCGAGGATTCGCCCGATGTTCACCCGGCGGTTTAGGCGGGCCGTTCTGCCACCCCTCATGAGATAGCGGGGTTGAAGTGAATGGCGGGGCCATCAGGCCGAAAAAAGGATCGTGAAGTGAGCCATTGATGCATCGTATGAGGCTGATGTGTATTCTCCCGGTCGATACGGACCGAAAGTGCGTAGGTACCTGAGTGAGTGTTTCCCAATACGGGGAGCTTCCATGCGAGTTGTTCCGGGGAAATTGGGTTACTTATACTGGCGTGTTCCTGAATATTTTTGGTATTCTGCTTTGGCTTTTTTGATACGTTTTTTGAAGTTTGAGTTATTACTACGAGCAAGTGAAAGGAATTATTAAATAAATAAGAAAACGGAATCATCAAGATGGTGGGCAAAGTTCTCGACAAAGATTTCCTATGGGGGTTTGCTACCGCATCGTAAGTTCTGCCTTTCCATCCCACTATACACAACTAACAGCCACAGCTACCAAATTGAAGGAGCACCCGAAGAAGATGGCCGTGGTCCCTCAATCTGGGACAAATTCTGTAAAATCCCCGGCAAAATCGCCGGTGCCTCATCCGGCGACGTAGCATGCGACACCTACCACCGCACCGGCGAAGACATCGCGCTCCTCAAAGAAACCGGCGCAAAAGCCTACCGTTTCTCCATCTCCTGGTCGCGAGTCATTCCCCTCGGAGGCCGCAACGATCCCATCAACCAAGCCGGTCTCGATTTCTACGTCAAATTCGTAGACGACCTACTCGCTGAGGGGATCATCCCGATGGTCACGCTTTTCCACTGGGATTTACCGAATGAGCTTGATGAGCGATATGGAGGTCTTCTGAATAAAGAGGAGTTTGTGGCGGATTATGCGAATTATGCGAGGGTGTTGTTTAAGGCGATGCCGAAGGTCAAGCATTGGATCACGTTCAACGAGCCGTGGTGTAGTTCGATTCTGGGGTATAATACGGGGTTGTTCGCCCCGGGACATACGAGTGATAGGAGTAAGAGTGCGGTGGGGGATAGTAGTACCGAGCCTTGGATTGTGGGACATAACTTTCTAGTTGCTCACGGCACGGCGGTGAAAATATATAGAGAGGAATTCAAACCAAAGGATGGTGGGATAATCGGAATCACTCTTAATGGTAGCTCACCCCCTCCTCTCAAATATCCAAACTTACTAACACATCCAGGCGACGGTGTCTACCCATGGGACCCCAACGACCCTCTCGACGTCGAAGCCGCCGAACGCAAACTCGAATTCAGCATCTCCTGGTTCGCTGACCCCATCTACCTAGGCGACTACCCAGCCTCCATGCGCAAACAACTTGGCTCTCGTCTCCCCACATTCTCGTCCGAAGACCTCGCGCTCGTCAAAGGCTCGAACGATTTCTATGGCATGAACCACTACACCGCCAACTACATAAAACACAAAACCACACCCGCAGACCCCAACGACTTCCTAGGAAACCTCGAAACCCTATTCGAATCCAAATCCGGCGACAACATTGGCCCAGAAACCCAGTCTTTCTGGCTCCGTCCCAACCCACCCGCTTTCCGCGATCTCCTCCTCTGGATCTCCAAACGCTACGGGTACCCGACTGTATTCTGCACTGAGAACGGCACCTCTCTCAAGGGTGAAAACGACCTTCCCCGCGAGCAGATCCTCGACGACGAGTTCCGCGCCGAGTATTTCAGGGGGTATATCCATGCGCTGGCGGAGGCGGTGGAACAGGGCGCGAAGATTCAGGGGTATATGGCGTGGAGTCTGATGGACAATTTTGAGTGGGCGGAGGGGTATGAGACCAGGTTTGGAGTTACGTATGTGGATTATGAGGGCGGGCAGAAGAGGTGGTTGAAGAAGAGTGCGGGGGTTGTGGGGGTGGAGTTTAAGAAGTATATTAAGGATGAGTAAAGCAGTGTGAGGGGTTGACAGGTACCTAGGGTTGGAGGTTCGGTGGGGTTGGGTATTGGAGGTTATGGTTATGATATTTTGAGTTGGGACTGGGAAAATATGAATATATGCCAAGCTACTCGAATTTAGTGGTCGACTCTTTCTGAATTTTATGGTAACTTCTCTCAGGCATCTTTGAACCCCTTTTTATTTGCGCCTATCAGCAAACAAGGACCTCCAGCCAAAGTAGTGCTAGAATCACATGTTGGAAGTTGTCAGGTGATCACCGAAGGTCTTTGCTCCGAACCTTTCTTCACTTCTTAGTTTCCCTCCCTTCATACACTCTTGGAAACTTTCAAGACATTGACCTGATACGTTACCTTTTGGCCTCTTACACCTTGTACATAATACCTTTTCAAACATCTCTAGCAAGAATGGAGCATCTTTTTGATGAACTGTTTGATATTCACTACGGGTGCACTTTAGCTTCATTTGCGAGAACGGACTAGCTTTCCGGCTCGGATTGCTAAGCGATGTTTACCTGAAGTTCATTTTTGACTTCTGCAAAACATCAATACTTTCCAACATGTCGCAACACGCAACGCTCTTTTAGAGATATTGCCACCCACAGTCATTACCTAGGTACGATACCTGATTTCCCTCACTCGCGGTAGCCAATTCTTTACCTTCGCTAACTGGTTCTAGTGCAAATCCGAGGTGAGATCGATGTCAACATTATATCTAAGGAAGGGAAATTCGAGGATGTCCGATCTAACAACGAATTCTTCGGGATATAGTCCACTACATGCATATGTAACTCTATCTTTCCAGGAACATAATCAACGAAACTCATCGCCAGGCTGAACCGGATATGGAAGAGAAGCTGCTGCAATTGAGGCTCCAAGTCGAATACTTGACATCATGCGTTTCCCGGCTCCATGAGGTGGTAGATGATCTGGAAGAAGATAAGGATGAGCTGATTGATGAAAATGGGCGGCTCGGGGACAGACTGGAAGATTTGGAAGACGACTATGACGACCTGCGTGACGACTATCGGGAAGTTAAGGACACCTTGAGGGAACTTGAAGACAATTATGCCGAACTGCGTGACGAAAGCCTGGAAGTCAGTGAGAGCAAGGCCTTGAGGACACTTAGATATGACTATGACGCTATGGTTGCTAAATGTCGAAAAATTGAGAATGAGAGAGACCGAATTCGAGATGAGAGAGACCAAATTCAACATGAGAGAGACACATTGAAAGTAGCACTCTCCACGCACCAAATGCTTGATGAAGCGACTGAGAAAGAGAGAAACCGATTTCGGGCTGAGAGAGACGCGTTGAGAATAGCAGTGTCCACGCAACAAATGCTTGATGAGGCGAATGAGAAAGAGAGAAACCGATTTCGAGCTGAGAGAGACGCGTTGAGAATAACCCTTTCCACGCAACAAACGCTCGAGGAAGCGAATGAGCGAGAACATAAACTGGCACAGATCGACAATGAGTCTGTGGATATGGATTTGGAAACCGACAATGAATCCGAGGCGATGGAATTGGATCCACTTCCCGGACAAACTGTCGCGGTGGCACATCTACCAGCGGAGTATTGGAAATTGTCAGAACAACTTGCTCGAGCAAATTCCTTAGCAGCGCTAAAAGAGCCGCTTTTCAGAGTTGGTGTTGCCATTCGATTGCGCTTCTGGGAAAAGCAAAGGGCTGCTTTTCCTCCACTCAGAGCAATCCAGCTTGCTTTAATGCGCGGGAACGCCGCAGCGCACAGTCGTGATTGTCTCGCTGATCAAAGTCTATTCAAGCTCGGCTTCATGGGATCACCAAGGAATTCTCAGATCTCTTTATTACCTTTCGCTGATGTTAATGGGCAGGAAAGCCAGATTGAAGACCACGACCGAAACCTCTTCAGAGGGCTTTACAATCGCAAGGAATATATGGAAAACAAAGATCTTTTCAATAGGATGTATGGCTGTGATCACAATGACAATTTATCTTCCGATAAAGTTCTTCATGCTAATACGTTTTTTGATATGCCACTTGCACCTTGAACTATATGGGCGAGTCATTTTACTTTCATGCTTGAGGGAGAATAGCGTTAAGGGAAAGAAGGCGTCAGGGAAATTAGGTGCCAGGGGAAGGAGACGTTTAGTAAGTCAGTGTTGAAAGAATATATCCAAGACTCAAAATTCATCCAGTCAAGCGGTTGCTATGATTCCTGCACCTTCAATGTAACGAGAGCGCAAAAGAAGATGAAAGATTAGAACAGGCCGAGCCAATGTAGCAATGGACGAGTATGGTTCCAACGTCACAAGATCTGGAGCGCTATATTTTAAACTGCTGGTGGTGTGGGAGTTGCACTCTTGTGAATAGTCGTTCAGCTAAAAGAAGTGCCGAATTCAGCCTCCAACCAACCGAACAAAGAATATATCATCATCAATGACCACCCACGACCACCAACTTCTTTTCCCGTGTGACTCACGGGTAAATCGTCGGTGCGTATCCTTCTTTGGATCATCTTCTGTGACCTTATTCCTGTCGAAAGCCAACACCCCGACCCATCCATTTGCAGAATCTCAACCCAAATCTCGGCGTCTTGTTGTGGAATGATGATTAGTAAAATTACACCGTCCACGTTCGTTTTACTTTCTACACAAATGCGAACTGAACATGTCAAATCAATCCTCTGAGCCACTTAAACATGCCACACCCACACCACATATAAAATTCCTATTTCCTCAAAGTTCAGACACGTACAAAAAATAGCATCCTACTTCATTAGGAAGAAATACCCAGATACGAGGAAACCCACCGTCTCCGCTGCTAAAACTAGATCCACACTTTGTGGATACGGCGAAGATGAATATTATTATTTGGAGGTTTGCGAGAGCGGGTGAGGAGATGGGTGACGGGATATTTTAGATGGGAGGATATGGGTTGGGTGGTGGATAAGCTAGATTTGAGTGGGAGGTTGGTTGCTCATGGTGAGATGAATGAGGAGAGGGGGTGAGTAGCTCTTAGACATGAGTATCTCTAACGTGGTTGGTTCATCCTTCTTTTTGACTGGTTTGAGCTAGGGGTGGGATATAAAGTCTGTGGTTCTAACACGATCGACGAGTGTGATCTGAAGCTAAAGTGACATTATAACGTTGTGTTAGTGGAGTATACTTGGACTCATTTAGCAATCAGGCAAAGGATCGAACTCTTCCAGAATCCCATGCTGATCGTGACGATGCTTCATACGCCGTTGCCAGGATTCAAAGGAGTCATCGCAAACGCCGCATTTTATTGGCGCCTCATGACGGTTAGCCATCATCGTTGCATTTGTTGACACAGGTACCTACAGTATTCCATTTAACCAGCTCTTCAGGGGCCCAGAGCACGTCGTCGTTAACGACGATATACTTCGATATCCCTGACTCCGCCCCCAGTTTCCTCCTCATCTCCTCAAACGACGCGGGAATTGGTTTTTCTAACTCCCCTTCAATCTCTTTCGTGACAAGCACGAAGATCCAATCATAGCAAACGTATAAATGGTGAGGTAAATTGAATCCAGCTAGATGTGGTATGAAAACCCTGACCTCGCAGTCGACTCCTTTGTCACGGAAGAGCGTGGCAATGTCTGCGTCGTCCTCGGGCGTGGTTTTGTAACCACAAGTTCCATTGCGTCCGTTTGCCTCGAGGAATGCATCGAAGGCGGCGACGCTGAGCTTGAAGCCGTGGACTAGAGCTGTTAGGCCCATTTGATTTGTGAATAGACAATCACTATAAGACCTGACGCGAGTTTGACAAGATTGTTCAAAAGAATTTAGGAGTTGAAAGTATTTGATTTGTTGTTTTAGGCAGAAGGACGAAGTTTCGAGGTTGTGTTCTAGTAACTGTTGTTGGAAGTGGGTCATGATCACCTGACACTTAATTGCTCTTACCTTACTGTTATTTTTCGCTATGTATGACGATAATCTATAGGAATATTTCTCTGTAGAACAAGCTTTTTTAATGTCTACGTTACGTCTATTTCTTTAGTTAAATTCTTGTCACATTTTTGTGATATTATGCTGCTTATTGTATAGTACTAATCCTTTCCTATAGGAACCTGCTTTCATTAAAGTAATCTGGCAGGTTCTGATTTCGGGCCTGAGAATAACCTGTCGACTTTAATTCAATCTCAAAATCATGCCATTTTTTTTTCTGAGCCCATTCTAAGCTTTTCGGCTCTAAACGACTATCTCTTCTCATAATGATCTTGAGCGACAAGACTTAGGTGTTTTTCCTAGCTTGTGTGAACATTTTTGCAAGCTGGAGCACCATTCCTTTCTCTCTAATGTTATATCGACTGCCTATTTGCACAAGTAACTTGTGGCTAATGACATGAAAGTTTCCGTGTGTCGTTGAATATCAAAAGGTCTGTTGAGGAGATAGGTTAAATATATGGCCTCCACAGGTCGTCAATATTATATCTTGTGAAAACGTATCTAACAACTTTGCCTTATAAAACTGTCGCAAATATATCACGACTAGGGGTTCAGATACACCAATTTCAGAGCCAACCTTGTCTTCTGTCCACGCTGCTTTGGAACTCACCTTCGAAGTCTCTCGTTTAGCGAAACCACGACTGCCCCACTTCCTTTTGTTGACGTTGGACTCCCTTTAGAGTTGACTTTGTGAAAATCTCTCTCTCTCTTCATACATATTGACGATCTAAAACATAAGCACTTGCGTGCTGTACAGCACAAGATGATGCGCTCTACTGATACTTCTCTTACTCGAGATTTACCTTTACTCAACGGAATCTCCGATCTCTCACTTCTGAAAGACGGGTTTGACTCGGCAGCGCGCGCTTCAAATACAGAGACACCTGACGCACCCCAATCCGCGTTTGATGGGCAACCCAATGGTCTTGTCAATCATGGCCTCAATTGTGACTGCCTGCATCTTCCCACCAATCTGGCACACAAGAACGACGAAATCAGTCAACTGAAAGCAGAAAACGAGCGTTTAAAAAGTGAGAATTCCGACCTGGTACTCTGGGAGAAAAGGTTCAGAACTGGTGATGACAACTGGAAATGGAGGGCACAGGAATTCGAAAAAGATCTCAACAATCAACAACGAGCAACAACGGAACTTCAAGAAAAGCTTGTTTCGGAAACAGAGGAAAATGAACGTCTCAAAAGTGAACGGAGCAAACTTCAATCCCAAAAGACAAGAATTTGGACACAGCTTGACAGATGGAAAGGGAGGGCCCTTGAAGCCGAATCAGATCTTGGAGCGTGGAAACGCGCAGCAACAGAGTTTGAAGAAGCTCTCAATTCAGAAAAGAAAGCTCATTTAGTTGTGCACGCTGCCTTCCTAGAGGCTATTACCAAGCAGAATTCCTTACACGAAGACTTGAAGGCTTCTGTTACAAAACTCGAAGCGTCGATGGAAACTGCCAAGAAAGAGCTTCAACAACACAAGCCGCTTGTCGAAGTTGGTATAGCTATTCGCAACCGATTCCTGGAACATACAAAACAGACTATGGGTTGGGGGGCAGTTGATCCAGAAATGATTGTAGCCGGCAATGCTGCGGCACATCAAGCAAATCTTCTTGCGGACACTTCCTTGTACTGGCTCAATTATCGAGATATAGACGATATTTATGGTATTGTCAATATCTGGAAACAACAGGATTCTGGGCTAGAGCGTGTCGATAATGACAATGGAGTCTCCACAAGTTATCTTCAAACATTGTGCTCCCGGATTACACCTCAAATTGTTCAATTTTTCAATCTTACCTCAACGTTTTGGATGTGCGTACTCTCTCAGGAGAACCTGGATCTACCCGATGACCTTGTATCTAGATTCCTTATTTCTCAGGGAAATTGTCGGATCGGTTTTGACAATGAACTCGAAGAAACTAGGACACCAGAAATGATGGCCAAAACGGTAGAGCAGAACGTGAATATCTGTGCTGAACTCAATCATATGGGTTATATTACCGAAAGGTTCAGCGGAATTTTGGGAAGAAGAAGGAGATCATAGATAAAAGTTATTAAGCTACTCTCAAAGTATTCTTCAGATTTATTCATCTCGGTGTAAAAGTGTCCATGAAAATCCATCAAATACAAAAAGGTGTACTTTAATCAAAGAACAAAGACCCCTTGTTTCAACTCATATACACATAGATACATATTGCACTGGTGGTGAGCTGGATTAAGACATTGCAGCCGCTAATTGGATAAGACTTAAATGAGCCGTTACTTGAGGACGATACCTCAGCTAGGAACTCACCTTTGTAGACCACTGGATCCACAAGTGGATCCACTTCCTATTGTTGACGCTTGACGAGCTCTGAAAACAAATTTCCTCTCCTGACACTTTCAAGTTCGTTACTTTGACCTGAAAGTAAAGGTCCCAACCACCGATTCTCATCAAAAAGTGTATAGTGTCGTCCCGCCATACCCTTCACTGTCAAAGCTCTGCAAAATCCAAGGATATCGCCAGTTTTTCACCTTCAGTCCATCGATTCAGCTCGGTTGCGCAACTTCCGAGCCCATTGACTTCTCACGTGCCTTTCTACCAGTCGAAAGATCTACCAGTAAGATTTTCGAATACGAATACTGCCACCGCTATATCAATATGGATCTCAGAGACCTAGAAATCGTCCGTTCGAATAAAAAATTTGAACAACTCAAGAATGAGAAGCGCAGACTCGAGACCGCCGTAGAGGCTTGGGTGAAAATCAGCGCGGAGTGGCAAGATCTTCATCGCAAGTCATTGCAAAGATGTACGGATCTCCAGACGACTGTCACCACAACACTGAAAGAGGCCGCAGCTGGGAAAACAAAGTTGGAACTGGATTTGAAGAAAAGCATAAACGCATCAAAGTTAAAGGACAAGCACCTGGGAATGTCGTCGGCACGTCTTTCACTCGAAGTTGACAAACGCAAAAGCTTGGAGATCTCTCTCGCGAAACTCGAAGCTTCTTTAAAATCCGCCAGGAAAGAAGCAAAAAAACGCGAACCACTCGTACGAGTTGGAATCGCGGTCAGGAAGAGATTTTGGGCTCAGATCAGGGGCAACTTTGGGTTTGGATGGGTCGACCAAGACTTGATAATTGCAGGAAATGTTGCAGCTCACCAACCAAACATTCTGGCCGACGATGCTTTGTTTTCCATTGAACGAATGGAGCCAAACGATTGGCCGTCAGAAGATTCGGAAATCGCACTCGAAGGCCATGAAGATGTTCCTCTCGAGAAAATCTACGCATACTGCCGTTGCACGTTGCTTGCAGATGCTACGGAAGTAGAGATAAGTTTTATCAATTTCTCTGCATCCTTATTGATTTATGGCCCGGATGGGCCGTACGAACTCATTTCTGCCGAGGAACTTGACGTCTTTCTAGATAACCAAAAGGAATGCACACGACTCCTCACTTTTCCGGAGATTCTAGATCTTCGTGCTGAAGGTGATGACACCAAGCCAGTTCCCGGCTACCTAGACATTATGGAAACTGTTACCCAGAAGCTCACAAAGAAATTTCGAGCATCTACCCTTCAGAGATAAGTTGTGGCCCAGACTACTTCGAGATTAGCGAACAAGAATTCTTTGGGGAAAAACAAGTGGTTTGGGAATTTTCATTTGAAGTAGTTGTATTTGGGAGATCTGATTTTTATGTTTGCTACTTCGACGATTCCAATTTATGTATGTTGTTATGATTACAGCCGGTTGGCAATGACTTCCTTGAATGGCGGTAGAAAAGAGTTACTGGAGGGGTTGGCATGCTCTGGTTCCGTTCCATAGTTTTCATCTTGAATCACTATCAGATAAGAAGATCTTCTCAAATCCTTGTAAATAGCTAGGATACAAAGGATACAGTAATTTTCTTCGGAAGCCCAGAATAAGGTTTTCTTTTTCGAGTTTCAAGAGTGTAAATAAGTTTAACCTTTGAATGGGCGGCAATTTCATCTGCCCCAATCTCCTGATCCCTCGATAAACCGAATAAGACACTCGGTGCAATTCGTCATGAAGTCGATGATCTTGGAGGCAGAAATGGAAGCTTGGTGAAATTGCGTTCCGTCTGGGAAAGCAAAATCTTTGATCGCAGCTGACAAGAGTGAACAGGCTCAATAATCCCAAGGGCAAAGTCAAGCATTACACAAAACTAAGCATCGGATGTATAACAATCGAACTGTCTTAGTGAGTCCCAGTGAGGTTGAAATAAAGTTTGCCAATATAGGGAGGGTGGGTTGGCGGGGCGATGAATACGAGGATCACCGAGATTTAGTGTAGCCTCAATAGATTATTTCACCTCTTCCCTCTCCTCATCATCCTCATCCCAACACCATCAACAAGCTTCCTCCCCAAAATTAATTCGAATCACTGTGCTCTCCAGAGCCATCTTCTGGAGTTCAAACGAGCTGTGGGAGTATCTACATAGCTCCAAGCAAGTCGCAATTGAGCGGTTCTTCCACCCGACCTTCTGACCGCAAACACGAACGAACGGCAGTAGCTGGATTGAGGAAACGATATACGAAACTGAAATCGACAAGCACTTGCACAAACGAATGAGTACGCGTACGACGTAATTATCGTCGTATTGCGGTAAGTTGTAAACTCTAGAGAATTCAAAAGATTGTCCAAGTGGGCGTCGTGACTGCGCCGTACATACGTTTGCTAGTTCGATCACGGCCAGTATGAATGCTGCTCACGGGTTCTTGCTAAGCATTCTTACCTGGTATGTTATCTGAGCGACCGTCGACTGTCGGATTTCTGGGGGTGAAAAATTCATGCTGTGAGTTTATTTGCACTTTCACAATTGCATCTTCAACCATTGCACACAAACCTTACACATTCGGACCCAAAAAGCTGATGACGGTCGGGATGACTGTTGACTTCAGGATCTTAGGAGAGCGAGCACTCGGGTTCAATTGCCTCTTATGCTTCCCTTTCTTGCGGTTCTGTTTTGCGCTTCTTTCCTTGTTATCTTAATCAATGTCTTCTTCGTTTGATGCACTCTCATAAAGAATGGGTTCTCTCATCAAAACGGAAGCTCACAGCCGCTTTCTTACTCGGTCCCTCGAGCACCCTGATAACAACGTTTCAAACAACCATCCAAAAAGTTTTGGAAGAAGAAAGAACGTAGCCTTTCTTCATATCGATAAGAAGTTGAATTGCGACGATGGGGTGTTATCCACGTGTGCTAAAAATCATCAAATTAACGTTACATGCAACGTAAAACATGGAGCTATCGTTGGGAAAGGGAGCTTGACTCTACCACCACGCAAACAATTTTACAATCAATCAACAGCAGCCAAGTCTCAATTATGGGCTATTATTGCTTTGTCAAGTGACAAGAAGTACGTGTCAAATCTTTTGCTAAGATTGCCTCGAAAATAGTTGGTGCATACTTGAGATTTGAGCACAGCTTTTTGAAGGTTACGTTTGTTACGTAACAGAACACATTTCAATCCTACTCTCGACTCTCCTAAGTCTTTATTGATTATCTGGATGGAAGATTTCTCAGAAAAAGCCCTGCAGTTGTGTCGTTATACCTACCCATCATCTGCGCATGTTGAATTTCTTCATGAACCCTCAGGGGTCGCAGATCCTCGGTTCGAGGCTAAAGTAAATGTACAATATCCGGGCGGTTAGTTGAAGATTAGCGACTGGGAAGCAAGTACCTTCCCCATATGCACATGCTTTTCCGTGACGAACTAAACATGCCAGTAATAGAGATAGTTCCATTCATTCAGTAGCTGTCTTCATCTGTTTGATTACGTGTTTTATATCTTGAATGGTTTGATGACAGTGTTCACTGGAGCGGATACAAGGTTATAAATGCAGTCTGCAGCTCAAATATGTTGTCCGCTCTAATACTGGAGAAAAGGGTTTCCCTTGCTATCTATCTACTTGCACAATCGGAGATCACTGTTATGCGCTCTGGGGATTATTTGTTTCGTAAAGGAGCATGCACATGAGAACTCATGTCTCTCCGTGGGACCATGCCTCCCACGATAGCTCCACTACCCCGCATTTTCTGACAACTGCCTCCCGGCCATCACCACCCTAGTTAAATTCTCTACACCCCCATTGCCCCAAAGATAAATATCAAGGAGATGTTCAATATGAGGTATAGATTCGGTCTTCACTCGGCACTATGCAGCACATGTTTGTGTCGGTTTGTTCTAGACTTCAACATTTATCTTAGCCAGGCTGACGGAAGATCAGGGTTCGCGGCTCCTGTCGATCTCCGATGAGCTAGAATGATCTTGCGCTCTGATTTGAGGTGCAATTCCCGGTCAGGATACTGACTTAATTTCAACCTGATGACCGGTACTCAACCCACCGACCTATGAAGAGCCTTACAAAGTACGTAAGCTACAGAAGCACAAACGACAGACAAGCTTTTAATCCGGCGGAAGCGTCGCATGATTATTAGCTCCTGGTGCTCATCGGTCACTCTCCCAACTAGAGTTATAGAATTCCATTTTCAGAATATCGTCCGAAATGTTCACGATGGCTATTTGCTCTGGGAACTTCTATCAAGGCTATCTGGCCGAATTCCACGCCGCGTCTGCGACTTACAATGTAGCACAATATTCCCCGGAGCTAGGGTAGAATTCTGTTGCGATAATTACATTTTAACGTTCCTTGTGTTCAGGGGCACTTCTACCCCAGATTCTTCGGACGAAAGAAGCAAGCCAACCATCGTCCAATAACTGTTAAATGCCGCCGTATTTCGCCGTAAATGATACCACGTTGCTGTATCTATTCGGCGTTACTGGGAAATCTATCAGACGCGTGCTAAAAGTCAGAAGCTGGCCTTGCATGACTGGCAATGATTTGACTTACAGGTCAGAAGTTCAACCTGCCCAAAGAAGGATCTTCTCCCGCCGTTGATGGGTCCAGAGGTGGTTCTTCGGTGAGGAATTAGAAGGAGTTATCGAATCCGAATGTCCTAGTGCTCTTGATTAACTTTTGTCCAGATGAAGCGCGATTAGGAACGTGTATATAACTACGCAACTTCCGCACAGTCTCTTCCTGTCGCACAACATTCCTTTGAGACATTTTGCTTATTACCAGCTTGTACATATTTGCCTTGCACATACTTTTTAGGCTTCTTTTCGACTTATCCCAAGTAGGGTTTCACGTTGGCACATAGACACTACTTTCGCGCTTTCTAGCTACAATACCCTCACACCTTCCGAGAATGTCTCTCAAAGCTATTTTGGGTGCGGCCCTACTGCTCTCGGTCCAACAAGTCGATGCAGTCGTGGTTTCTACCCTCGCCAGAAACCTTACAATCCCAAAGAGTTTTGCTCTTGCGTCTTACAGACTTGTCGACAACTACAACTCGGGCAACTTCTTCAATTCATTCAACTTCTACAGCGGTGCTGATCCAACTCACGGATATGTCAATTACCGAACACAAGGAGATGCTCAGAATATGGGATTGATCAATAGCAATAATGGTCAGATCTATATGGGAGTTGACCACACCACGAAAAACCCATCCGCTCCTGGTCGCTCTTCAGTTCGAGTTAGCAGCAAGAAATCTTACACTCATGGACTTTTCATCGCGGATATTGCTCACATGCCTGGGAATGCTTGTGGTGTCTGGCCTGCATATGTAAGAAATCCATTCTAGCTTTTGTATGCAACATGTGCTGACTATTCTCAAAGTGGCTCTTTGGTCCTAACTGGCCAGCATCAGGAGAAATCGATGTGATTGAAGGTGTTAATCTCGCCGGTAACAACGCCATCACCCTTCATACTTCCTCAGGCTGCAGCATGAACATCGCTGGTTCCCAATCCGGCACCACTCTCTCCGACTCCAACTGCAACTCCGGGAACGGCAACAATGGCTGTTCCGCGGCTACCACCACGCCCAACGCCTACGGCGATAGCTTCAACAACAACGGTGGTGGCGTCTACGCCATGCAATGGGAGTCCTCTGGCATTTACGTCTGGTTCTTCCCACGTAACAATATCCCAGCAGACATCAAGAACGGCGCGCCTGTCACGGGCAACTGGGGATTACCTGTTGTCGCGTTCAATGGTGGTTCTGGGTGTAATGTTGATCAGCATTTCCAGAACCAGAATATTGTGTTTGATACTACTTTCTGTGGTGATTGGGCTGGTTCCGTGTTCAGCACTGGAAGCTGTTCTGGCAAAGGGAGTTGTGAGAGTTATGTTGCGCAAAATCCAGGGGCTTTTAATTCGGCGTATTGGACTGTTAATTCGGTTAAGGTTTACTCTTTGTAGATCGGCTGATGAGGGAGGAGGCAGTTCGTGAATTTCTCCTTCATGGGATTAGGTGTTAGGAGTAATTGCATCGGGCCATGACGAAGTCGTGCACAAATCCGGTCGCTTTCTATAGGTTTGGAAGGAAATCATTCTTGTATATATTTTTGATCGAATGCACATAAATTTAACACACTTTGCCATGATCTGGCTGAGTTACTCTCTCTTGCCCGTTGCTCGCAGCGCAATGTGCCGGGAAGTATGTGTTCCACAGAATTTCGAACTGATCATGTCTTATATGAGGACTCGTAAGAATGAAAATAAGCGAATCATTCCCTAAGCGGCTCGCCAAACACTCATGCATAATCAGACGGCTCAACGTTCCACCACATTTCATGATATAACCATAAGCTTTCTGCACAAAGAGAGCCGCATCTCCACTACTCAAATAAATCAGCTAATATAATCAACTGTAATCTTTCTAACTCTCGCAATGGCAACTCCAACACCCCACTCTCCAGAATACATAACTCCCGAGGACCTCAACTCCATCCTCTCAACGCCCATAAATATAATAATCGACCCCCAAATCGTCTCGTCCATAACCTCACAATCCCCTTTCCTTCCCATCCCAACCGCCCTAAACCTCCGCACCATAACCGCGCAAAATCTAAAATCCAATTTCCTCTTCCGCTCCGGTACCCTCTCCCACCTCCCACCCCCCGTACTCAAAGACTTCACAACACAATACAACATCAGCACTATCTTCGATTTACGCTCCCCCTCTGAAGTCGCATCCTCCCCAGATCCGGCAATCGAAGGCGTAGAAATCATCGTAGTTTCCGAACCCACAACCAACGAGGGGAGAGAAATCCGAGTCGAAGATTTCATACGAAATGACGGCGTAGACGCCTGGGTAGCTATCTACCTCGATATCATGCGCAACACGCACGCCGTCGCATTCCGGACGTTCTTCGCACACTTGCTTACCTGTAAGGGAAATATTCTATTCCACTGCACGGCGGGGAAAGACCGTACTGGCGTGCTTTCTGCGTTGATTTTCATGCTCGTGGACGCGACGAGAGAGGAGATTAGTTTGGATTATATGTTGACACGCGTGGGCATCGAGCCTGGGCGTGCGATGTTGATTAGGCAGTTAGAGGCGTTTGTGGGGAGGGAGGTGGAGGGGGGGATGTGGGAGGTTCCTGGGATGCCGGCGTTGTGTGGGATGTGTGAGGGGAATGTTGTTGGGTTGGTGGCGGGCGTGGAAGGGGTTTGGAGGGGGAGGGGCGTGGATGGGTATATGGCTGAGTTGGGGTTTGGGAGGGAGCAGATGAGGAGGATTAGGAGGGTCTTGAGGGGGGAGGTGGAGGTTTAGGGGGAGTGTGTAAGGGGGGTTTGAGGTTCAAAGTTTGGGGTTTCTGGCTTGTGTAAAAGGGGAATGCTTTTGTGAGTAATTTTGTTTTGGTGGTTAGATTTATGGCCGGCTCGTCATAGCATCATGTGTGGGACTGAATGTAATACCGCCATATCGTTGGTGTATAATAAAGTAGTCGATGATTTCTCGCTTAAGAAAGCCTCTGACCTATGAAGCAATATAATATGTAAAAGCCGCTAGAAAAGAAGAAATACACTTTCTAAATCATGACTAGCTCGAGTAGCCAAACACTCCTAGAAATTGTCATCGCTATATTTCAACTTTAGTAAATCTACTCAAAAACATCTCCCCCTAATCCTCTCGCTTACGAATTACTTCAACCCACCTACCCCAAACTCTTCCCTCCCTCACAAGGCAAAGTAATCCCCGTCGTCCACCTCGACTCCTCACTCAACAAAAACACCGCCGCCCTCGCCATATCCTCCGCATCCGCCACATAATTCATAGGAAACATCCCCGCCATCCTCTCCTTCGCCTCCTCAGTTGGACACATCTGCTCAAACGCCTCCGTCCATGTCGGACCAGGCGCAATCGCATTAACCCTAATCCCCTTCTTCGCATAATCCAGTCCAGCCGTCCTAGTAAGTGCACCTAGTCCGAATTTACTAGCCGAGTAAATCGAGTTGCCAGGAGACGCACTGAGACCAGCGCCGGAAGAGACGTTGACAATGGTCCCGCCGCCGGACTCGAGCATAGCGCTAATTTCGTATTTCATGCACATGAAGATGCCGCGGAGGTTGACGTCGAAGATGCGGTCGTAGTCAGTCATAGAGAGAGTGTGGATAGGACCGCGTCCGCCTGCGATGCCGGCGTTGTTGAAGGCGCTGTCGATGCGGCCGAATGTTGAGATTGTGAAGGTGACGGCATTTTGGACGTCTTCTTCTTTGAGTATGTCACAGGTCACAGCGGCGGCTTTGCCGCCGGAGGATGTGATGTCTTTGGTGATTGCTCCGAGTTTGTCGAGACGTCGGGCTGCGAGCACGACGGTTGCGCCCTCTTTGGCGAATAGTCGTGCGCCAGCTTCCCCGATGCCAGAGCTTGCTCCGATGACGAGAATTACTTTCTCTTGGAGACGATTGAAATGGAATGGGAGAGGAGATGGATTGGAGTATGGCATGATTGGCTGTTGCTGGGTATCACAATTTCACTTGTAGGGAATTGACTATCAAAGGCAAGTAAAGACACAAGAGGCAATGAGATGTACAAAAATCGATTGTCTTTTTGAATGGGATCAAAGAAGAGAGAAGAAACTCACGGTAGACAATATAAAAGGTCAAGCTACCCACCATCGATTAGACGTGGGGTGGGTTAGGGACGGAACGTCCCCAACTTCTGGAAGCGAGAAGTTCCACAACCAACACTAGTGATACGGAAGTCCGCCACAGGCACAAGTAACAACCACTGAGAGACCAGTGCTAGCTCTTTGTAGTTTTCATGAGTGACAGGCATAGGACTTCGCTCAAGTCCTTCGGATATCATACCGTTCAAAAGATGTTATCATATGCCTCCAGAAACGCAATCATCAACCTGAGAGTTTTCAATTTAAAGCTTGGAAGTTCGCATCTTAGTACTATCAGTTCTTCTTCCCTCGTCCGCCTGCTCAGCGACCGTCAAATCAGGAAACTTAGCTGGCATGATTCTCCTTGGGACAGCGCCCTCAACCACCGAGTACTTCGAGAAATCCGTCACACCCTCGTGATTACGCAGGAAATCCTCATCCAATTCTAGAAGACCATTGACGTCTTCCACTGGAGCACGGAGCATCGCAAGGATAGCGTCCGAGTAAATTGTTGCTTTTCGAAGATCTTTGATAGAGTCTGGATCTGTCTTGGTTATTTGACCGGTTGCTGCTGATTGAATTGACTACAGGCAATTAGTGACCATGAACATCTAGAGACATTGCGAGTACTTACTGCCGCAGGCCAGATACTCGTTATAGCCATATCCTTCTTACCCTCTCGCTCCCAGTCCATAGCCAATCCCTTGGTCAAGATACTCATTCCAACCTTGCCCATAGCATAGGCAGTCTTGCCTCTGAAGAACCGAGAATATATGGGTGGGCTAACCACAATGATCCTTCCCTTCCAACCGTTCTTCTCGAAATGAGGTAAGGCTGCTTGTACCGTGCCGTAAAGGCCTTCAACATTGATGCGCTGCATAAGCTGAAAGCGTTTCATAGGGGTCTTTTCGATAGAAGCCCACCAGATTGCCCCGGAGTTGTAAATGAGGACATCGAGATGGCCGTAGATCTGCTTTCGCATCAACAACGGTATCAAAAGAACCAAATCATGACCCCACCTTGACGGTCTCGTCTACCAGCTTCTGCACGCTTTCGAAATTCCTTGTATCAACAGCTATGGCGGTCGCAGTGCCACCTGCCTCTCTGATCTCGCGTTCGACCGTGCTGATGGTTGATTGTTGAGAGTTTGGATCCGGAGGGAATGGCTTCGTCGCGTTTGCATCGCTTGTTGATTTCGCAGCGACGACAACTACATTTGCTGATTAGCAGGTATCGTTTAATGTCGCTATCCCCTAACTTACCAGCGTAGCCTTCCTTAGCAAGATCAATCGCGACCTGTCTGCCAATACCACGCGACGCTCCTACCACCAAAGCAACTTGTTGTTTTGAAGTCATAATGTCTGTATAATAGTTTTCAAGGAGGCCAATGGAGTTCGAAGCTGTAAAGAGTCATTCTGGAGATGCTCCTCTTCTTTAAGGTGACTGTGGAAAGTTCTGTGTTGCGTATTGCGCGGTTGTGAGGTTGAAGATGTTTACTGATCTTGACCTCGGCTCTTGGCCAGATTCCGAACCCCTCCACCAAGCAGATCATCCATGTCGCATCAAGGATACAACGTCAAACATCGGATGAGATATATCTAAGCTGATACTCACATACCATTTCTTCATTGCGGTCAAATTTTCATGTTCTAGATTGAGAGTTCCATCGGAAGTGTTGGTCTTCATGAAAAAAGCACTCTCTTAAATATCCTACTGGTTGCTTGATTCCAATTACTAGGTAATCATTATGGGAGGACATATTGATTGCTATTTAGATTGCTGTAAGTCATTCCGTTTCTTTGAATTGCAAAGTAAGAAGAAGTACAAGTTCAAAATACACATTTCAACCCGTCTCAACATCTTTTAACTCACATCTAACATCTGTCACAGCTTCATTCTACGGCTACTTAACCCTCCTCTACCTCCGCAAGCAACGAGAGCGCTTACTAGCCCACGATGTTACCGTCGAGTAAGTTCATTCCTTTTAAAGTGAAAACCCACCTGACAATTTCCAGATTCTATCCCATCTTCCTCGGCGGCGTAAACGTAGGTTCAGGCAATAAACCCCCTTGGACACTCCCGGCCAAGGCCACCTACGGAAAATACGACTCAGACCGCGCCAAAAAATACCACGGAAACCTCTCCATCGAACCTCCATCTTTCTTCCCCCCTCTAACCCTTCTAGTCCGTTCCCTTTCCCCTTTCCTCCAAACCCATACTCACAGTGAAATCTAGCCACAACGCGCCCTCTGCTTCATCAAATCCGCCCATCCCCCAGCTATATTTGAAGAAATCTTCCTCATCATATTTCAGAAATTGTGGACGCCTCCCAACCAAGTCGATGTGACAAAGCCGGACTTGTTTAAGGGTGTGTTGGATGAAAGTGGGCTGTTTACGCGGGAGCAGGTCGATGAGATTCTGGTTAAAGCCGGGGAGAAGGAGTGGAAAGATAAGCTGTTGGCGAATACGAAGTTGGTGTTGGAGCAGGGGGCTTTTGGGGCGCCTTGGTGAGTTTCTATGTTTGCTGATTGGTGGTGAGGCTAATGGGTTGTAGGATGTGGGTTAGGAATTCGAAAGGCGAGGAAGAGCCGTTTTTTGGTAGTGATCGGTGAGTCTCTCTTTCTGAAGTACCTGCAAATTTCAAGGACTTTGCTGATTATATAGATGGCATTTTATGTGGGAGTACTTGGGAATTCCGTGGCAAGATATCGAGATCTTACCACCAAAAGAAGGGAACAAATCAAAGCTTTAGATAGCTTGCTTATACGCTTTTGAATTTCGAGTTGGTGTACAAACCTAATGATCAAATTATCAACCTAATCACTCTTCCCAATATTCTCCTCCATAACCTTCAAATCCTCCCCCTCAATACTATCCTCCCCAGCATCCAACACCCTGTTCACCTCCTCCCCAACCTCCTTTTCACCCCCTAACAAATCAAACCACCCACTCACTCCTTCCTTCTCTAACAACCTCGCTCCCACTTCCGCAACATCAGCCCTACTAACACCCCCCTTCGCAACCGTCTTCCCGATCTGCACCCTCCCACTCTCAGGCTCATCAGTCAAATGTCCCGGCCTCAAATCAATCCATCCAAACCCCTTTCTCTTCCCTCCTTCAATCGTCAGAACCTCATCAGCAGCCAACTTAGCCTTATAATAAGTAGCCAAGATCTCTTTATTCATTTTGTCGACCAAGTTCCAGGAATCGTCGTCCCACCATGGCGCACGGGTACGACGGGATGAAAGAGCTGAGACCATAAGGAATTTGGTGATTGAGGGACGAGCGATAGAGGCGCGGATGAAGTGGATGGCGGCGTCGCGGTCGATGGCGAGGGTTCTTTCTGCGCCGCCTTTTCCACCTGCGCCTATAAAATTCATCAACAAACTTCCCTATTTCTCAAATAAGAATTAAAAACGTACCAGCACTCCAAATAACCCAATTTACACCCCCAACTCCATCAATAATCTTCCCGGCGTCCTCAACACTCTTCACATCTTCAATACTAGCGACCAGCGGTTCGACTTTTCCGGGTCCGTTCTTTCCTGCTTCGAGGATCTCCGGGATATGGTCTTTGTTGCGGATCACGGATACGACGTTCCAGGAGCGAGCGACAAGTTTCGGGGTCATGAAGAGGGAGACCCGGCCGTGGCCGCCGAGGAGGAGGATTTTAGTCATTTTGATATGAGTTTGGGGTGCGGTAGTGTGAAGGGTGAGTTGTGAGGTGGGAGTTTTGAGGGTGAGGATTGTGATGATGTAAAGTTGTTGAATAGTGAAAAGTAATGAAGAATCCAAGCTCTTATTTATAATGTATCTCAGCCTTAAAAATTCCTTATGACGATGAAGATGAAATGGTGTGATTGGGGCCAAGTAGCTTGGTGTTTAATCGATTAGAAATGGTTCTCGGTAAGCTCGTTTCGAGGTGTTGAGGGGTAATTGGATTTCAAACGCTTTCACGAATTAAGCTTCTCAAAGGACTTACAGCTGTGAAGTTCGTAGATGCGTGATCTCAACTGTTTTAATAGTCAGCATGTATCCCGCAATGGACGCAGGTGTCCTTCGCATTTGATGCCTCTCATGACGTTACGCTTACTGCCCCGCTTTCTTAACTCCGGTCCCTTCGGCGTTAAGACTCTCGACGACGAACAACATTCAGAAAGCACAGAGATAAATTTCCTAACTCGTATTGATTCACACGTTTGTTGTCTTGGCTTCTGCTTACTGTAACTCAGTCGATTCAAGTGAGTAGGTTCTTTGTAGAAGCAGTGGAAACCTAGTACTTTCGAAGTGTTCATTTAGTCCTATATGACATTCTGTAAGAAAAAAGCAGTATGACCGTCATAAAAGTAAGGGTATATAATCTTATCGAGAGTGCGTATCAGTTCTAACATCCCTCTGATTGGAAACGTGGAAAGAGAGGTCAATCAGTATTTTCATTTCTCTATCTTACAAAGTGTTTCCAAGCCAACCATGTCATATCCTGCGAACTTCAAAGAACACCAATAAACCAACGATGTAAAAACTCAAAACTCTCAGTGAACTGTGTGTAAACCAACCATCTAAAAACTCTCCGATCTTCCAGCCAACCCATAATTAATCTGACACCCAAATAACAAATGTACTCCATTAAAAAAAAGATACTTCAGATTACCACCCTAACACTCAACTAACCTCAACTCTCACATGTTCGATTTTCTAGGGGTTCAGCATATTTTTCCCATCTCCAAGAGACACAAAATCTCCCCCTTTCGACCTTTCTTCTGCTTCTCTCTTTGCTTGCTCTGCCGCTCTTTTTTCTTCCTCTTTTTTTACCCTGTAGCGCTCTCTATCGATAGCATTGTATTTGTCCTTGCATTGCTTACACCTTCCTTTTTTAGTTTCTTCTGGATATTCTGTAGTGGAACAGCCAAGACTACTGAGTGCCGCGTCGCAGAGGATAATATCGACATTTGTTACGTGGTAACAGATGTCCCATTGGGTGTTTGGTCGTTTACACATGGCTTTCTTGGGATTTAGAGATTTCGAAGTACTGCGAAACTTGTTGAAAATGCTGAACTTGGAGTTTGGCTTTGAGAGTGGATGTAGTGTATAATCTTGAAAGGTGAAAAGTGTTCAAATAGTGTCTCAAAATTTGGTTTGGATTAAAGGAATGTGGAAATATAGATTTGATTAAATGGTCTGAGAATGTTTGTGTAAGAGGAGAGAGAGCATAAGCTCAAGAGAAGCTTTTATACCCTACTAAATGGAGATCTATTCATACAGTATTCTGGTTGTGATTCAAATATAATTCTGTAGACTAACAAATCTTATAATTTCGACTTACTTCCTAACAATGGAAGCTGATTGCGATCAAGAATCACCCAAAAGTGAAGCCAAAGCCTTTGGATTCATAAATGTATCAGCTGATTCATAGTGCAAGTGATGTGACTTGGAAACATCACAATAAATTCACGTGTCCATGGACACAGAACACTCAACATACTGTGCTAACCCCAAGCATGATCAGAGCACCCTTGTTCTATTTCAAGTCATTTCATTTGGGTTAGAATCATGAAGTAGTGGAAGATGATAATATGCTCAGTACTTTGGTATGTGAAGGGTAATTAAGGTTGTGCAGATGTCATTGTTTCTTCGTAAAAGAGAATTTCCACCGATTTTATCTTATGGCATCTGTTAAAGAAGTGGCTAATAGCGTCAAAATACGCAGGCGGCTGGCCATATTCGTCCGAAGTGTACTGGTGGATTGATCTTTTATTCAGTCGACAGTCTACATCCTCTCGCAGTCCATCGTTCCTAAGTCCAGTTGTTGGAATTCGGATTTCAATTAAGAGGCAACTTGTTATTTACTTCCCGGTTGCGGGTCTGCGATTGGATTTGGCATACTATGAACGTGGGTTTAGGTGCCAATTTTCTAGAATTCATTCGATGCCCCCTCATCATACTGCCACGCTTTGCTACCTAGCACCGATGTCGTCGGCCGCAAGCAACAGGCCATATCAACCACGAGTAATTCGGAAAGCAAGGAAATAATTTAAGAAACTTGCACCTACTTCATATAGCCCGACTTCTATTCAATCTTATTGTTTCTCACAACATCTTAGATCTTCTCGCAAGAACATCAATGAACAAAGGGACTTCATAGTGTCACTTTGGTCCGAAATGGGATTCTGTTTAATATATCAACAACGCTCTTGAAGGAAATGGGGATGAGGTGTATCATCGAGCTCGCTTAGCAATCCAACTTCATTCGTCGCGTGTGTTTGAAAATCGTAAGTATATTTACTATTATGTTATATCCTCTATCCCACAACATCCCTATAAAATGACCGTTCCATATTACACTAACACGTCAATAAACCAATGATCCGAAACCTCTCTGAAACAGCCATACAGTGGTACGCTAACACCTCAATAAACCAACGATTTAGAAACTCCAACCTCCACGAGAACTATGTATAATTAAACATCCAAAAATATTCAGCATATTCCGTCCAGAAAAGATAGAAACCTCAGATAAAACTCTCAGCGCCCCTCCGAATTGGATTCCGAGTACTTGAGAAGCTCTTTATAATAATCATCCCGATCTTCAGCTTCCTTCCTTGCTTGTGTGGCTCCTTTTGCTCTCGCCTTCGTCTTTGCTCTTGTTGCTCTTGCCATTGTCTTTGCTCTGCTTGCTCTCGCCTTTTTCTTTGATATTCCTGCACTTAACTTTTGTACTCTTCCTCCCTTTCCTTGTTTGCCCTTTGGGTAGAATGGGATATCACGAGTTGTTGATTATACCCCATCTTGATATGATACGTGGTACTACCTGTACCATTAGCTATTGAACTGCACGATACAACTCTATCATTTCTTCCGTGGCCACATACGTGTTCGGTCTTCGGTATTTTCACCCGACTTTGTCAAAGTTTAAAGTTTCAAAGTAGCGCTTCACTTATAAGGGATACTGTGCTTGGTATTTGGCTCTGATGGTGGCTGTAGTGTGTTTTAGAAGTTGAGTTAAACCCAGTTGCGTATTAACACGTACTTGGGACCTCGAGAGGTGGGAATACAGATTTGAAGACAAGTGTCGGAAAATGTTTGTGTAGGAAAAGAAGCCGGCGCTCAGGGGAAGCTTTTATAGACCACAGTGTACTATGATTATTCATACTGTAGTCTGCTTGTGATTCAAACACAGTTTTCCACGCTCAAAATATTTGCTATCCCGAATAACTTGTCGTTTAAGAAACATAGTTATGACTGAAAATAACCTCGAGGGAAGCCAAATTCTTCGGAATCATAAAATGTGTATATTGATTCATGGTACAAGTGATATGATTTTCAGAGATTCAAAATTATAAATGGAATTGAGGGGACACTACCTTTAGGTGAGAAGTATGTAGAAACCAATTTAAATTCTATACTATTAGATGGTTCTTATGATATAATTAGCTAAAACTTTTATATAGGCAATGTATTAGAAATACATGAACTTTGAAGTGTTTCTTAAGTTCCAGGTGTGATTTAATTTTGAAGACCCTCATAATACTTTTGCCGGTCAAATGCGTAGAGCGCAGCCTCAAGCACTCGGCCTATTTCGCAATACTACACTGAACATGAGTTTTTCAAATAGTAAGTATATATTGTCTATTTCGCTTTTCCAAAATATTTTCATGAAATGTGTATCTCCCACGTAAAATCTAAAGAACAAAAAAACATCAACAAACCCACCATTCCAAAGAAAAAAGACATCTAACTCCAACCAGGTCAACATAATCCGACATCACAAAGACCCAATACCCTACACCCACTTAATCCAGAAACCACAAATAATGCCCCCAACGTTCTATCTATCTCTGCTCTCGCGCTCGGTTGCCCTTGGATTGAGAATATTCACCCCTTTGATTCCATGAAGTGCATTAAACTCTCCTCGCTCCTTGGCCTCAAGATTTCTCTTCTCTCGTTCATCGGGTTCTGCTTTTGTTCTTGCTTCTCGCTCTTGTTGTTCTTGTATTCCTAGTCGTCTTGGCACTTCTCGTGGATTTCGCATCTGTACCGGATTTCGCATCTGAAATGGAGGTGGTATTGCTAATGGAGGTGGTATTGCTAATGGAGGTTGCATTGCTAGTCGGTTTTGCATCACCGGTGGAATTTGCGCTTGTGGTCCTGCTAGTATGCCCCTATTTCTCTTCTCCATCTCTTCCCATGCCCTGTCGAATTTTGATGCCCTGCTCCCTTCCTGCGATTTTTTCTCCTTATTCCTTCGCATTTTCCTCTCTCTGTCCTCTCTCACGCAATCGGGACATTTCCCTTCTATGGCTTTCTTGACCTCCCGTTTAGGTGGATAACATGCGTTCTGAGCACCTTTTTTGCAACGACGAAGTTGTTCTCCGGGCGTTTCGCAAGGGCATTCCTTGTATGTTGTGATCGGTTGTCCACACATAGTCTAATACGCAGCTAGGAAATTTCACCTTTGCGCTATTTGATACGAAGACTCTGACGGAGAAGTTGAGTTTCGAAAATATGAGCGATAACTACAATAGCAGCTGTGCTTCCCAAAGTTGCAGAGGCTCTGGTAACCTATGAACAACTGATTTAAAGTGATTGTTTATACTAAAGATATTTGTGGAAGAAGAAAAACAAAATCGAGCGATTTCAAGATTTTATACCCCCATCAAATTACCCTAAACATTCACATTACCTAGTTATGATTATTACCCACTGAAACAGTAACCAAAAACGAAAATGTGGGTTGATTATGGAAGAGCCAGTGTTTAGTAACCTCGTCGTGATTGGTTTCACCTCTACAGATATACTCATGAACGGAAGGTTTTTGATATGTCAGGACTGATGCGAGTGAAGCATGCCTCTGGGGCTACATAAACTCTGAAGCTGTACTTGAACTCACGATATTGATCACTATGAATAGCTACATATTTGTACTTACATGTGTATACGCACTGAAGAGCAGTGAAGCTAGAAGCAAGTTGAAAAATAGTATCTTGTCGCTGAAAACCACACATAGGTATAGTTAATACGTTTGAAGCTTTAATCAACACTCTGATTAACATGTGTATCTAGACAAAAGGAGATGAGTATTGCACATAACAAACATGATGTCCTCTAATCTGAGTGTGATTACTTCGACTTCATTCGGCTATCCCGACTCTAATTCAACTATCGCTAAATTTATTAGTACGCTCAAGGAAAATAGATTGAGTAAAGTGAAATGTGACGAGAGGCTCGAGAGCAACTGGATTGTAAAAGTTTGCGGAAAGCTGAGACTTCTAAAGTGTGCATGTGATTGAAGATGCAGGTGCTGTACAGTTTGGAAAATAATAATAGCAAAATGCGTTCTTAAGAGTATTTATTAATCTAGCTATATTTATTTAGTTAGAGATGCACAGATGCTTAGAGAAGGTGAGTATAGTCAAATCCCATTTCTCCAGTCTACAACTTCTTCCCAAAACACCAATATCATTTCCTGCAGTACATCCGACCACACAGGCATATATAAACCAACGATCCAAAACCCTCAAACTCCAAGTCAATTATATAATCAGACATCCCAAAAACGCTACATTCCGACACAAATCCTCAAATATGATCCTCCCTCAACAACCTGTCAATCTTTCACGTTTGAGTGTCGCGGATTTAATGTTTCCTCCAAAAACCGAGTAGTTTCTCTCCTTCGCCCTGTTTCTGTCGATTCATCTCTTGACCCTTTTGATTTTCCTTAGTTTTTCTCTTCTCGTTCCACGCTCCAACTCCACTCGCAATCTGTACCACTATTCCCTCCTGCCCACTTCTCTCTCTGATGCTCTTCTCCAGGTCTAACTGTTTCTGCCACTCCTCATCCTCTTGCCTTATCTCACCAAAAATCTCCTCCCAATTCTTCACGTGAGAAAAATATCCTGGATTCTTTTCCTTAACATCTTTCCACTCCTGCGGCTCACTCTCTTCTGGAGTCTTTTTAGGTCCCAAACAAGATTCACACTTTCCCTCATTGAACGTCTTCTTAGGCCTTTTACCACCGCAATTGTGACTTGCAGGTGTTCCGCAGCACGGAAAGGAGAGGTAAAAGTAGCCACCACATCCTGAATAGTATGTCTCGGTATTGCAACACATTGTTTCGTGCCGGTCTGTTATCGTAGACTTGGTAGTTGACTTGATGTAATCACAGTGATCCAGTAGTTGACTTTCGAAAGCGAAGGTTGAAAATATTTATAAATATACTTGAAGCTGTCCTTTGAAACTTCTGTTTATGTATCTGCAACAGCAAGGGTTCTGAATTTTGATCCAATATATCTTCTTTTACATTAAGATGTTGATGTAAAAAGAAAGCCAGAAGGGGGAAGACTAAAAGAATTTATACCCTGAACAAATGGCCGTAAATACTCACGCGCAGACCTGGCCATGATGGAAATATCTTACAGGCATATCAACTCAGAAATAGGAGTTTGCTTCTTGAATGAATCTTCATACCGAGGGCTGATTATGAGTAAAGAGGAACTCTGAAGCTGTAAATAGCACACATTATGAGAAGAATTGGATGATGGTGATCAGATCTTTGTCGGCAGCCATAGTTCAGGTGGTGTTATGAGTGACTTGTGATGTGACGGGGTAGTTATCCGTGATCGTAGCATTCGTTTCGCATGAACTGCCGAAAGTTATGATTAATTTTCTAGTACAGAAGCTAATTGTGATCAAAACACAGTTCGACAGGTATTAAAGCTGTGAGTGATTTCTTCCCTCAGAATCCCATATCGCGATAAAAAATTACTGTTCTCAAATTCAGCAAATTTATCCATCACTGGGGTCAAAGACACGTAGATAAGTACATCCGACTCAAGTACTATTACACGTCTTTTATATCATCTCACCCCAGCCCAAATCTTATGAATGACCCTCGGGGTCCAATAGCTTTGATGTTAGTATGTCCACAGGCAGTTGTTATGATCTTCGAAGCTATGAATACCCATTTCACCTATTCCACGACGAACAGCTGATTTCATGGGGTAATTGCATAATTTCTTACACTACTGCTTTGAGCCAGAAGTACTTAGATCGCAATGCCTGATTACAGTATTACTAGATTTTCCATGTCACTTCAGTGAAGCCACAACCTATGGAGTCACCGATAGTCTTGTTGTAATCATTTTCCAGCGATGAAACGGGAGAATGCATATAACTTCCAGAAACGGCGTACTGTAACAATCAAAATCCTCAGACTCCACATGTTTAATTCATTCTTAAACTCCGAATAAGCTAGTTACCCGATTCGAATTTCTGACTACGACTCTTAACAGTATAACACCAAAATTATACCAACTTAAACATGTCACTTAAAATTGGATGCCATTTAATTTTCCTAGCCTAGTATATGCTAATCAAACACCTCAAACTCAATCTTTCTCCGATCCAAAAAATACAAATTCCGTAGATATACTCCTCACTTACTATTCACCTTTCTTCTGTGTTTTGAACCGACCGAGGAATCTGTCTCGTATACCTCTTTTTTGGTGACTCTTTTCTTGATCCTCGAACTCTTTCTTTGCCAATTCTTCTTTCTCTGTAATTTCTTTTCTCCTTGCCAATTCTTCCAAAACCCTTCTATCGCACTCTTCTACCGCCCTGTTCATCTTCTCATCATGGATTACCCTCTTCTCATCCTCAAGCTCCCACTTTGCCACAATTATCTGAAGCTCTTTGATTTCATTAAGTATCTCTTCCTCCCCTCCCCTCCCCTCTTCTGTCCTGCGTCCCCCACCGTCCTTTCATTCCCTTTTAATAGCCCCTCTCTCACTTCTCGAGTCAGCTCTCCGATTCTATCCCTCATTGCTTGTCGCTCCTTCCTCCGATTTCTTTGCTCTGTCTGCTTCTGTAACTTGTCTGCCATCATCTTCATTTGCTCCTTGTGCTCCTCTTGAATTCCTCTCGTCTCTTCCACGATGCTTGACTTTTGTTCCCTGCCACCCCTTTTCCCTTCCTGATCTCTACTCTCTTGGACCGTTTCCAGTTCGAGTGCCCTCAAGTTCTCTTCCTGTTGCTTGTGGTCTGGACACAACTTTTTCCTGTCGATCTCCTCAACATCCATCGTTGTGGTGCAAGTCCCATTTTTATTTTGCACCTTCCCAGCACAGATTACCCGTACAGCCTTACAGCAACCACACATAGAGTAAAAAGTCTTCTTGTGGTGAAACACATGGCTTCGTAGAGGCTCGAAAAATATTAACTTAGCCGCCGATTTCGTATGGCGAGTGTTGATGAAGGATTTGAGCTTTCAAGGTAGAAGCCGTTAGTCTTTAGGATTCTAGTTGTGGCTGTCTTAGTGTTGCAGAATGTTGTGTTGGATCTACGAGGAATTGGTATATGTGCTTTCACTGGGTATAGCTGGAACTTGAAAATAGATTGTGGAGGAACAAAAACAGCGGACGACTCGAACCCTTTATACCCCACCGACAGCTAATAACACTCACCAACCGACCGAGTTGTGATCAAACCACATTATCAAAGGTAAGATTGCCATGAAGCTATGACTGAATTATGTTAGTGGAAAGTTAATCGTGAGTAAAACTTACCACTACAGCTTTGATCCCGACCACCAACAGCTATAACCACTCACTAACCAACCCAATTGTGATCAAACCAGTTTAACCAGATCATGAAAGGCATGGTATCCATGAAGCTGTGACTGGAAAGTTGCATGTTAGTAAAACTACCTCTTCGCCTTGATCACGATTAAGTCGCGACTAATGTCCATGACCAAAAACTTGACTGTAATCAAAACACACCTCTATACTCATAGCCTAGAACCTATCATCAAGTCAGTACATTTCTTAATAGGTTATAGTTGCTAGAGGTACAATACCCATGAAGCTATGACTGAAGTATGTTCTGGAAACTTAATTGTGAGTAAAAGTCATCTTTACGCCTTAATCGCGATGAAGCCATGACTGAACTCTCTACATGAAGAGGTGGTCATGTTGAAAACGAAATTTTATACTCACAGCCTAGAACCTACCATCAACTCGTTAGTATATTTCTTAACAGATTGTAATTGCTAACCCCACACTGGAGCCCATACATATCCCTAGGATTATTCATCCCAGGACCCAAACCATCCAGGCTACCCCATATAGCCACATCCACGTATTCCAAATCGCATGCATGACATCTGCGTTCAAGACAATTTAAATTCACATCCCACCCTACTAACCGCTCATGAGCAAGCATTCATCAAGCTAAAGAATCTCACATTGCAAAACTCACACCATCACACACAACCGAAACAACACAATCAAATCTCAATACCACTCCTATCTCTATATTCCATAATATACACATAAACAGGTAACGACTAAAACCCGCTTCAGCATACTCCATACCTCACAATCATCGCGCCTCCTAAACTCCAATTTACCAGCCAGCAAAAACTTCGCTTTCCCAATGCAATAACCAGATCCGCCATCTCCTATTTATTGTTGTACTGAAAAGCGCCAAAGACGCCGCCTCCTCCTCCGGGAGTCAAGGGCCCGATGCCTCCTCCATTAGTATTATGAACCGGTGTGCCTGCCAGATGTGCTGGGCCCGTATTAGGCGTGCTAGGCGTGCCGTTTGCCCCGTTTTGCTGTGGCGTTGAGTTCTCCTGTAGTTGTTGATGATAGTGTTGAGGGGTTGAGAGTTGTGGAGGGGCGCCGTAATCTGGTACGCCGAGTCCCCAGACCTTTCCTACATGTTCGTCGCTAATTTCGCCTTTGAAGATCTTGTCTCTCATTCTGAAGAAACACTTTCCGGTCAGCAACGAATCGGATCCAGCTTGATGTGCGTGTCCTTGTCGCTTGACTTTGAATGCTTCCGCAAGCTGCTCCAGTCCTGATCTTTGATCAAACTTTGCAAGAACCTCAGTGGTCATGGAGTCTAGTGGCGTCATTTGACCCATTGTGTTCTGGCGAATAGCATATTTCATAAGATGCTTGATATCGTAAACGCTAGGAAAGAATTTCTTCATGAATATGTCAAACTCTGTTTCGTCGTCGGGAAGAGGTAGTCGTAGTAGCAGCTTCGTAAGATACCCGAAATCATAACCACCATGGAAAGATATCCATTTTACATCCTCGTCGCAGACCAAGCCGGAGCTGACCAACAGAGCTCCAAAATCAAACGGATCAATCCCGTCTTTATCAAGTCTTTCAAAGTCTACCTGCGCCTGCTGTAGAGCCTCTATCGATGCCTGTGCGTACATATCATCCTGTAACGAGAACTTAAAGTTGAATTGCCATGTGTGAGGTATCTCTCCAATCGTTCCCCCCCTTCGACCAGACGCTGGTAGATCCTCTGGGTTTATTATGGCTGGTGGATGTTCGCCGTCCTCGTTAAAAAGAGTGATCCCAAGTTGGATAATCTTCAGAAGGTCTACATTGCATCGCAGGCACTGGTAGTGGTAATCGCTCTTCCCGTTGAATTGACCCATCGGCCGCGCAACAACACCTGGAAACTCAGTATCCTGCTAGAGTGTTAATTCAAAGTGCTCCTGTCTCTCACACGACCCATATCTCACCATAGCAATATAGTTGTATCTAGTCACCAGATTCCGCAAGTTCCCCATCTCTTCTTCCAGATTACCTTTCCAAACTTCACGTATCCTGCCCTTATTAACAGGCCGTGGTACGGGATGCCCCATGGCAGGAAGTCCCTGCTGATGTACCGAAGCGCCTGCAAAGCTCATCTGCGCAGCTTGACTTGCCAACCCAGTGCTACCTGGCATACCGAGGCTGGCATTTCCAAAGTTTCCCACTCCTAAAGCGTTGCCATTTACTGAGAAGGGGTTGCTCATGGAATTTGCATTCATGAAACCAAGGTCTCTCCCGAGCGACGGAGGAGGTAACTGCGCGTGGCCTTGATACTGCGAGTAATGCGAATGAGACGGCAGGTTATTCGGCGCGCCGCCGAAGCGTTGCATCTGTGGAGGCATCTTGAGTTTGTGTGCTATGTATACTAGTCCAGAAGGGTCGAAAGAGGTGTACGGCTTTCATGGGCGCAGCGTGACGCGCGAGGTGAGGTTCGTAGGAGGGACGAATGTTTCGATCTTGTGGATTTGGTAAAGCACAAGTTATGTAGCGTGAAAGGGAGGCTGAGCTTGAATCGTGGTGGTCGTCTTTCTCTTTGGTGTCGTGATTGTGAGGAAGCTTCAATTCAAAGACACCTCGCTTCCGCCAAGGCTAAGGTTTAGCAGCGCCAAGCATTCGGACCTGATGCGATAGGGAGAGCTTCTCAACAACACCACAGCCTTGCGAACCAAATACACCCTTCGACATGCATTTCACACAGTGAGTGGCCAATTGAAGCGCTACGACATCTTGATGCTACATATAGGCTAACAGCTTATTCAGAATACGTCGCGCGGGTCCCCGACCAAACCTTACTGGCTTCGATCCCAAAGCATATGCCTCCGCAGCTGGTACACCAGCGAACGATCCATGGGCGAAGAGGTACACATCCTAAGCTCACCCTGTATAGCAGATGTTGACAGAATGTTAAGGGAGGCATGGCGATATACCGGCCAATTCTCGAGATGGAACCGATTTAAAGGCAGCTTCCCAGGCTTGGGCATCGCGACGGTGGCTTTTGCGGCATACTGTGGATACGAATACCTCTTCATGAACGATGATCACCACGGACACGCAGAGGGTGGTCATGGCGAAGGACATCATTGAGCTAATTGGCTGTGTTGAGGCGTTAAATGTACATATGGGACAAAATCGAAGCTGTGCTGCAACATACCTGAAGCCATAAATTGTACTCTCCATTTCGGTGCCCTTGAATGGAAGTTTCAACGTGGCTTGCCTAGTCATGGATATCAAGAGGCCAATGTCGGACAATCTAAGGATGTGATTTGTGGAGTTTGGGACGATCAGAGAATGGCAGCGAGGATATCCGGAAACCCAAACGGGCAAACACAACTGTGAAGTACACCTAATATTATACCTTTACCTAGCATCTTGTGTAGGTCACGGTTACGCGTAGAGAACCCTGTGACTCTCTATCTTATATACTACCCCAGAGTACCTTTGCTCTTTCTAACGAAGATAGAATATACCATTTCAGGCGCTTGTTTCAGACCGCATATAGGATTTACAAGTGACGCCACGCCATATGATATCGGAATTCCCAATTCCAGAATATAACACAGCACGCTTCTTCTCTTCTTGTCGACTCCTCTGTGGCGGTGCGATAAATTAGTGGGTAGTTGACAGAGTTTCTTGATCAGGGTGTAGTCGGGCGCCAAAACACGAATGTTCTTCTGACACTGTAGAGGCATCATATATCAGTCACGGATATCAAGCTACTTGGACGACGAGACAACACTAGGTCTCTCCATTCGTCCAAGAAGCCTGTACTCTTTACACCACTCTTGCCGACCTCAAGAAGCGCTGTATTAACCTCACCGTAAAGAAGCTAAAGTTTCACCTCTCCTTACAACGGTCTTGTTGGCTCATCATAAACCATAGCCGCGACATCAGGTACCCGCGCGGCAGTGGCACTAGACCTGCAATGCATATAGCAGTGACTGGATATCTGGCATGAACCACGCCACTTCAGACCATATCGTACCCACGCGTAACCTATGACTTCGTATCCTCGAGTACCGACATCTACGACTGAAACTCCCGTCCCTGACACAGCGCAGTTGACACCAAAGTGCCCGGAAATCGTCTGATACTTGACATGAGAAAAATCCCTGTTGGTCTAAAATTCCAATGAAAATTCACATATCGCAGAAAGAAGTTGTCTGGAAAACTTGCATAAAATCCTCGCTTCTAGAACCTTGGTTTCGGTCGTAATGCCGTTTGCTCCATATCCCTGTCGACCTGAACTTCAGCTCAGATGCTAACGATTGAGTCTGCTAGCAACACTTGGGAAATTGATGCAGGCATTCTTGGAGGTCGGTTGAAAAATTGAAGAATAATTGGTAATGAAGTACGGGAAATACCCTATTACGAGTTTTTTCTTTGTGGGACAGCTATAATGGTATGCTATGAAATGAGTACTTTATAATTCTAAGCAAAAATTAGTTAGGTGAGTACCGTACTTCTCATAAACAATGTAATAGAGATTTCAAGATTACATGGTCTATATTCAGCCCCGCAAAACTGTTATTAATATTTCCCTCAAAATCGTTTCTTCCTTGCGGTCACAATCTTTGTCTAGATGAAAATAAAATTTGGATTTCTCCGCAACGTTGACGAACAAAGAGCAGAGTTCTTTCGACGTTGGTTGCGAGTCATGGTTGTGCTAACTAGTGCACCACAATATCTGAGCCGCTTCGACGTGGTAATTTTTATGCTATAACTAAAATTGAACATACCACAAATTTAGCAGATTAGATGCAAAATTCCTTCCTTCATACATAATGTAGCTGTTTCATGTGACGGTTCTTATGTGGTGATACAGATGCGGAGTGGAAACCGTCAGACCAAAACGGCTGGTGCCGCCCATCAAATTCCGGCGTGTCGGTAACGAGCGGGTGGGGTTTTCCCTGCAGCCTGTGCGTCACTGGTCCTCTTGGTCACTGATCTCCCGCCCAGACGAATCTGTTTTCCAGGGTCCTCGGATCTTGCAGCGCTTGAGGTTATCCCATCCCATGCAAAACTTCTGCCCTTCTCAACAACATTCGATTTCGGGCCTCCTCTCATTTACTCACTCGATGCGGTAGCATCAGCTTGGAGGGTGGCAACTTTTTGGATAGGATAATAGTCCTCACCCCCACGGGTTTTCACGATGATGGAGGTAATGGACAGTATGCTGCCTCGCACGGCAAATACCCGCAATGTGCGTGATATGAGACAGTCGCGGAGGGCTCTAGAGCTGCGAAAGTAAGTGACACTTGATTGAGTGTGCCCAGACAACGAAGAGGGTCTTTGTGTAGCATCTTAGCTGCATCTCAGGTCAGCTGTGAGCTTTCTGGGGTACTCAATGTCTGAGACGGTTGTTTTTAAGGCGGAAGGCGATGTTCCCAAGACCTCTCTATCCACATCCAGGCGCTCTAGTGATCCTGTCTAGTCCTTATATATAGCTAACACTGCTAGGTTCTTTGCGCCTGCCCAGTTCAAAGATCCTGAGGCTTTAGGTGGCTTTAATGCTTCTATCAATAACGATGGAGCGCTGGACGCTTACGTCGAAACGGTGTTGTGGAGACTCAGAGGGACTCATGCCATGGTCAGGTTAGCAATACTCCTTCTCGAGATGCAGTCGTGTATTAACACTACGTAGTCTCGTTGATCGAGGTTCGTCATGCTCCATCACTCTTCTATCTTACACATCAGGAAACTCATGACCGTAGAAACGCAATATTTCATTACTGGCGCCACGCGACAAGCTGGCGTCGATGATGACTTGATTGTCAAAAAAGATGATTGGTTTGGTTGCTCCAATGTCAACACACCCGGTGGTTTATGTGAGGTGCGACTGAACTGTTCCCGAAGCTTGTGTCTTCATCACTGACTAGATAAGAATACACTTACTCTCAAAAATACCACCTCAAACTATCCATGTTTTATCATACAGGACTTATCAAAAGACAAAAGATTCGCTAGTTTGCCTGTTGTCGATGGTTCTGTTGCGTCTTATCGATTCTATGCTGGTACGCCCATCACCACGAACCAAGGGGTCAATATCGGAACGCTATTCCTATTCGATGAACGACCTCGTTCAGGCCTAGCCGAACATCAGCGCAAATGTCGGTAGAACACAACCTTTCAAAGTCCTTCATTCTAACCTTTCTAGTTCTTAGTAACCAAGCAACCAATATCATGAGGCATCTGGAGTCAAAACGGGAGGCCGCAGAGCGTCGACGTGTAGCATTGATGAGTAAGGGCATTGCTTCTTTCTTAGAAAGAACTATGCGACGAAAGGGTGATGTCTCCAGTTCTAGTGATGGATCGGTTGCAGAAGCAGGGACGTATGATGTGGTCGATGATGATGCCGATGGAATTGCGGCACAAGCACATGAGGCGGTAAATGTGGCTAACGACTCGATATCAAACGCCAAAAGTTCGGTATTGGATCAAATTAGGAAGACTCTTGACGATGCTGCTGATATCTTGCGCGAATCTCTTGAACTCGTAGTTGGTGGTGTAGTATTCCTTGACCCCACTATCGGCTATTCCGAGACGGGACACAACGAGGCATACCTCGACGCATCTACTGACCTTGGGCAATACGTAGAAGGCCAGGAAGCGGCCGAAACAGAACAAAATAATTCAACTGAGGACATACCGCCATCTGAACTAACATCGGCTTTTGACGATCTTTATCTCGCATCGTCAACAGTCAGGAGCTCAGTAGACAAGCACAAACCAGCAAAAGTTCAAGCTATGTCGGCAGCCCAGGTCGCCACCTGGGATCCCGAATCAAAGGTTCTAGATGGCAAAACTTTACAGACCTTAATTAATTCATATCCAAACGGTAACGTCTGGTATATGGACGATGAGGGATACTTTTCTTCTCTTGAGCAAATGCAGTAAGTGAAACTAGCGGTTGATGATCAATGAGTAGCCGGAGCTACGAATCAAAATTGTCTAACGAATCGCAGAGTCCTGAAGCGGAACTACAGCAGTCTTAACAGATCTGTTTCGCCGACTATACTGACAAAACAAAGAGCGGAAGCTATCATGCTTTCGAAAATCTTTCACGATGCCAAGCAAATAATATTCTTACCTTTATGGGATGCTGGTGGAGGTACGTATGAGTCCTGCGGTGCTTTTGCCTAGCTCGAGATCTTATAGAATAACTGCACCTATAAATGACCGCATTTGCTGACTTTCTCAAATAGATCGTTGGTATTCCGGGGTATTTGTGTGGAGTCAATCGGCCGTTCCAGTCTTTACTGTTGACTCTGAGATTGCCTATTTATCCGCCTTCACGAATTCCGTCATGGTTGAAATAAGCCGGCTTGATGCTATAACCGCGAATAAGATGAAATCAGACTTTATTAGTAGCATATCGCACGAGTTTCGGAGTCCTTTGCATGCGATTCTTGCTAGTGCCGAATTTTTAAGGGATTCGAAGCTGGATGTTACACAATTGGAGTTCGTGTCCACGATCCAAAACTGTGGCGGCACCTTACTTGACACTATGAATCATGTCCTGGACTACAGCAAGATCAACTCATTCAATTCAATCGAAAAATCCGGAAATAGCAAGGAGTCTACTGGAATCTCCAATGAGCTTTTCCAAGTTGCTAATCTTGCTCTCTTGTGTGAAGACCTGATTAATGGAATGATCGCTGGGAGCGAGTACAGTGAGCTAGCGAACGGGCATAGGGATCCCGCACTGAATCAGTACTCGGAAATTCGAAGTCGACTCGCTATTGTTTTGGACGTCGAAACTCGTAACTGGGACTTCACCATTCAAGCCGGAGCTCTTCGAAGAATAGTGATGAATATTTTTGGGAATGCGCAGAAGTATACTGATAAGGGATTTATTCAAGTAAAATTGAGGGTTCAGGACTCTTCAAGCTACGAGGGGAAGGAGTCTACACCTTCTGGGAAGTTCTTGCGACTGAACATTCGTGATTCGGGACGAGGAATGTCATCCGAATATATGGAGAGGAAATTATATCATCCGTTTGCTCAGGAGGACAGCTTTGCCACAGGTGTTGGGCTGGGACTTTCAATCGTCTGGAGCATCGTAAATCAGCTTGGGGGCAAAATCCATGTGCGGAGCGAACTCGGAAAAGGAACAGATGTGGAAGTGACATTGCCACTTGAAAAGGCAGAAGAGCCAGAAGGTCTCTCAATTGACGCTCCCGACTCGGTTTTTGCGTCTGTAGATGGAAGCAAAGTACTCTCAACATTGCGTGAACGAGCGGCGGGCAAATCAATAAGCATACTTCAAAATACCAAACCTGGAGCGGCACACAAAGACGTGTTTTGGGAGTGCATTGTTCGGTATTGCAAAGAATGGTATGGATTTGAGATCAAGCCTAGCGGTGGAGATATCATCGTGACCGATGAGCTAGACATGGAAAAGCATAACAAGGACAGCAAGATTGTCATGGTTCATAAAGGGATGATCTGCCCAATCAAAAGAGATCCTGCACAATCTTTTGTCATAGACATTTGCTGCCCAGTAGGCCCATTCAAGCTCGCGAAGATCATACTGGAGCTTCTAGATCGTCAACATGATGCCGGATCTTTTAGTCATCGGGCTGATGCTGGCACGCAAACACCGGCAGGTTCACCCGAAGAGCGCAAGATTTTGGATGGGATTATTCTCACGGATTATGGATTCCCTTTGCAATCGTTGCGGGAGGTGTTAGCCCGCGACTCCGAATCAAGTTCGAATGTGAGTACACCACCGACGGCAACTTCTACGAACCCTGCTCCGGCCGAAGATGAGACTGTTAATACTCCTGGTACGTGGGCTCTCCGATTACCAGAAGCTGTCCGGAGTAAATCGCTGTCTCCTCGACGGATAAAGGATCCTACAGCAAGTCCCGACATTCCACCTCGCGATTCTTCACTTCAATCGTTCATCAACAACCCGCCGAACCAAGTAAAACCATCTTCTCCTCCCAGATCGTCATCTCCTCAACCACCACCACGCGAACCTCTACTTCAACCTTCCATAGCAACGCCACAAACTCAACCGCAATCCGCCCCTCTTCCAGAACCCTCATCCACCCCAACATCACCCCCAACAAGCCTCCAAATCCTCGCCGTCGACGACAACGCCGTAAACCTACAACTCCTAAAACGCTTCCTCCAAAAGCGCACGGCCGACACCATCCTCACAGCCCGCGACGGCTTCGAAGCCGTCAACGCCTACAAAACCGCTCTTACCAACCCTAACCCCGCGCTCAAAACCTTCGACGTGGTATTCATGGACATCAGCATGCCCGGCATGGACGGCTTCGAAGCCACGCGCGTTATTCGGAAGTTGGAGGCGGAACGCGAGAAGAGTGAGCAGGAGAAGGTGCGACGCGCGTACGTGGTTGCGCTTACGGGATTGGCGAGTCGACGGGATAGGGATGAGGCGGTGGAGAGCGGTTTGGATGATTTTTTGACGAAGCCGGTTAGTTTTAAGAGGATTGGGGAACTTTTGGGACGGTTGGAACGGGAGAAGATTGTTAGATGTGCGGGAGTTGGAAGTTAGAGAGGAAGTCTGGGTGGGGTTCAACGTTTGAATGGGGGCAGTTGTGGAATAGTTGTTGGGCAATGAGTTGCGTGCATAGGAAAGAAGCGTGTGGATATACCGCAGGAACATGGAGACGCCCTCTGAATCTACGGTCAACCGCACATGATCATCAAACAGTTTTAAGGGCCTGCTCCACAGCCCGATCGTTACATCATTAACGCACATAAATATATCTATTGCATCTTATTAGCTTAAGGTTCAAGTAAGAGTAGGAGTAGTCGATCATCACAGCTTTAAAACTTCTTAAATGGCTAGAAATATAATGTTTAGATCAGAGGTCTATTTTTAAGAGATTGTGGCTTTTGTGAATGGTATTTATGGAGATTTTAGGTCTTTTTCTCTGATGAATAAGGAATTTAGGCAAGATGGAGGAATTGGCTGTTGTGATTGGTCGATCGAGCTAGTACTTGATTCGTTTGTTTGAACATGGGGAGGAGGTGGGAGTAGACCGTATCGCATGGTGAGAGGACGAAGGCGCAGGAAGTGTGGGATGTTTGGGAAGGGAGGAATGAGGGGTGAGATTTGGGTTGTGGTGTGGCCGGGGAGGGAGGAGGCTGGAGCGCGAGGTATAAAATCTTATTAGAATATTGTGAACTGATTTGATTGATTGCATAAGGGGATTTAGTTGTCTATGATACTTAGCACTGAAACGTAAGGATGTAGCCTTTCTTGTCATCGTCAAGTTTCTTTTTCGTACATAAGTCTGGATATACTTTAACAACTAAGGAAGTGCAGCCACACAGGTTGAATGAATGTGAGATTTGAAAGTAAGTTTGGAATTTATAAGGGGTTTGTTGGTGGAGGTTTAGGGTTAAGAGCGTTTCCAGTTTCAACCACGTACTGTTGAACTTGTAATTGAACACCAGTACTTAGCATAATTCTCTGCGTGGCCGGAGAGGACGACCAGGATTTCAGCAGCGAGACATTAACCATACACAATTTATTCCTGTCATATCATAGCTTCGGTATTCAACGAGGGTTGGCCGGGGTGTTATCTGCTTCTGAAGTCCCTCGGTGCGTAGAAAATTGTATCGGATATTGGGACTTCTCAGGGCCATGAGATATGTGCTAAATAGGATTCGCGGACTGGTCCGGACATTGGCCCTCAATACAGCCTGGACTTTGGAGTCAAACGATAATTATAATGGACACGGGTTCACTCAACCCAAATTAAAATTCAAGGTTCTAAGGCGATGAGACGTTGATTCTATAAGATTGATTTCTAGTTTTAGGAAATCTATTCTGGTTTCTATGTAGTATCGCCACGTCTAACCATCTATCTCTATATCTATATGCAGAAAACCTCAACATCTGCCGCAAGCCCTTCCTGGGCAATTCTAATTGCGAAACTCCTTCCATCTCGACGCCACACGGCCATCGAGACGTTGGGCGACACAGCGCCATTCTAGACGTCTAGCGCCCTGACAAAAATCTCTCGGGTATCATCATCAATTCATTCAATCGTTCCTAAATCCCCCATTCTGCACATCATCCGGGCCATGCGCATGATCATGCACAGCCGTATTCCCACCCAACGTCCCCTCGCTATCGCTACGTCTTGCCTTCTCGCTGCCATTACCAGGCGTTGCAATATCCTTCTCACCAGCTGTGAACTCCTCGTCTTCGCCGACGAATCCGTATTGGCGGGACATGTCTTTGACCTCCTGATCGGTAAGGAATGGGAGGTCGTAGGAGGCCTTGACGTAAGAGATGTTCTCCGTGTAGCCTTTGGCGAAGATGAGATCGATTTCTTCGAGGGAACGGCGTCGGGTTTCTGGGTAGAAAAAGTAGATGATCGGGATGAAACAGGCGTTTACGACAGCAAAGAAGAGGTAAGTTCCCCATGAGATGCTGGATATCATGACTGGTGTTACCATGACGACGAGGAAGTTGAAGAGCCTGGTTGAAGTTAGAAATGTATGGAGAGATTAGAGGTCCGAGAGCTTACCAGTTGGAGCATGTTGAAAGAGCATTGGCACGAGCACGGGTGCGTAGAGGGTTGATCTCAGCCGGGTATAGCCATGGAAGTGGCAGCCATGTTGCTCCAAATGCCATAATGTAGGTAAATAGTCCAACACCAGCGCCTTTTGCAGATGGTCCTTTGCCACCATCAGGAATGAGACAAACAAATACAAGCACCATTGAAAGACATTGGCCAACAGTTCCATAGAGGAAGAGCTTGCGGCGACCAGCGCGCTCGATGATGAACCATGAGACAGTGGCAGAAATTGAATAAACAATCATGTTTACACCTCCTAGAAGTAGTGCCAGGCTATGGTCTGTCCCGATGGACTCTTGAAACAGAATAGGGAAATAATAGATAACTAACACGTCTCAGTAGTGATCAAAAATAAAAATTGAAGGGATACCAACCTGCATTGCAGCCTCCAAGCTGTTGCGCAAATTGCGACGAAGCACCGAGGAGAAGACGGCGGAAGTGTTGTGTCTTCCCGCCCGTGAAAAGAGCGGAGTAAGGTGTCTTTCCAGCAGCACCACTAGCCTTGATGCCGTCGATGATGAGGTTGTGTTGAAGATGGACCTCCGGGTCGGTAACTTCGAGACCATGTAGAGCCGCAAGAACGTTGATGCCTTCCTCGTGCCGATCACGAGCGAGAAGCCATCTTGGTGATTCCGGTAGATACCATGTTCCAACGATAAGAATTATTCCGAAGATGATTTGGAAAGCGATAGGGAATCTCCAGGTCAAGTCATCTGGACCGTAAGAGGCGCCATAGTCGAGCCAGTAGGCAATCATGGTTCCGAACGCAATGACACCACCTTCGATGCAGATGAGAAGTCCACGGTTGCTGCTTCGGGAGCATTCCGCTTGATAAGTTGGAATTGTGGAAGTGTTCATTCCGTTTCCAACTCCAGTGATGGTTCTTCCGATGATGAATTGGGCCATTGCGTTGGATCCTTTAACTGCGCTCACTTGGACAACAACTCCGATAATCATGATAAAACCACCAAGCATCATCTGTATGGGGTCAAAATTTGTACATGATAAATTCTCATATTATGCTTACCGATCTTCGTCGTCCAATGCTATCACCGAACCATAAAATTCCAATAGCTCCTATTAAACATCCAACTTCGTAGATGGCTGTGACGAATCCTTGGTAAACGGAGTTTTCCTTGGTTTCGGGAAAGTAGTTGTTGAACGGATCTGCTGAAATGATACCAGACATAACGCCCTGATCATATCCGAACAAAAGGAAACCCGTAGTCGCAATCGTCGAGATCAGGAGTCCCAGTGGTCTTCCCATCAAACCAGCGTACGTCCGCGTTGTGGACACGCTGGCAGACCTTTGGCGCGTCATCTTGTTTATGAAGTCTTCCTCCTCGTTGTGGAAACTTATATCAATAGTGTTTCTGGCTCAGCCAACCCAGTAACCCAGATTATCAAAATCGCTCGCGTGTATAAATGGAGGGGAGAGTTCATGGGGAATTGTAATGAAAGAGCACGGGTTTTGAGGGTCTACAAGTTCCTTTATACTCTCCATGTCTCTCCATACCCACAATCCCTCCAGATTTTACGACGGTGAAGAACCATAATCCACATGTCATCTTCTCACCAAGGAACACTCTTACAACGTTGTTCGTTCGTGCCTCCGGCCCCCAGTCTAGTACCGGGTCTCAACATGAAGACTCTGAGAAACGATGTCATGTTAGCTTGATGTTTGACTTTCTAATCTTCGGTTCCTGAGCTGACTTGAGCAAATGATCGGCAATGCTCATTCGTTATCCACAATCCAAAGCACATTCAGCGACGCGGTGTCGGGCAAACAGTTTCGCTGGCTGGCATGATTGGACATCGAGCTGCTCGCTGACTAGAAGGCTCTTAAATTTCGGTTTTTATCAAGTTGAAGTGGAGAACCAATCAGCGTCTGTTGTTACTAAGAGTGGATTTAAATCGACGTCATCTGCCCGAACGTGGGGATTCAACTGCAGAACGAAAACAAAGGGACCAAACAAGGCACGCCGAGAGATAGGGTTTAGTAGATTGAACGTGAAAGCCAAGCAGCGGGAGCTCATGCTTGACCATGTCTTGACACTGCTTGTCTTGCTTCCATGGCTTGTTTCATTTTGAGCCTCAACCAGATGCCGACCGAAGAGATTTTCGGACCGTGAAAATTCATGCATATCAGAAAACTTGGCGAGCCAAAATAAAGAAAGGCCAGCAAATAACCAAAACAATTGCTGGTTTTGAGAAAGGCCAGTGTCATTGAACAGTGGGTGAAGGGACCCTTTCCCCAAATACTGATAACGATAGCTCGTTGAGGGGAGATTTGCAATGGGGTTTTGCGGGTTTCACATTCGACTCCACGATCCTCCACCAGAATTGTCTGCACCGCGACGTCAAGGTGTATATCCCCACTGAGGAATCACCGAAGGAGGTCCGAAATACAATGGAGATATTACGAAAAACATAATACAAATAGCGGTATGCTGTCATAATAATGTAGACATTGTGCTCGAAGAGAGTTCCTAATTTTGAATGTATGGCAACAAGACAGCTCGCATCCAAAAAGAATGTCATTTGAAGTAACTGAGTCAACAAATGAAGATCGAAACAAATAAGGTCAATGGCAATTACCACACTCGTGAAAAAAGCCGTTTCGACGATAAGATGCGTAAATATGAACAGTGAACTTCAACCGAATTTCTAACACCAATCAAGCTGCTCTTTTTGTTTCTGCCTGCTCATCGGAACTATGAGGCTATTGTGGATGTCCTTCGGGCTTGTTTTCTGTTTCGAAGTTTCGGGTTCAAATCCGCCTTGCGCTCGGGTTGGAGTCCGTCTTACGCTAGATGCCACAACCGTGACAGCCGTCCGAATATCATAATCGCTGCTGGCGGTAAATGAAGCAGCCAGGCATCATTGCTGCTCTCATCATCGAATGTGTGGATTGCATTTGGACGAGTGAGACAGGCGAGGATTGGAAAGTTGGAGCAGATGAAATTGTGCGGCAGCGTTGCAGAAGATAAAGCGCAAATGGAAGGACAAACGAAGTCTCACGTGATCCGTAATCTCTTAACCATGGTGACTCTAAAATATAGTGGATTTCGAGTATTGTGACCGGGAAACAAACGAGATGGAGAGAGCGCTTTACATTGATTCATTCTTTCCGTATGAACGTCTTAGTTAGACTGAAGCAATCGTTCATCAACACGTGATGTTGACTGACTCGAATCAATCATTTCGCAACATGTACATGACTTACGCCTACCACTCCCCCGACAAGAATCAGATGAGACTCATCGAGTACTCGTACTGAAAAGAAAGTTTTGTTGCATGTCGCTATTCAAACTTTGGTATCGCAATTAAACATAGCTTGAACCTAGAGCGGCCAGAGTTTTAACCAAAGTATGTTATACCCTCATCCACGTCCTAAAAACTTTGGTACGTCGGGGTGGCGTTGTGACTAAGGAAGTATTATTGAAAATTCGCGCCGAACCGAAATGTTGAAGAAAGGTTTTGAGCAGTCTCGGAATGTTCAATAGAGGTATGGAAATATCCGCGACAAGGAATCAAAATCAATCCAAAAATATGAGTACTGGTGCTCTTCATCACATATCATAAAATTTAGCCGAACCGAATGTTGAAGGTTCTGCTATTTTTAGAATTTTGGTCATGCTTTGACTTATGCTTTGACTTATGCTTTCCACGAATTACGAAAGTTTGGTAGAGGCCGTTTCAAGATCACATGAAATAAGCAAACTCTAAATAACATCACACGTGGAGGGCGTGGACCAAAGCAAGCCTGCCACGAATTTAATATGGCTGTGCGTGCGGATGTGAACCAGATCTCTGGGATGCGAAGTGCAACAAAATGCGCTTTGGTTGTGAGTTTCTTGGTCAAGGCGCTGAGGTGAGTGGTTGTAGGAGTGTGGAGTTGGATAGGTACATGTGCTGATTATTGATATTATGTGAGAAGTTTATTGGAATCTCTGCCTCTGATACACAAGATGTCGTATCGAGTACAAAGGGAAAATTCATGACTCCCAAATCTATACCCATGACCATACTATACCGCATTGGCAAAACAAAAATCAAACATGTTGTCACTATGATTCTCCTCCTGAAAATCATAATTAGGCGCAAGCGCCGCTCTCGCAACTTACAACATTGTAGCACCATTTAACAAAATAAAAATAATATCTCACCTCACAGCGTTCTTTGTGTCACAAGGGTTGACTGCACAGGCGTCATTACGTACAAATCGCGATGCGTTTTTCAGACTCCATCTTCTCACTCCAAAAATTCTCTTTGCACACAAAACGACAGAAAGTAAAACTTCATTCCAAATCAATTTCAAATACCACGAAATGCAACAAAGTAACTCTCCTTCCCCTTTCATAACTGATCTTCCCTTACACGATCCTCTGGTAAGCGAGATGCATGACATATTGCACCAAGCGAGCCTCTCACAACACTCTCTCGCAAAAGGGCTTTCCGTATTCGAAGTATTTGAAATAAATTACGAAAAGTCCGACTTGCAACAAAACACCTCTTTGGTCTTTTGTCACGTTGACCGCGAGAAATATCACAAATACGTTGGTTGGAGATTGGGGGTGAGACGGCGCTAAGTATAGGTAATTCCAAATCACCTAACGACCTTGGTTTTTGGCGGCTGTGACGCATTCCAGATCGAGCGATTTGCAACAAAAAGCTGTGAGGGTACTTCGATCTTTGGGTGAATTATTGCGGGGTCTGGAATACTAAAGCTACGATGTGATGCAATGCAAATATTGCGAAATGCAACAGAGGTTCCCTTTATGGTGTCATTCCAGCTTATAGAAACCTTCTGTGACGCAGTTGGGACGCTCCGATATGCAACAAATGATGTTGACGACGTAGTTTGGCGTGAATGGATAATTTCAAATGCCTCTCTTGACAGACTTCTCCTTTGGGACTGAATTGTGAATTTTCGCTTATAATCTCAATGTCAGCTATTCTGGGTTTGGTGAATTACATGGACTAAAAGATGAAGATAGTGATAGCATAAATATCCTAATGACGCATTAGGATGTGCGACTTGCAACAGATATTGGAATATATACTTTCTGGGGTGGTTGACAGCTTAAGGTTGCAGTTTCGTAATTCATCACATCATCAAATCATGACATAAATATATCTGAGAGGAGGAAAAGTGGTAATCCAAGCCTGCCTAAATGTGTATGACGAACTTCGAAATGCAACAGATTACTCGAAGAAGAATTTGGTTTAGTCGAATAAGCTTGATTTTGGTTGCTTGGGCGGTTGGGAAAAGGGGCTCGGCTCCTGGGATGAGGCGCTTACCGAACGACCTCATGTCCAGCTACAGTATTATCATTTAAATGCGTAAAATTATGCGATGTAACATGTTTTCAATCTCGGATTGGCGGCAAATTTTCTATAATATTCTTGTTCCATGTTTCGGGTTCAAAAGACTCTAATATATCAAATACTCGATTCATTGCAAACACATACTGCTTCCCATAGAGAGGAGGCGAGTCACATGATTTGTGCAGCCGCTTATCAACATCAAACGACAGCAATGTGCAAACATCGCAGGTCGCTAGATAATAAAAACCTGACTTTTTATCATAGACACGGTTCTCAGACAAAACTCATTATCAATCTTTTAAGCAATCCGCCTTGTTTACAGAATGATATTGTAATGCTTTCGCACTGGAGACGTATTCTTCTCTGTCCCAAAACCCAGGGACTGAAAAAGCGATTCACAAAATCATTTTGTATAGCATAGTCTTGTGAACTTAATCCCTCTTTGAGTCTATTTTCGTATCAGATACGCCAGTTATTGTTGTGGGAACTGCCTCCGTTGCTCCGTAATGTTCCTGCGAAATCTCCCGATTAAACGAAAAATCACAACCAACGCACTCCAGTGCCGAAAGCAAGCTTTTAAGGCTCCAGTGTTGAAACCAAACCTAATTCGTGCTGGAATTCGAATCCAGTAAGTGATCTCTCGGTATACTAGTCTAGTGTGACCCCAACCCCGCATTACCCCGCTGCCAATGTATACACATCAAGCTGCAGTTTCACAATGTAGGAAGAGGTAGAAATTGAGGTGCATCTTTTTACATCTCTTTCCCATAATTGAGGAAACAATACTAGAAATAGTTAATCAATCCGGACTGAAACCGGTCAAAGTGACGAACTCTCCAATTCCACCACCATATCTGGAAACACCAAACCTTTAATTCAATATGGGAGAAATACACAGCTTGAAACCAGAAAGCGTCGAGGCGATCAAGAAGAGTAATATCACTTACCTGCCATTTCCATCATATCAATTAACAATGAATTTTAGCAATTGACGCAGCGACAAGTGCTACCCCAGGTCCAACCACAGCAGCAACTCAGGCCAAAATCCCGGGTACAGTATTCGTGGCAATCAACAAGAATGGAGAAGAAATCTTCTCTCATGCCAGCGGGAAGAAAGGTGTCGACGGCCCAGGTGAAATGGATTTGGATACCATTTTTTGGATTGCAAGCTGTACTAAGATGATTGTCGGTATTGCTTGTATGCAACTTGTTGAGCAGGGTAAATTCAAATTGGATGATGCCGATATTGTTGATAAGGTGAGTTGGGACTCATAGTTTCTTAAGAGAAGGGATGGAATAGTGTGAAGCAAGTGATCGTTCGGCCAATACTGATCATATGCCTCGATAGTATGCTCCTGAACTAAGAGATATGAAAATCCTTAAAGGCTTTGATGAGACGACTGGTGAACCAATCATGGTAGCGAAGAAAAATAGGATCACTTTGAGAATGTTGTTGAGTCATACTGGTAAGCAACCCTTCAAACAAATCAAAATATCGCTGAATTAAGAGGTTAACAATCCGGCAGCTGGGTTTGGCTATACCTTTTTCAACAAGGAAATCCGACGGTTGGGCATGCCAACAGGAATCGATGAGTTCTCTGGTCGATTTGAAGATATGACTGCTCCTCTGTTGTTTGAGCCTGGAACTAAATTTAATTACGGGGTAAGTAAATTCTACCTGAACTTCCCAGACTGCCGTCGATATATATATCTATGTCATTAAGCGAGATCGAGAGTAAGATTTTCGTGTCTAATGCATATCTAGACAAATATCGACTGGGCAGGTACTCTGATCGAACGAGCAACAGGAAAAACCCTCAACGGATACTGTCAAGAGCACATCTTCACACCTCTCGGCATCAAAAACATCAGTTTCTTCCCTTCCCCCAGCATGAAAGGTAAACTAGCACACATGCACCAAAGATATCCAGACGGCCATCTCACAGTACGAGAACACCTTCTCCGAGCCCCCCTAGTATCATCCCCTCTCTTTTCACCAGACCAAAAAGGCCATCAAGACCCCGAACGAACGATCTTCAACTCCGGCGGCGCAGGATGTTTCGGCTCCCCTCGCGAGTACGTGAAGATCATTGCAATGTTCTTAAACGACGGTACATCTCCTGAGACCAAGAAGCAGATTCTGAAGAAGGAGACTGTGGAGGAGATGTTCAGTAATCAAATCCCGGATATGCCTGATTTTGGCCGTGAGCCAATTTATCCCGCGACTCCAGAGCTGAGCAATCAGATTGCTGAGTTGTATCCGCAACCTAAAGAGCAGGCGCAAGGTTGGGGATTGACGTTCATGTTGACCATTCATGAGGGTGCTACGGGGAGAGGAAAAAATACTGGATGGTGGGCGGGATTGCCGAATTTGTTTTGGTGGGCAGATCGCGAGAAGGGAGTTGGTGGTATGATTGCTACTCAGATCGTTCCTTTTGCTGGTAATTTACTCTCTCAGAAAAACACTCGCCTTACGCAAGCTAATTATTCTACTTTTTAGATCCGCAGGTCATGGGTCTCTGGGCTCAGGTGGAACATGCGATTTACCAAGGTTAGGTAAAGCCCCCATTGTCGTTGCTGTATACTATGACCAGGAGATTGAACACGACCTTTAGTAACTTCTAAGATAATTTATACAAATACCTCACACTTGCATAATGCAAAGCAAATCGGCTGGATTGATTAACAAGGGAACTGAATCAGTCTTTCTAATTGTAAGGATGTAATTTATGTATTTTCACGGAAATCAAAAGCTCAGGTACGACTATTTTATTGTTGCAAATGCTCTCTTTGGATAACACTGTCGGCTAAGTATCTATTTTGCCGTCCGAATACTGCCTTGACGTCAAAGTCAGTGCTGGACTTCTTAGGGATGTACAGTTTGTTGCCTGCATTGCGGGCTCATACCACGTTCAAATCCGGGCTTTTCCGGTTCTTAACGACACTGATTTCCCGTCCTGGATCTTATAATCCCGAGGAATCTCGTCAAGCGATGGGCTGAAGCCTGTCCAGCCCTCGTATCCCCAATCGCTGTATTCAGATGCCCGAATTCTCGGCCCTTTCGGAGGATTGCCGGGATTTTTGCAGAATCTCCGTTGTAACCCTTCCGTATCCAGGTCCTTGTCACAAACGAATTCAGATTGATCTTGTTCAAAAGCCGCAGAGATAGCGCCACGTTGAAAGACAACTTTAGTCCCCTTCGAGGAATTCTGAAAGTGGCGGAGCCATTTGAGATCTTTTGGATCCTTTCCGTCCCCCAAATCCAGCCAGCGGGTAATGATCATTGCATTACAATGCTCACAGCTTTTGAAATCTACCCGGAACTCTGTGTGGCAATAGTCGCAGGAAACGATACCCTGCTTGTTCTGGTAGTTTTGTAGGCCCTTTGAATATGGAATGTGAATGCCAGCTTTGTGTATAGATTTCATTGTCTGAAAGTTGTAGTGCGGACATACAGCTAGACGAGGGGGGTAGATGTGGTATTTATTTGGAATAGGAAGAGGCCAAGAAGTGGGAACTAGAAAGACTTTCTGCTCGCGAAACAGAAGTACCCCATTCCGTACTTTCACCATAGAGGTACGCCGCTGTCTATGTCCATAACTGGCAAATTCTTCTCTGGAGGATAAAACCCCTAAATGTTTTCCGTTGTCGAGACCTTGGCTATGCAATTTCATAGTCATTCGAAACACAGTTGGAGAGAAGTTGTAAGATAGCCACTGAGCAGCATCATATCGACGGTCCTCATACCAGCACAGTCTCGGTCGGTGCTGTTTCGGTGGATGACTACCCAAAACCCTCTCCCAACTTATCCATGGCAGACGGTGAGCTACTTCGGCGAACATCAAGTAAAATTTCATGCATGATGGACATAAAATATGTGTGGGTAAGTCTCTCTCTAGAATATGAAGAAACTTGTTAATCACGCTTTGATCTGCTCTTAGTAATGATTGCGAGTACTGCAGCGCCAGACGTGTATATAGAGTTTTACATGACAGGCCAAGACTCAAGACGGCTTCATCTGGGAGAAGATCCGTGATTTGCAACAGTAGCTCGTTTGGTAACTGCGATAGTAGCGGCGGTGTTGTGTCTGCATCGGGCTGAAGCCTGTCAAGGATCGAAGATTTCGTACTCTCTTCGTTGTCGTTGCGGATGCCTAACATCTTCAATTTCGCGAGGACGAGCTGTGCAATGGGCATCGTAAAGATTGATTGGTGATGTTTTGCTATGCGAATATGGTTGCTGAAAAAAAGATTATAGGTTGTCTCAAAGGCAAAATAAATAGTGGTTTACAAATAACCGCACTAACCTGTTCTGTTCACAAAATCTTGTTCTTTTAGCAGTCGGGAAACTCTGAACTGCATGTGAATAGCATCTCCACTTTGCACCGATTTTTACATATACCGCTGAATCTGTAAGCTTCTACATAGCCACCCATGACACTTTGCTGAATTTCACACCCAATTTCTTTGTGAGTCAAAATTCACCAATCGCCATCTTGCCTAGGCTAAGAGGTACCTCTTTATAGACAAATGAAGTTGTAATTGGCTCGTGATCTACCTATAGAGTAATTCGGAGAAGATAATCTGGGGCTAGAAATTCATTAAATTGACGGAAAGTGAAGTTAAATTCCTCAAGCGAATTATTTCGCCAATGAAGTGACTAGATTTACTGCACTGTACAATTACACTAAATATATGAAGTGGATTCGAATTCTCGATACACGTACAATACTCTTTTCGACGCTGACAACAGTACAGACCACCTCATGAAGCAAGGAAATTACGGATTTCCACAAGTCACCAGATAGAAACATTAGCTCCTAACGTTACAGTGATGCTAATTTGGATGATACTTGATACTCAATCAACATGGTACAAATTGTCCTGGTGCCAAAGTTGCGGGTCTCTTTTCTTTTACACCACAATTCGATACTAGGAGGCTGGAATTGATACGTTTATATAAATAAAATGCTTGGAAGGAAAAGACTCTTCATCGTGTTCAGTCTCATGCAGAAAGAGCACACTTGTTCATCCAACATTAAGCGCGCGCTTAACAGACCGCTCCTTCATTTGAATTTCAAAATGGTGACGAGAACAATGACAGCAATATCTTAGAGATGGCTTGACTAACCATAAGATCGACTACTGCTCAAGACGATTGATCCCACCAACTACCATCGTCTCAGTTATACAAAGCCTCCTAGCGATAAACATGGCCCTCGCAAGCAGGCGCGCCGAATGGGAAAGAGGTCTCAGCAGCTATTACATTACAGGATCCTGTTTGGAGGTGAAGATGGTTACGATTTTACCGTCATGTGCAACACGAAAATCTTCATCGTCACCGTGAACGTCAAGCCAGAGAATATGAAAACAAACAAATTGATTGCAAAGTATGATCAAGAACTACTTGCTGATGATGATGAATCACTGGACTTTACCCAATTCCAAATCCTTAACATCCTCGATGAGGCTGGGTGGGAAATCTTTGCTACAATAGCTCCCACAGTTGAGAAGGGGTCCCAACAACCTTCCCAGGATCTGTATGCCAGCCTCAATTCCGAAAAATTCTATTTTGAATATCACGAAGATAATGGACATGCCTCCATTAGATCAAAGCCATCACAGCCCAGATTCGCCAAGGATCTCAAACTCAACAACTTTTTACACTTGCCGCACTACTCGGTAAAAGAGGTGGTTGTTCTCGAGAAGATCTTTGCTGGGCTTGGCTATATAGCCAAAGTCTCGCTCAACGGCCAAGAAATGTGTTGCAAGTGTGTAAAGCCCGATACAATAAAGGCAGTGCAGAGAGAATACGAATGTCTACAGAAGGTGGCGATGTCCAAGGTCGCCCCGGGTGTCCGAACACCGAAACTCCTAGGCTTTGTAACGGATGATAGCGGCGACGTGGTGGGCATCTTGGAAACTTTCATACCTCATAAGCAAAACCTCTCGAAAATAGAAGGAGGTATCAACGGTATCCCCGAAGCGCAGCGACGAGAGTGGGCAAGACAAATCAAAGACACGATGGAGACTTTGCATAATATTGATGTTATTTGGGGAGATGCGAAAGCACAGAATGTTCTCATCCATAGTGAGACAAACGCTTGTTACTTGGTGGATTTTGAAGGTAGCTGGACTAACGGGTGGGTGGATGAAAATTTGAAGGAGACGCGACAAGGAGATGAGCAGGGCTTGAAAAGAATTATTCAATATTTAGGACTCTGAAATTGTATCCAATGCTCTTCTCTTTAAGTTGCAAGATAATTTCACATACGAAAACAAAAGATCACAGAATAGACCTCACATAGTCCTTGAAAAGTCCACACTCAGTGATGTAAGAATTGGCAGACATCGATCGGAATATCTAGACGGCCTCGAGAAGCAGCAAGTTCAAACATTGCTAGATCAGCTTGATCATGAGCGCAGGAGGCAATGGCAGAGGAAATCTTTTCCATATGTCTTTTGACGCAGTCCTAGCACAGCGGGAACTCTATACAGGCGCAAAATCTTAAAGGAATACATCCCATAATCCTCATGCCTCGCAATGTGGCAAATGTAATGAATTATTGGATGGGATATCTCTTACATAACCCACTTATGTATCTGGGCTAACTCCGAGTGGTGCAACGCTCGGCCACGCGACTTCCACGTGCTTTTCAGCGATCGACCTTCGTAGGCAACCAACAATTGGCTCTCATGCTTTGAAATCGCGTGGGAGAAACGTGTAGAAAATAGCGATTTGCAACAAAATTAATATGCCCAAAAGCAGCATGATTAAAAAATAATTGCGCAGCAGAGACAGTGAAAAGAAATCCCACACTCAGGCGTCCGCTTCCGGTCAGGTCATCGCTAAGCGAGCATGAGGTTCCAAGTGTTCGGGCGCGAGTTCTAGGAATGCACTTTGCCGTTCGTGACTGCAAAGACGCGATTCGGATGAGCCGGCTATTTTTTTTCTTAAGCCATATCTGGAACTCTATTAATGGTAGTAGTTGGGTGAACAGTGGTCTACCTACCATGTGGCGCAGACAGATATTGCTGTATAGCTTGTCGAAAGACTTCGCTGGGTTCTTAGGTCATTTTAGAGATCCAGGTGGAATATTTTCGACAATTGGGCCATGCAATGTGCAAAAACCATCTTATCGTCTTGCTTTCTTCTTGTCTGGCCCGTCGTCTTCGTCATCGCTGGCTTCGCGATATTGCGTTACTGGCTGTGTCTCTTTCCATGCGTTTGTAAAGATTGGATCTTTTTTAGCCAATTCGGCATACTTGAGCAGCGCCTCTCTGGGATCTTCGTCGCGCATACTACTCAGTGGTATACTCTCGTTGATATGTTGTTCATCTGGCTGAGACTTCATAAAAGGCGTAACCATTGGTATTTGCGGCCTACGTGGATCGCGCGATCTGCCCGAAGCTGTCAGGCCGACAGTGGGATGACGCGCTGCAAAGGATGTAGAGCTTGCGGTTGTCATGACCCCGCCAGGAGTGATGATGCTATCGCCTGAAATGCCAGTAGACTGATCAGTAGTAAAATTAGGGTCATCGTCGACGTGTCTTTTCTTTGGTGCACGAGACATGACATCGACAGCACCTCGAGATGAGGTATTTGGATTATAAAGAACGTGAACCTCTGAATTTGTGGATCCAGTGATTATTTGGTTGAGTTTCGGATGCCACTGGACAGTAATAAGCGGCGACCCTGGGGTCACTGGGGTCACAAGCTCTGCTTTGAGATTTCCAGGATTCAGTATGTGGAGGTGGCCAGATGCGGATCCGGTGAGGATGCTGGATGAATTGGGGGAGTATTTGATGTTCGTCATTGTATAATGATCTGATGTCGATGGATGAGACACTGTCACGACTGGCGCCTTGAACTTTCGGGTATCCCAAAGCTTTATAAGATTGTCTCCGCCCCTGGTAACAACCATACGTCCATCAGCACTAACATCAATGCCGCCAGTCCAAGTGCTAGGAGTGTGAGCTTCTCTAATTTCGGCCGCTGGTCTTGCGAAAGGCCCATCACCGCTCCACATCACGAGGCTTCCGTCAAGGGCGGCGGCTACCAGAATGTTGTTTCCTCCTTGCAATGGACTTCCCCAGACGACAGCTGTCATCCGCGTTCTACCTGCTGACCCTGCCGCTCTCGACTTATGGACTATGACCTCTTTTTGACTTCTTCGGTGATTGATGTCCCAAATTCGCAGAGTACTATCGGTGCCGGCAGTAACGCAAATGTCCTTGTTGACAGGATTCCATGTACCAGTTGTTACTTCAGAGACGTGCCCTTTTGTGTTGTTCATATCCCTTAGATACATGTCTCCTTTCACAAACTCTGCCAGAACTTCTCCATCTCTGCTCATTATCTTCGCTTGCGGATGGGCCGATACACAGAGAAATGAGCCGCCGTACGAAGGATTGAATTCGACATGGTTGATAGGGTGTGTCTCTGAATGTTCAGATGATTTTGATGCGCTTGGGTCGACGCTCTTGAAAGCACGCAAGGTCGTCGGGGTCATGGATGCGAAATCATGCAGCTTCAGAGTGCAGTCTGTTGAGCCACTGATCAGTCTTGAGCCGGAAGGATCCAGAGTCGTAGTGGTTACCGCGCGATCGTGTGTTTTCAAGACCAGTTCGTGGGAGACTGGATACTCGTCATCCTCCGACGAGTCCGAGTCATCCGAATTGCTATCATCGTCCGACCCATAGTCTTTGGATGCTGGCTCTTGTGCTATGCGCGATGTCTGTCCCTTTCCAACGTGTGCTGCCACTGGTGTTTTCTCGATAGGTCGTTTCGTTCGGCCAATTTGCGCGGCAACGTCCGCCTCTTTGGTCTTCTTTCCGAAAGCTTGAGGCAAAAATGCTCTCATGGGGTCATCGGCGGCCAGCTCAGGCATTTCAACCTCGAAGTCCTCATCGTCGCTCATCTCGGCCGTCAGGAACAAAATTGTTGTTATTGTTGTTGGAGACGTGGATGGAGCGTTAGAGCTAAGGTTAAGGTTAGTCGGGGTCCTGGGTCTTTGCCGAGATGACGATGTCCTGCATCAAACACCAAGAAACATTTCTTTCGTTATCACCACAAGTACCACCACAGGTATCTACACGACAACAAGAGTCACTCCTGGTGCCATATGAGGCTGTTACTATATATGTGTTATCTTCTTCATTTCTAATGCGCTCGCAGTAATTCGAATAATTGTAACTCCCGCCGGGTTGTGCTCCGCGATGATATGAAGGCGTGAAACCTTGCACTACCGCCCGATCCGACCCACGATATACACTGCGCACCCGGATTCCAATTCTAAGAAGAGCATTCAGTCGTCGAGATCCTCATCTTCCGGCATGCCTGCACTATCGTATATCCAACCCGCGACAATCCTCGGCGGTGGGGAGACGCAACTGCAGAGATGGTCATCTTTGATTGGTATCGTCACGGCAATTATCGGGAATATCCTCATATCTTTCGCTCTGAATATTCAGCGATACGCACATATTCGACTTCATGATGAGAAGGCACGACGCAAGGAAAGAGCAAAGAGTGCTGCGAAAGGCGCACAAAGTGGCTATGGAACAATTGGGCGCGAAGGCGAAAATGCGAGAAATCCTCAAAACGATGAACCAGCGAATGGAGACGGAGAAGATCTTTTGCAGAGCTCATTCCACTCTTCAGGCACAGACAAATCCGACAACTCAACCTGCTCAAAACATGACACAACCCAAGTCCAGACCTATCTCAAGTCGCCGTACTGGTGGGGAGGCATTATTCTGATGACAGTGGGGGAAGCGGGGAACTTTCTTGCATATGGATTCGCACCCGCCTCTATCGTATCGCCATTGGGGGTCGTGGCATTGATATCGAACTGTGTTATAGCACCTATCATGCTAAAGGAGAGATTTCGATTCCGAGACTTTTGCGGAGTGGTTGTCGCTGTCGCTGGGGCGGTCGTTGTCGTCCTTAGCGCGAAAACGCAAGAGAAAAAGTTTGGCCCGCATGAGATCTGGGGTGCTATTACAAATTTGGAGTTCGAGATTTACATGAGTGTCACTATATTTTTGATTGCGGTTCTTATGTGGGCAAGCCCTAAATATGGTAACAAGACAATCTTGATAGACCTCGGTTTAGTTGGCCTTTTCGGTGAGTTTCTTGAATATTTTCGCAGATTAGCGTTTAACGATTTCCAGGCGGCTATACGGCATTATCCACCAAGGGAGTAGCATCTATGCTTTCTTCAACCCTTTGGAGAGCTTTCACAACGCCGGTCACCTATGCATTAATAGTCATTTTGATCGGGACCGCAGTGATGCAAGTTCGGTATGTCAATAAGGCCCTACAGAGGTTTGACTCAACGCAAGTGATTCCAGTTCAGTTCGTGATGTTCACACTTTCAGTCATCATTGGGAGTGCAATCCTGTACAGAGACTTCGAAAAGGCCACGGCGGACAGTGTGGGCAAATTTGTTGGCGGGTGCCTCTTGACGTTTTCAGGAGTTTACCTCATCACCAGTGGACGCCACTCTCAGGATGATGAGAATGACGAGGATAACGAGTCAGACGAAGGAGGTGAAGAACGGATTAACCTCATTAACCATGATCCGACGGACTCGGAGACAACGCAACAGAAGCGCGATTTTGGCTCCGTTCAAGATTCAAATGGTCTTGTTCAAAACGGCGATGGCAGTTATGACGATTCAGAATCAAGGAGATCATCTCGAGTTAGCTTTGCTGGATCTTCTTCGCGACCACGATCACCAAAAATGTATTCTAATTCATCAAGACTACCCATGTCGCAATCTTCAGGTGGGAGTAAGGACGGGAAAGAAATACCACGTCTTCAGAATCCTTGGAAAACTTCGAACGAAGAACTTTCGAGACATCCCGGACTACCTAGTTCGTCTTCTCAACCCGTGCTACCTACCGAAGCGCAAACATCACTTAACGATCACTTGAAGCCGCCCCCACTGGGACGGCCATCTTCACAAGGAAACGTACATACACATCCAAATCAGCAACAGCACCCAACGCCACCGCAGCCTGACAGGCCAGCTACACCAGTTGCGAGGCATTCAATAGCTCGCATGTTGCCAGGACCTTTTATCTCACCTCTATCGGGAGGTTTGAGTGTGGTGGTTGCCGACACTTTGAGACGAGGGGTAGATTCGTCTCGGGCTAGACGACCGAAACTTGGTATTCGGAGGTCAAAGTCTGGGTCTCAAAGGCTTTCGCATGGAGCTAGAGTTGAAAGCTACTATGATGAGACGGGCACGTCACCCGCGAAACCAATCGACCCTGACAATATCAGTAAATCATTAGACAGTGACGGGGGAACTTGGTCACGAGTGACAAGATCACGAAGCTTAAGCAACACGCTTGGGGATCTGTTTCGTGGGAAACGTCAACGATTGGAGAGTCGAGATGGGCAAGGAGATGAGGAAGCGGGTCCAAATGGATCCTGAACTGTATATTTGTCCTTGTATAATGGCGTCAAATGATTTCGGTATAGCATTGGATTGGCGTTTAGATGGACCGAGATTGTCTCATCTCACATGATTATATTGTTCAAACAATTGGGCTCTTGTATTTATCCTAGACGGATCTCATTGTCGCTAGGCTAGTAGTTCTTGGGACATGCATGCAGGATTGTAATATGAGAAATTAGTTCTAGTAATAATGCAGATAGAAAAGTTCAGATAATCTTCACACTATTCTCCATCAATGGTCGTTGTAAGGACATGCAGTAACTCAACGGATGGTGCTAGCGAGCTCACCTAAAGTGACTCTTCGAACCTTCTTAAGCGGGAGACGGGAGATACGAATCACAGCTTCTCGACAAATTGAACACCCTACTTCGAGGCTTGAATATATCTGTTGGATTCCCATTTTCATTGGGATTTCTGCTAACCCCGTGATTGTGAATTCCACTCCCGCTCCACCTCGTCGCCCTCCCAAACTCCACAGCCGAATCAGACGCAACAAATTCTTCCCTAACTCTCACCTACATTCTGTTGACTATAGATACTAAGTCGATGATATTTCTGACCAATCAGCGGCCAGATGGCGGAGTGGTTATCGCGTTAGCCTAGAAAGCTAATTCCTTCGGGAGCGCAAGTTCGAATCTTGTTCTGGTCGATTGTTCTTCTTTTGCTACTTCTTGCATATACCAAGTTTTTTGGGAACATATTTATGTTCTCAGCACATTTATCTGAAAGCCAAGAGAGATCTTTGGGGGCCGTTTTTATCTGTATCGTAGTTAAGTGCGTGCGATGGTGGATCCTAGTTGAGATTTACACAATTTTCTCGCTTAGGGACCTTGCAGTGCCCAGGTGTAACCAATTGTGGATGTCGTACCCCCCTTTTTGGCCTCGCTAATCTACCTGCAGGGGTTGGTCAACTATTGGGTGCTGAGCAAAAAGTCAACCCTGAATCAAACAACTTCAGCATCACAGTCACTACAAATGATGCTGAAAATGCGTTCGATGCTAAGGATATTTGATTGCTAGATGTAAAAGAGCTTAAATCCGCCACAAGCTGACAAACTAAATCCCCATTTTCGGAACATCTCTTATGCTCAGGGTACACCGGTAGCTATAGTCTCGTCACAACGCCAATCGACAACCTCATGTTGTGTCTCTCAAAATGATCCTCTCATACTAGCAACTATGATTATGGAAACTTATCACCATTTCCCATACCTATTAATTTTGCCATCGATCTTGTTCCAAGGAACTTGTCCTTCACAGGAACCGCGCTTCTCGCTTTTGACAATCAAATTGAGACCTTCAAGAGCATCATCCAAGAAAATCTGGCCGCATATCGATCTGCCGTGCCCCCGATCATTGTTTGGTCTAAAGGTGCAGTCTGCCCGGAGGTCCCAGAGAGGTTGTCTCAAAGCATTACAATGAGACTCCACCGCTACGTCCCGCTGTTCCAATGTTAATATCTGCATGGTATTAATAGAGTTGAAAACATACGTCGTTGCATAGAACAATACTTGCTTGATCATAGCATGCAATCTTGGAACAGGTCTTTGGCTGCTGCTTACAAATTGGGACGAAATGATCAAGCACAAACATCGCATTAGTTGCTGTATACCAGTCGGCGTTTTTCCAATCATAACCTCCCATTCCCACCCCTCCGCAGCAATGAGTTTTTTTAACCTATAATATCTCATCAGATATAGGAAGAAGAGAATGGAATAGGAGTCAGACCTCAGGCTCCGTGGCCTTGCCTTTCATTCCAAAGGCAACTGGTTCAATATCATCGGGCTCTATATCTTCAAGTTCAACATCATCATCCCGCTCAGATAAAGTAGGATGTTCGGAAATGTCGAATTCTGGATGAATTTCTTTCATTTGCTGAAGCATTTCTCCGACTGTACCTGTGAGAGATACGTTATGGCCGCCGAGTGGACCGTCATACTGGAAAGGAACGAGAGGGCATGGAAGGTCTCTTGTCTCTAGGTATGGCAGACCGATGGTGAAGCGCACGAGACTACCCAAGCTGATAAAAATGGAGCCAAGATGCATTGTGGTGGCACAACAAATACGAAGAGCAGAGCTGACTAAGGGAGTAAACTGAGAGGTTTAGGTAAATTCTCAGTAGACGTCAGTAAAAGTTTGTTGATATGTTCCGAAGTTGAAGTAGGTGTTCTCAAATCTCGAATATGTTGTCAGAAGAGAAATTTTTGGGGAAGAATGATACGTTGAGATAAATATCTAACATAATTAAGATGTAACCTATTGCAGTCAGTCTTCTCATTTACTGTGGCTTTCTCATTACAGTCACCCTTTTCAGTCACTGGATAAACTCGCTACAGAGCCAAAATTGCGCAAAGCAGTCCCAATATGGTCTGTCTGCCTTACTGATAACTTACAACCAAACAGCCCTGAATCGCTTGATCATGTTGCAGACATATTGGGAGGGTCGGCAGTCAGTCGGTCTATCCTCATCCTAAAAGAACAGCATTCATTAAAACGACTTTTACAAACAAAGACATATTCATGAAGAAAGCGAAGGTCTCGTTTTTTGACTCCCGCTACAGGCTAGACTCACCTGGCTCTGGAGTACTCATGACATCACTGAATCACCCTAGGTATTCACCTTATTCCAGTACATCTCTTATCTTAAAGAAAGGTGACAGTAACTCACAGGTATAGCAACTAGATACATGGGCGAAGACCATACAATTTCATGTCATTTTGTCGTGGCTACCAGTCTACCAAGTGCAACAATTTTTCCACAACTGTTGGTTTTAGCTGCTTATACAATATCTTCAGTAACACAATCATCGATCTTCAGTACGATCTCAAATAGGACCGCAGAATAGATGAGCATGCTAGAGCGCACTATCTCTAGATCGTTCCCGAGACGAAGGTGGTAAATATCGCTTAACTTTATAAACACTTTTACAGTACTAAAAAGCAAGCACCGTTCTGATAGTGCAGCAGAAATGTGATCCTTCTTTGAACTGTATCTATCTATATCATAGGGACGCAATTTCTAGACGCTAAGTTGTATGGAAGCAACCACAACCCTGTTAAAGCAAACCTCACCCCAACAGGCAAAACGTATTTAGTAACAGCCGAGATTACCATCCACCTCAACACTTCTCTGGCATCGATCCTGCCTGACGATAACGTTGTACCCATCACTATCGAAGAGCTGACCACAAGAGACATACAGATCTTCGCCGTAACCCTCCAACGAGTAAGAGCATTGTTTGATGATATCAGTCGCGTATGTCGCAAGATAGGCACTCTGTAACACTCTATCTTGATCGTTCTAACTTTTGGTGAGCTACCCTTGTCTTTAAGATGACAGCTGAGAACTTACATTATTGCAGGCCCAAATAGAAGATTCTGAGTGGCAGGCGAGCCTCTTGCATGTTCGTTTCTGAACAAGACTGTCTCCTTGGCTCTTCATGTGATCCATGGCGATACTAGTCCAAGAGTCGTAGACATAGGACCAAGGTTGCGATATTTTGTTGCAGCATAGAGGAGGGAACAACTGGGTCAGGTCAGTATCAAGGCATGTTCTTTTCCTCGAACACCAACCTTAGAGCTACGCTTCTCAACTTGCACTGATTCAGTATTTTCAAGAAGACTGGTGTTGAATGGTGAAGACGCTAAGTTGGATTCCGAGGAGGGGCTAATAGAAAGCGACAGAGCAAGGGTGAGAAGGACTAGGAAGTATAAAAGGCATGATATCGACTTCATTGCCGCTGATTTGGAGATATCGAGCACTGAGATGCTCTTAAATCTGCCGACGACTTGATATTGTAGTTGAACCCGTTGCTCAAAGTTGAGGTTAACACAGTGCAGAAGAGTTCTTTGCGAAGGGTGTCATGATTAAACTTTATCCTTTCCTTCAAATACTATTGTGAATAAAGAAAAAGTGAGGAAGATACAATATGAGTAAATGAACACAGTGAATACACTTCCATTTGGGATTGGGAGAGGTGTTTGTGAATAACATTCATAAATCTCGTTGAACATCCACCAAATTGTCTGAATGAGATTCTTCCTCATTAGTAGGAGGAAAATATCAAACTTCGCGAGACTTCCTATGTTAGATTGAAAGAGAGTTGTATTACAGTGTGATTTGATTATTTAATCTGGTATTGACAGCATTGATAGACTTATTCAATATATATCTGTGACAAAATGTAGGGCGGTTTACCAGAGCACGACGACATTCGTCGTCCATCGACTCTTGCTCCTGTTGTCCAGCACGCTCCACATTGTATTATTTTCCCGCTCGAATGATCTCTTCGCATCAGCCTAGGCGTTTAGTCCCTATGCCCATTGATGAACTTGAAATCTCCTAATCCTTCTGAGTCATTGTAAAGCTCAGAATCATATTTAAAAGCATTCGTCTTCAGAAACGAATTAAATTAAGTTCTCGTCCAGATACGTCTTGCTTATGGTTGACCTAAACGTCGGAATTCTTTTGTCGCAGGTAGTGGGATATTATCGCCGCGGCGGTTCGAGTGGCATGTGGGGTTTGAAGTGGCTCATAGACATCTTGATGAAGTCATGGGCCGTTTACCAAGTCATTCTCATTACTATCCCAATCTTGATAATTATTCGAAGACCAAACTGTTCATAGTGATCCTCAGATTTCAAGATGGCTCAGCAATAGAATCGTAATGAGAAGCAGGAAGGTCTTGGACCGCAACATCATAGTCCATATCAGTAATGCCAACTGTCGTTTTCGTGATGACTGTGCGGTAATATTCGACATCCAGAGTTATTACGGTTTTATTGTTCCACTGTGTGCCGGTTTCACAATACTTCTGGAAACCCTGGATCTGTTCAAATCAGGATATTGTCTCTCGAGATTGGGTAACATAGCTTGTTCTTGCTTGGCGTTGAGAAATGTCCAGTATGGGAAAGAGGTCGCGTGGTCGGAATGTTCTTCCCAGCCCAAGTAATGTCCACCCCATTGGATTCTCGTTCTGTATATATCCTCTCCCTGATCCACATGCCTTCGAAACATGGGGTCACGGGGCGAGACTCCATTACCCAATGCTTTCCAGATTGTGAGGAACATCTTGAAGCCACCACCCGACAACTTTTGGAAATCGATCCGCCACTCGGTATGACACTGGTGACATCTCACAATCTTCCCTTCGCGTGCGAAGTATGGATGGCAGGGCTGGTCCCATAGGGCTAGACTTTTGCGAGCAAGTTCCCCTTCAAAACTGTCGGCGGTGATGTCTAGATCGTCGTGATGTGGACATATGAATATTTTCGTACCCCAGGGCCATGGAAATTCTTGAGACGGCGGTATCAGGAAAACTTGCTGCGCTTTCACAATGAGACCACAGGTTGATGACCACCAAGGGACGGAGCAGCTAGTTATTGTAGCTCTTTTGTATCCTTGCATATCGGTGTTTATGGTAACTTTCGAAAGTGTCTCGAAAAGTCTCGATATCGTACCCCACTGCAGTTTGATAAAATAGACCAAGCGGTAGCTGCTGCCGTAGCAACGATTTATAGTCATAGCGATCTGAAAGATGGCATAACTGAAGTGTTCGTTAATAAGAAACTCCAAAGGGAGGTGAGAGACGCAAAGGGGAGCTGAACTGCGCGAAACGCCGAAGGTTGGTCTGTACTTATCTGCATCCCCGATCGGATGAAGATCTTGGCAGTAATAGCACGCAAAGTGATCAGGATAGTCTCGCTCGAGGAGGCGCAAGAAGTCCAGATTATCGTGAAGCCCAGCTCCTGACAAAGCTTTCAAATGCAAAGCGCAGTATTTTCGGGTCACCGCGTGCATGTCTCTACACGTAAGAGATAGTGCGCCTAGAGAGCTACGAGGTAGGTAATCTGCTATCTCAAGTATAAGATCTTGAGATAGCATTTCGAGGATCAGGGGCTTACCGCCAGGGTTTCGTATTGTCCGTTTGTGTTGAGTTTCCCATTTCCGTCGTTTATGCTTCAAAAAGAAAAAAGCGAGAATAACCAAAATTGAGGGTCCTAAACCCTTCCAGAAGACTTCTTTTGTCGCGAAATTCATCGTCGGTGTCCGGGGAGCTGAAGCGAAAGTTGAAGTGAGGTCAAGTGTGTTGAAATATGTTGCTGCTGAAGAATGATATATATAGTGAGTTGGGACGCAATTTAGGAACGACAGCATGAAGCTTCGCCCAGGTCCAGTTCCCTTTTTATGTGCAAATTTTCCATGCTGTACGAAATTGCGTTATGACGAAGACCTTTTGCGAGACGACACTTATGATATCTTGCTCCACATAGCTCCCGTTGGCGATGCGACAGTTCGGGTCAACCTAAAGAAATTCAAGTTGGCGCCCTTCTATATGACGCAATTTAACTATAACATCGCCAGTATTGTTCAAACTTTGATCACAATTCTAATGTAAATCTGTTCCGAGGAAATAACAGGTGAGCTCAATTTCCTAAGGTAGACTTATATGGTCTGGTGGTGATATACGACTAGTAGCCACTCTTCAAAGCTAAGTAGTAGACGATGGCTTCAAAGAATTAATGCTTGCTGGAAGTGCGGATCACCAGTGTAATCCTCACATATGTTGCCCTCTTTTATAACTCACGTGATTATAACTATGCTTATAATTGGACTGAACATACTCGAGTTGATGGAAAGCTGCTCAATGGCTGAAAACACAACTCAAAGACTTTTCTTGTTCTTTGAAAGACTTCTCCTAGGCGATGCAGCGCTTCCCCCCAGCTCTCGCTCACCTGAACCTAGTTGAACAACGATAGGCGCAACACACTTACGTTTTCTAGATCAAGCATTGTAGGAGCAACTATCAGTATTAGAATTGGCAATTAAAAGGGAGAGATAGTCATTAAATTGACTGGGTTGGATATCAGCCCTTTGACTCTTGTTCCTAGTTCTGCTCAGGCCAATCAATAGTGTTATGCGTCTCCCAGGCAGCTTTGTACAGGCTTTCCAGTCGAGAGTACAGCGGTCTTGCTCAATAAATGTTGAGGTAATGAACCATTAACTGCATTATATATTGCGTCTCGGGCGGGATCTCCTTTTAAACAAAGGTCAACCCCGGATTGCCGTTCCTGATGGGATTCCCAATGAGTTCCTCCAATGGCTGGTAGGAATCCTTGTGATGGGCAGCATATATTCTGCTCCCATCGCAATTATTCTTGGCGATAATCTCAGTGCCATCAGCAAGCTTTAGTTGAATCCAGTTTTTGCGTATTATGAGTATAGCAACATTCTTGGCGGTAATGAATTCGAAGTAAGCTTAAAAGATTCCATGCCAGAAAAGAGCGTTGATGAAAAGCTTGTTATAACGATGTTGTATTAGTATTGACCATGCTACGGAAAGCCGCCAGGATTCTCTTCATTTTGCGATAATTACAGAATCGGTGTGACTCTTTTCGCTTTGTTCATCATAACAAATAGATACTGAGCCACCTTAGTGCGGATACTGGTCTCAGCTTCCAAGCATTGTCTAGACGGATGTGAACTGTTGATGACTTCTAAACCCAAAATAACCCCACCATAGATTTGGAAGTCGTGAACAAAGCAAGCATTGGAGATGTCTTGATATCTTTGTTCATCGAAGAATGTGTCGGCGGAGAACAATGGTTTTGTCGGCTGTCCCCTTTGAGATAGCCAATAAAGACTGCCGATCTTTTGCTGAATCTTCACGCATTGAGCTGTTCTATTTTGAAAGAGAACAGCCATCTCCTGGCATAAGCCAACATAAATTGTCGGCGAGAGGCCTGAAGAAATCGTCAAACATAGTTTCTGTTGTGTTAAACCACTAAAATTTAACAGGAAAACCACCTGCAAAAATCTCTATTGAGAAATTGTTGTAAACAGAAGCTTTCCGATCTTTTGAACACACTAACACAAAATGCCTTCATTCCAAAAAAGAAGCCCGATCGAGGTAGGGTTTGCTATTAACGTCGAGGGCGTACTGATACACAAGTCAAAGGTACTCCCTTTCGCCAAAGAAGCACTTACCTACCTCCAGTCCCGTAAGCACAATTTCGTACTCTTCGGAGATGGGAATAGAGCGCAGACTGAAGAAGAGCTATCCATAGAGCTTCAATTGTTGACTGGTGTTACGATTTCGCCACAAAATATTGTGTTCCCGTATAGCGCTTTCAAACTTCTCATAAAGGAGATCCCACGCTTGGCGACACAAAATGTTCTGGTCGTGGGAAGTCCGATTAATCGAATCAAGAAGATTGCAAACAGCTACGGGTTCCACCGTGTCTTCGGACCACTGGATATCCAGCATCACAGAGACCTTCAGATTGATGCTATTTTGGTGTTCAACACACCCGTGAATTGGGATGAGGATCTCCATACCGTGATCGAAATGCTTTCATCGAGGGCTGGTTATGTACATACCACGAGTCAACTTAACGGACTCGAAGAATTGCCGAATTCTGGATACTGCCAGGATTGCCAACCGACAATTCACTGGTGTGACATGAAACTATCGCATAATTCAGGCGATGTTACGTTCAAGCAAGCAGTGGAAGCGGCCTGGAGCAACCGTACAGGGGGAGCAGACATATTAGGCTCCTGGACAGAACCGCTCCTACCTTTCGTTGAAGTGCAATGTTTCGAGAACATCGACATACCAAAGAAGAGAACTGCCTACCTAATTGGAGGCACTTCCGCAAAGAGTCCCTTAGATCAGCTAGGAGATTTCGGAAGTCGCAATGGTATCGACTGGAACAGTATCTTGGTCATCACTAAGTTGAAGCGCCGCATGTATAAACAGCCGATCGTTCCTGTACCAAATATTGGAGTAGGAATGCTATGGGCGTTCGAAGATGCCGGCTTTGAGAGAGCCGCGCTCGAGATCGTAAGTCACCCTGGATTTACGGCTCCAGAAGGCCTCATCAACTTCCAAGTCGATATGCCGACATTGAAACCAACTGATATACATCCAGCTCTGAGAAATGATCTCAACAAGCCACTACCAAACCTCCCACATGAGAATGTAAGAGTCCGAGACCCAATCCTCCAGGCAGAGAAGATTTCGGTGGGTCAAGTGCATAACTTCACAGTCACCCCAGCTTCCTACAGTCATTCTAACAGCGCTGCTCACCGTAGCTTCTCTGCTCAACAGTATGAAAACCCACCAGCAATTCCCACTCGATCCCCACTGAGATTATCAAGCGATATCTATTCTCAATGGTCCTATGAAAATCGTCTTCATTTGAATATCGAGTGTGCTCTTCGCAGCCGGGCACAAGCAACCGATGACAAGAATTCTGCACTTCTCCAAGCCGTAGCAACCGCACACGATCGCCACTTAGCGAGGGCGAAAACCGTACACGAGTCGAGGGTTAGGGATCGTATTGCGATTCGAGAATCTACCCGTCGAAGATTGGAACGCGCGACGTCTGTGCACGCACCAAAGGGCAACTTCTTTTGAAGTATAAGAAGTATCGAAAGTAGTAAGTATGTAGATAGGGATAGTCTCCAGGTTCAAATTCTGCAATAAAATTTAGGTATCATATAACCCCAAACAGTCTGAGACACATTGTGAGACTACAGTACTTGCACTACAACTCAAGTGATTGTCACCGTGTAATATAGAAATAAAATAAAAGCACCGCCTTTTAAGTTTGAAGGGTGTGGCGCCATCGCTAACAAATACGCTCCCCGTTTCAAGAACAGATAGACAGGGTGCCACAGAGAAGCTTTTCGCGACTTTGGGGCCAAAACAGAGCAGAAAGCACATTCTTCTTTCAGTCTCATATTTTATGGCAAACCGAGGCTTTGCAGATGGGGGGAGGCTCCTCGTCGGAGTGTCAATGAGTCCAAGGCGAGTTGGAGGGTACATGAGGATCCAACGAAGACCACCAACATTTTGAACCCTTGAATTGAGTATTCGAAATGTGTTTTAGTCCAGTGTTCGAATCAAAGATGTCTTTAGAAGAGCAGCGTATATTCCGCCAGTCCGGCCTCTACTTGGTACAGCCAATGGAGATTCCCGGATGCTTCTTACTTCACAGGTTGTAGCTACAAACAAAGATTACCACGACGGTTTGCTGATCTATTTGGGGTTAACGATATTTACCTAGTGAGAACAAAAAATGCTTATACATACGTCCGTATCGATGAAATCCAAAGTGTTTGGAAAGTTATCAGCATCGCTTCATTTTCTTCTCGTGAAGCCCAGTATAGAAGTCAGGCTCTCACAAGTGATTTGTGTTTCTTCTTTTCGAGTATTTTTAAGGCCTCCGAGAGTGGCGGCAATGCCACGTCAAGAGCCTTACAATGCGAAGTGAACATCGATTAGGCGTGTGACTTATTCCAATTGACGCACTCCTCAAATGTGACACCTGAGCCACCGAAGACGTCGAGCGCACTTCCAATAGTGAGATCAACCTTACCCCCACTAAGCGTTTTGACATGATCGAGATCTTGTAAATTGCGTCCGCCGCCGGCATAGGTGACTGGTATATTACACCATTCGGCGAGTCTTTCCACCAACTTCTCGTCGATGCCTTTTTGTAGGCCCTCGTTGTCTGCTGCGTGGATGAGAAATTCGGAACAATACGGTTCAAGCATTTTTATGGAATCTGCCATTGTGTCAGTCATAAAACAAGGTGCCAAATTCAACTTCATACTCTCATTAACTTCCATATCTGTAATTGTCTGCCACTTGTTCATGGCCACAAACCAAGTCTCTTCCCTGCGCCGGCAGCTCAGGTCAATGACCAGTTTCTCTTTATCTCCGTCAAGGGCCGCGAGTACAAGGTCAAGATTCTCTTTGGAGAACTTTCCTTCAGGGAACAGGTAAGACGTAATAATCACCTGTATACTTATTAGATGGTTTTTATGATTGGGGTACAGTTCCCAGCTCAAAGACGACACGTACCTTCTCCGCACCCCAATCTATCCATTGCTTCGCGTTTTTATCATTAATGCCACCACCAACTTGCAGACCACCGTTCCACTCCGATAATGCTTCGCTAGCAGCATCCTCGTTTCCGGGTCCGAGCATGATAACATGCGCACCAGCTAAGCCATTGTCTTTGTATAGCTTTGCGAAATAGCTTGCAGGAAGCTTGGAAACATAATTGGTTTTAAGATCTGCAGAAGCGGTGGTCAATGTACCTCCCACTATCTGCTTCACTTGTCCGGAGTGCAAATCTATACAAGGTCGGAATTTAGTCATTATACATCGCCGACATGAAATTGTATAAATGTTTGACCTAGAAGTAGAAAGGCGGTGTTGTTGAATCCAAATGTGGGGCAGCTTGGAGGGGGGTCGGTAGAGCTTCGGGATTGGATGGAATATCAAATTAATTTTAATTCAATCGACGTACAACTCGATTGCGACCCGATCAGGAAAATGGCGACCCTTCTTGGAAAGAGAAAGCGGCAGGTCAAAGATTCGACACCTACAGAAAGGATTAATGACGGCGAGAGCTCTAGCTCCTCGGAAATCGATGCGCAGGAAGTGTTCCGGCGGCATTTCGAAGCCCAATTTAAACCTCTACCAGTCGTCCAGAAAATTGTCGAAGCGGAAGAATCAAATGATGAAGACTCTGAAACCGAATCAGAGTGGAGTGGGATCTCCGAGGTCGAGGAAAAGTCGATTGAAGTGATTGAGCATACTGATGCGGAATCGCGTATGGCTGCAATGTCCAAAGAGGAGCTCAAAATATTCATGGTTTGTTCAAACTCCGTCTTGTATTGAGTTCAAAGGCTAACTCCACTAAGAGTTCCAAACCACCCAAGAGTACTCCCAGTGTTTCTGTGATCCGCGACAAATCTGGTGCTACGGTTGACGATGAAGATGGTTCGGAATCGGCGAACCTGAAGAAAGATTTGGCATTGCAGCGGTTGTTAGCTGAGTCCCATCTTCTCGAATCCGCAAGCAATCCTACCACCATGGGGAAGAATAGACATAAAGCGACAGATCTGCGGTTACAAGCGCTAGGCTCAAAGGGCTCCATATTCAAGCAGGAAAAGATGCCAATCGCACATAGGAAAGGCATTATCTCAAAGCAAAATGAGAAAGAGAGCACACGACGCCGAGAAGCCAAAGAGAATGGCATTATTCTAGAAAGAGCTAAAATGAAGGAAAAGAGGAGTAGCGAAGGCAGAAAGGACAGAGGTGTTGGCAATCCGAACGTTGGCAAGTTTTCTGGGGGAACTTTGAAATTAAGCAAAAAGGACATCAATGATATTGAAGGTCCTCGGAGGGACAGTGGTGGAGGAAGAGGCGGAAGGGGTGGTGGTCGAGGTCGGGTCAAGCGAGGACGATGAATTACATTACAACATCACGACAGCATAGCGTAACGATTATCACTGCCAGAATTTGACAGCCCCGGTATCTGCTTTGGACCTCCCTCTACCTCGCACCATTGAGAGGCTGGCAAAATTGCCTCTGCAAACCCAGCGAGCGTTTGAAGATCCCATACTTACTGGGAAAAGCGAACGTTTCTCCTGGGGGCTAGGGAAAGGATGCACGTCTACTACACGCAGAGACTCGTTGTTTACCTCGACGGAGGCTCGCCGATGAATGTGTTGGAAATCACGAAATCAAGATTCTGATAGTGTACAGGATGGTACAACCGCGGACTGGGATACGACCTTTGATAATTGGCTGATGAAGTAGCTGAAGCGCATAGCTCATGCGAGCTACTTCTAATACAACTTGACATAATGGAAGTGTTCCATTACACTGGGTATCTTGAAAAGAACTCTATCCAAACCAGCTGCCCCATGCGTATCGCTAAGTCGACTAAACGATCCTCCCGAAAAAAAGTCAAATGCATCAATATGCTTGCAAATCAAGTGGTATTACAACTCTGCTCAGGCACGAGTATCCTCCAGTATGGTACTCTCCACTGGACTGGCCCTGCGCTGGAATGGAGCACCCCGCCCAACATGGACACCACCTTTTCAACTCTTCTGCTAAAGTACTCGGCTCTCTCTTCCAACTCCTTTTCGCGCAACCATTCAACCGGCAAAAATACACCTGAATGTGGCAATTTGGCTGTAGCATTTAAGGCCTGATTGGGAAGGACAAACGTAATGTCCTCGAGACCTATGAACTTGCTCCTCATGTGCTCCCAGAATTGGAATAGTAGCGGGTCCTCCTCATTTCGCCGCCCGTTATTGAGCCAACGGGTTTTGAATAAATCCACATCAATAGCCAGCCTCTTGATTCTACCCAACTCCTTTCGGTCAATTAAAGAGGTTGCATTGTGGAAGTTTCCGAAGCTTTCCAGCAATCCTCGGCCAATGAAGTATTTCCGTCTGCTTGGCTCGGAGAAGTACAAGACATCAGTCGAATGATTGAACCAGATCTTTGGTTGAGTATAAATGAGATTTAAAGATAAAGCAAAGCCGTTCCTCCCTGTTGCATATGTGCGGCTTTCTCTGTTTACATGAAGTATCGCTGGTATCGGGCATGTCGAAGTACAACCATCCCAGTCACATTTATATGGCGACTGTGATATTGGAGAATAGGTGAGGGGTACCAGCCGTGGTGGTGGCAAACTCAATGCCCAAATCCGCAGACGTAACTCGGGAGGCAGGTTCTGAAAGCCATGGAAGGTGGTAGGCGCCTCGTCTGGTGTCCGGTGCGACGAACTATTTGCCCTCAGAATCTGTCTCGTCGTGGATTGGATGATTGATGCCAGGCGGACTTCCGAAATTCCCGGCACCCGGTAAAGCCCAGACGCTGTGAATAGGGATGCCGATGGAGGATCTGTCTTTAAAGACCGCAGCACCTCTGATGATATTGCTGAAGGACTTGAGATATATACAGGACACGGTATTGTCTCCGTTAACATATCAGTGACATCCATATAGACGAAAGCTATGATACAATCTTACAATCATCCAAATTCTAGTGCAACCACAGCTCTTTATCACTCAATTCCATCTCAACACCCAATTCCCAATCTCAGACCTAACATACGACGCATCCAAACCCATCTATAAAATCTCAAAATGTCACTTCATAGTCCACACGTCCACATAGCAGCCTCGTCCCTTGAACCAATAACCACACCGAACATGGCATCGCGAAAGACATGAGGCTCAACCCACACACGGTACCTCCGTGATCACTAATCCATCATTCTAGTGGTTTTCATGACTGAAACCTAAAATAGCATCCCCAACGACCAGATTCTTGGGATTTCGGGAAGTTCCTGACATCTTGTGGCGGGTTTGGTGGCGCTATCAAGGGGTATCGCGATAGATGGCCTCTTTAGGGGGTGTAGGCGAGGGGGGGATGTCTTGCATTTTCAGCTGTGCTGGAAATCTGTAGAGGGCTGGATGCGGGGTGGCATTTTTGGGATGTGATAGATTTGATCTGGGAACGGGTCTTGAGTCATGACATGGACGACTTCTATTACGTATTCAAAAGTTGCTGACAATTTGGCATTTGTAAGTATGGACTTCTTCGGTTGGAAGGTGTTGCTTTTTTGTTGGAATAGAAGAGCTGCTAGCTACACATTCCAGGAGCCGGCGATTAAACTCTCCACATAAACTAACCATCAGGATGCTTTTCTCCAAAATCCTGTCACTCCTGATACGGAATGTCCATGTGTGGTGCACCTGTTTAATAACAAATGAAATTCTAATACACCCCAACTCTTGTGGTAAAGTTTCTTCATCTATGGTACGCTTGATGAAAACCCACACAGCTGAATCGTCTAGATAGATAGCCTCCGATTCATTACTCGGTCCTAAGCGTTGATCTCTATACCAAAGACCATTAAAAAAATGGAAATCGAATAATTTTGTGAACACTACATGCTAGAACCACACAATCTTCACACTGGATTGTTTTGAATTGGCATGGTCATCATAATAGTGAACAAATTATAGCCAAAACTTGATATAACCTACATTAAATCAAACACATCTGTGTCTATGTTGGAGACTACTTTAAGTAAATCAGACACTCATAGAGTTGATTTGAGATGAGTTGAGAAGATTTGAAACTGAACATCCACTTTACCTTTTACAACTTTCTTCTTGAGCTGATCATAGATCAATCATATGGTGCTGAGTACATTGGAAAACTCCAATTAATTTCAAAAAAGAAAACAAGCAAGAAAAAAGAAAGATCCAACGATCTATGAAAGTATTAAACCTCCCAGCCCTACGCAAAAAAGAAAAACAAAAGAATGACCATTATAACTCCTACTCCCTGACGCGTAGCAGGTCCTCATCCTACATATAGTAGATGATCACAGGTACAATAGTCCCGGATTCCTGCTCTCTGACGTGTAGCAGGTGATCACAGTCCTATAAGTTCTGCTCGTAGACAGATACTCATGGCACTCTCATCATATTCATTTCGCCCGGGAGGGGCTATTCTTATTGGTGCAAAAAGTGTTTGATTCAGTATTTAAATAGGTCTTCTAGGGGTGGGCCGAGAGAGAGCCGGATAAGGAGGGTAGATGGGTGAATATGAATGTGGTGGAGTTGGGGGATGTGAGTGTAGGATATCAGGAGGTTCTGGGGTTATTTCATCGTCTGTGAGTCACATAAAGAGGTAGACTTTAATAAGTTCATTAAAAGATGTCTGGTGTATTAGGCTAAAATTTAGGGCGAGAGTATCAGAAATAAAGTACAATCAACGATTTAAAACTTCTAACAGTCTCTCGGCTCCAAATGGTTGAACATAGCTGAACCTCACCAACTTATTCCCATGTTGTGCAAGAGTTTTGAAATCAATACTGCGTCGCTTAGGCTGTTTTCCGCCCGCCCTAATAATGCCAAAAAAAAGTGTTGTGGTTTTCTCCATTTTTCTGAACGGTTTAAAACAGGTGAGTTGGTAAGTGATGGAGATGAAGTGTTTTGTTCTGGGCAAATAGCATGGAAATTATACAAACACGCTAGCTGTCCGATTCATGTATTTATCAAGTTATCCTATATATACATCCATAAGTGGATAAACAATAGCTCCTAAAAAAACCCAAGACTGAAACAAAGACATCATTTAGAAATACAATCCATCTCTACCACTGTATGAAGCATCAAAATCGTCAACAAATGGCCATTTAGCAGTCTTTTCATTCGCAGAAACATATTTCCCCTGTCTTTTTTGCAATGTCCCTAAAAAATCTCGAAGACACGTTTGTTTGCGAAAGAGACTGTCAAATCCTGCTACCTTTGGACTTCGTCGTTCTTTAAGTCTGTCAACACCCAAGCGTCAAAACGAAAAGTGCTCCTATTTCTTCCCACGGCAAAACTCATATACAAGTCAGCTCTGCAAAGTCTAGATAGTAAACATGCGCGAATTTAGAGGTCTATACGTGCGAATAATTTAGTTCTGTAAAACTTGTCTTCGTGAAATGAGGTGTCAGGCACTGGTTTTCTCATTTTTCTATTTTTCTGACGCATATTATTCACGCATCTCTAACAATCAAAGACAAGGGAGCGGCGAGAACATCCATAAAAGTAGATGAAGCTAATGCAAAGAGGTAAGACAAATCAAGTAAAGGATGATGTCAGACTTCAAATTTGACTTTTGTGAGTTGAGAATTTTGCAAAGAGATGGCAGGTTATTGGTTATAGTTACAAGAAGACAAGTAAGAATGAAGGACAAGATGAGTATATTTTGGGTCTTTCAGCTGCATGTTTATCAGGATGGATTTGGTTTCTTCGCTATGTCTGATCGCTTTGTCTGATAGGGCTGAATGGCAGAGAAGTAGGGGATTATTGAAAGAAATGAAATGACGATGTAAGTGATGATTATACAAACACGCGTCCACAAAAGAAAAAACATAAGCTTTTGAGTGAATTGAATTGCCCCCTCCTCCACATGAAAGAGCCTCAAGAAAGGGACTTTATTCTGTTAATTGTTTGCAACTACGAGGAGCATTGAGAACCTACATCAGTGTGCCTAGTCTAGTAGTCTGTACGTTCCCACCCAACTCAAGGAAAATACATCATGTTCTTTGTGAACGAAGAGCAATTCGTTTGCTCAACCATACTGAAAGAAACCCTCTCACCAACTATCCATATAAGCCCCCTCCCATCACGACCTAGTCCCTCAAACCTGACAAGCAACTACCAACCACTCACTGCGCCCATACCCATCACCAACCTCACCACAACAGCCAAAATGGACCAGCCCAAAATGAAGCAACCCCTCATTGCCCGCCCCAAGCCAGACCCACCCTCTGACATGCCCAGATAGACCAGCAGAGGCGGTGACCTCGTCGACTACACTACGGTCCGTCAACTAAACGACTATGCAAGCGACCATCTCAAAGCATGGGAAGATCATAAGTTTGGGGATGGTAAAAGTATGCGGAAAACACAACATGAGACGTTGGTTTGTGTATTGGAACAGTAAGTCACTCCCTTCTTGATCTTTATCTATTAACACGTTGGATAATAGTCTCCAACTATTCAACGCCCACGTCGGATCCTTTCCTCCAAAATGGGGAGATCCAAATCAACCCATCTATCTCCGGTCCAAAGACTTGATCGAGAAGTTGAAGGTGATTACGGCTGAAGAGGAGGAAAAGCAGAGAGCGAAGGAAGGGCAGTGGTTAATAAATAATGAAGAGGAAAAAAGGAAGACAGATGAGAAGATTGCTAAGGAATACCAGAAGAAACATCCTGAATGGGATGGCAAGGGGCCGGGGCCTGACTTTGATGAGCGGCCTCCTAATGCGCTGAGGCAGAGGTTCATGACTTATGATTGAGTTTTGAGAGAGAGAATGAAGGAGGTGCTTAGAGGATAGCTTGGATGGGGTTTTGTGGGAGGATAGAAAGAAGTTAGGGAGGTCTGATATTGCTCGCTAAAGAGAGGGAAGCATATGAGCTGGGGAAGAATGCTATTCTTGGACGAAATAAAGCAAGAACGACAATGCAACCAAGAAAGCATAAGAGAAACTCCTGCACTCTCCCTTTTTTCTATTTCCTGCTCCTCATCCTTTCAACTCCGCGTCTAGTAGCTGGGGCATGTCACCTGACGCATGATTTCAGCCCTCTCATCTCGCAATAAGAAAGCACAAAGCCACATCCAAATATAGAATGGGCTGATACAACCAAGAGATGGATTGTACGACTATGAAGCCGTATGAAGGACTTGCCCTTTTCTTTTGATACTCGAAACGAATTTTCTGCGTGATTTCTCAGCTGCGAAAGATTGGAACCAAACATCAGTACCGAATAGCATCAGAGTTCTCCAGCCAGGATTCATTATTGATTTAAACCGTTGACACTTGCCGGTCTGAGCACGGAGCCCTCCTTGACCTTTGAGGCCGTTGATAGAAATCCGGAGGGATTTCGTTTCAGAGCTCGAAGCGAGCCCGACTGTCTGTTCGGAGCAGGGGAGCGAAGGTTCTTCGGAAATTTTCATCTGAAAACGCTGAACGCTGGAACGCACATCCATACAGATCTCGATCTCATGGTTTCTTCGATGTGATAGCAACCATGAGGCATAAGAGATTGCAACTTGAGAGAGTATTGCGATGTCTACGCATCATGGAGGATTCGGTTGTGCTTTCTTTCTTTTCTCGTGAGGGCTGAACCGACGATCATACGATTTCTGGACTTACTACTGTACAATCCCTTGCGTGCTTGAGAATATTGAATAGCTAAGGCACGATGCACGTAAGCTGGCCCGCATTTCCTGACATTTCGTCATAGATATATGTGCTTGCCGTGCCTTCGTAAAAACCTTCGGTTCGGAAATGAACACTGCTGTAGGTCCGGAAAGTATGAACTTGCCGTGGCATACTCTGGCATCTAGACGCACCGGTATAATTTACCTGTGAGTAGTGAAATGATCCTAAGTTGGCAGATCCACCTCCAGGTCGTTGGTGTCTTGCAAGCGTTCTTTGCCAATTGCAGTGGTGGATCTTCAATTTGACAGTCGTTCAGAGTCAAATAGATTAGGTGGGGGAGTTCATGAACGGACGATGACAGCCTGCCGCTGAAGCCGAACGTGCACTTGATTTTCTGACGACTGATCATAAACCCTCTGTTCCGAACGTCGCAGATGATCTTGCTTGTGTAGATTCGCGATATCGCTTTTCTTATTGTACTTGCGGTGTTTTACCATGTTTCGAATTCATGAGGGACAGATGGCCACAGTGCTTTTCGTGGTAGAATCTGGTGACAAGCTACCCGGCCGCAGCGGGGTAACTTTACGCTGGACGGCGCGGCTTGACCATCCAGGAACCAGAATCTGGGTGGTGTTTTGTACCTTCGCAACCCCCATGTGGGCACTGGGTAATTTCCAGGTACAGGCTTTCGCCATCCAGTCACAGCACTATGGCCACCGCAAGGATAGACACTGATCGCCCGGAGCTTGATCCCTCCTGCACGGACTGGAAAGCCCGTTCAAGATACGCACCACAGCGAATAAACGGCCAGCATCGTCCTCTTCGTCCATCAAAAAAGCTGGAGACTCCTCCGCCTCTAACCATCAATGGCCCAAGGCTGACCAAGCTGCGCTCTCAGCGAATGAGGAGCTATAGCAAGAATGCAAGACCAATATTTGAAAAGCAGATGCAGGGAATGGAAAGGTTAGACAGTCCAACGGAGCTTTCAGAGGGAAAAGCGACCCATCATAACAAAACACCCACTAAAAACAATAACAATAACATAAACAGAGTTTGTAGCAATGAAATAGTGAGCTTCTGCAGCTTCCAATCTGCTTTTTGAAATGATTTCCGAATTTGCAATCTCCCAACAAGTTGATTCCTGTCTTCTGTTCTTCGAGTTCTCTCGTCGTTGATTCCCTTCGCCATCGTTCCACGTCTTGTGTTTCGAAAGCTTTTATTCAACAGCCCGAGCCTGGTGCATGCAACCAGAAATCAGATATTCAGAACCACCTACACCACCTGTCAGCGCTCGAATCCGCTGCAGCTTTTCTTCAGCGCCAATTGGACTGTTACTTTGCTCGTCAAACCCATCCGGCTACCTACTCGTACCTCTCTCGCGACTGCAGCAGCAGCTGTTGAACCACAAGCATTTGAAAGCAGTCACGCAGCAAACCGACAGGACCAGCATTCCGAAAAAGCACTTGCGGGCGCCTTGCCGTTACTGTTGCATGCGCGATTGGCCTCATCCGCCGCAATTAATCTTAAGTCGTGCAGATATACCTGCCCTACCAAGGAAGTATCAGACCCCGCGTCGTTTTTGGACCGAGCCGAGTTGGCATGCTGAGCCAGTAAGAGAAATTGTGAGGAAACGCGACTTCGACGCGCCGCAAACAAAATATCAACAAAACCTCTCCGCCGTCTTTCTTCATCGACAATTACTTCTCGTGCCGTCGAGAGTATATCGTTCTGTTCGTCAGTTTTGTTCTCGTGAAGGGAGGTCGACAAGTCGAGGCCTAGTCGCTTTTCCGAACGGCAACTAGGATTGTCTCGATTGGATTTGGTGGGGTCCTGATATAAACAAGGCGCAAGCTATTGCACAGTCAAGACAGACGAATTCCACAGAACCAGGAAATTCTATCAAGGCTCGGAAACCTGAGAAGAAGTGCTTTAAAAGTCGAATCGAGCTATTCCCCAGACCTACAATCCAGAAATATATGTTCTTTTGAAGCATTTATATTTTGTCACACCCACCCGCCACGAGTTCTTACCGTAAGACTGCACTCAGCCGGTTGAATCCATGTCTACGGAACCAAACAACCACGCCTCATCATAACACCAATAACTGCAGCCGTCCAGAAGATTCCGGGCAGACAGCTTACTGGCGTACAAAAGATCATATTCCGGAAGGTGTGCTTTGGGAGGAAAGCTGTGAGACCACTATATTGTGGGACGGTTGTTACAAGACACTGCATACATCATCACTCGGTAACAGCAGTGGCACCTCAAGAGATTGAAGAACCTGGAAGGTCCTAAAGGCAAGATTCTTGTCAGCAAACACATTTCGATATTGTGTTTTCGATAATCCAAGTCGCCACTGCTTCCACCACTCGTTTGGATAGCAACAAGGCCACTGCCGAAAGTCGATCAGCCAAAAACAAACACTTGAGTTTCCATATCAAGTTGGTTCTACAAGTCAATCGGTTCGTCAAAAATCTGAACGCCATACATATAGCAAGATGAGACGGTCCCAAGGACTGTCTCTCGCTCTGGGAGGACTGGCCGTATCAAGCAGCGGTGCCATGCTTACTTTCGATATCATATTTGCCGCAACTCTGCCACACACAGCTCCCCTAACCACGTCAAGAATTGCTGCAATTGTAGCATCTTCGCTCTCTGGATTCGATGTCGCCGTACTATTATTACTGATAGGTCGACAAATTCGATATCGCAATGGTGGCCATATTCAGGACTTTGGTCATGGACGACGACACACATACATTGTTGCTGGGATTGCTGGCACTGTTGCCGTCCTCTCCGCGGTTGCATCTGCTATTTTGTTTGCGACAACGAAAATCCAAATCGCCAACATGTCTCCGATGTCAGTAATCTCCTCGCAAAACCTCGTCACTGGAGGCTTCATTATCTGGGCTGCCTTCCTGTTATTCCAAGCAATTTTTGTGATATCCATAATCATTGTCCAGAAAAGAGGTTGTGAACAACTGACCCAACCCTTTGGGGACGAACCGGATAGAGAGGCTTTCCCTGAGATGGAAGAAGCAAACAATGCCGAGAAGCGCGCTCTGGAAAACGACAATGCTCATCGAGGAGACTCCTCCATAGAGTTTAGAACACCCCCTTCATCCAGCGGTCGATCCCGCGCTGGCTCTGACAACATTTCGTCACTGCGGTCCTCATTATCTCAAGTTGTGCGGCCTATCTCGTCAAAGACTAAACTCATTCAGACAAGCCACAAATCACCCCATCGCCCAACATCAACTTCGTCTAGTCAACGGGGAACTTCTATGGATGATGGATTCGACTCGTGGGACACTTCAACGGTCGATGCGCATTCGAGACACGCAGTTGAGTCGGTTTCTCCAGTTGGTCAGCAAAGATTTTTAGAGACGATCCCAGCTAGTCCGACAGGAAGTAGAAGTCCAAGTCCGGGTTTTCCACTGGACTTAGTTCCACCCAAGACTCGTACAAGGAGTTGTAGTAACAGTCCTGCCAATACTCCGGCTACCAGCCCCAAAGATCGCGAACGATTTCAGAAATCTCGGACAGTGAGTCCCACCGAGAGTATGAATGAAGCACACATCCATCCTTTATTCCGAACCGTGTCGCCGACACCACCACCTTCGGCAACTCCCAGTACTATCATAACAGCTGCGCCCAATGCTGGCCAGCTGATTGCGGATCGACAAAGTATTCGATCTATCCACCGTATGCGAAGTGGCAGTCTTCCTTCGAGTCCTTTAGGACACAGCCCAAGCCTCGATAGTATTCGTTGCACGATGGAAAAAGAGGAGCTTGAGCGGTTCGAACCTGGTGGAGAGCGGACTCTGACCCCTCCAATTCCGGATTTCGTCTTGAATGGCGGTCCACGAAACAGCCTCGCTGGATATAATTCCAGGAAGAGATCTTTAGTCGGAATAAACAAGATGGGAGAGGTTCGAGAATCATAGACGGAGTCTCTAGAGTGGGACGTATGGCTCAGCGCCGAAACGAATTTCTTTCTTGTCGGTAACGTGTAACATGTCAGATACCAATTGATATTAGCGAGGCGTTTTGCGTATCAGATATACCTTATTAGTAACTAAAACGAATAGAAATGTAATTTACTGAAACAATGACTAGAAACTTAGCTATGAGGTTGTGATCCATTTTGTTTGGGGTAGAGCTTAGCGATGTAACAAGAGTACCTACTGTCAGCTACAGATTCGTCTCATATACGCTTTTCGGGAAATCGTATTCCATTGTGGGCGCCCAGAAAAAAGCATTGAATAATTCAAGAAGAAGGGAAAGACGAGGCTGATAAGGCTGACAAACCCCGCACTTTGTTGGTTGGAAAAGAAAGAGTCGGCGACGAATCCTATTATCCTGGTTTGAATTATCAAAGAATCGGTTTACAAGGAACCTGACACAACTCCCTAAGATCCAGGAGTGCTTTAAGATTGAGTAAAATGCTATTATAGCTTTGTAGCGGACTGAGATGTATGTATGTGAATTAGGTCGTCAGAAGCTGAGGTGAAGAGACAGAAAGAGCAGCACCGAGCGTTCGTGGCCATTGCAGCCTGCCTCGCAGAAAGCGCTAAAGTGGAGCTCGGGCCGCCTTGACGTTGTCGAAAGTCCGCCTCTTCGATCAATGTCGAATTCAACCATCTCCACAACACACACTCCCACTACTTGATTCCGTTACCTCAATATCTCTTGAACACGATATAACAGTACACCCTCTCTGCAGTATCAAGCTGCTCCCACCGCCGATATGAAGTTAACTTTCAAGGTACATTGCCCCGATCCAGCTTCAAGCTGTCACCACCCCACCTGCGCTGACTGCCTGCTAATTTTCTTGTAATAGGATCTCAAACAACAGAAGTTTGTCATCGAAGCAGAACCATCTGAGTTGGTATGTCGAGCGTAAACCACAATGCCGAGCACATTACCTTGGCTGGACTTTCCACATCACCATCAACATCACTACCGCGCCACGAACCCAGCTAACAACAAAACCACAGATTTCGGACGTGAAGGAGAAAATCTCAAAAGAGAAGGGATGGGAAGCCTCATTGCAAAAGCTTATCTACTCTGGTATGCCCATAACCTCATGATATCTATGGTCGTGTGCGCAAACGTGGGGCTTACAAAACTCAAGGCAAGATTCTGCAAGATGCCAACACAGTCGAGTCTTATAAAATCGAGGAGAAGGGATTCATAGTCTGTATGATCCAAAAGGTGACTATTTCTTTAGTTCTAGGAACCGTATACTAACGCGTTCCCTTAGCCCAAGGCTGTTCCCGCAGCATCTGCGTCTACCTCGACCCCTGCGAAACCCCCAGCGACTCCTGCCCCAGCTGTTGCTTCAACGCCAGCGCCTCCAGCAGCTCCAATCGCGCAGACTGGTTCTTCAGCTTCAGGTGATGTGCCGGCAACTCCTACGCCAGCTGGAACTGGAGCATCGGCTCCATCTGGTAACTCGTCCGGCTTGGCTATGGGTGCAGAGAGAGCCGCCCAAATTGCAGAAATGGAAAGCATGGGTTTCGAGAGATCACAAATTGATTTGGCTATGCGGGCAGCTTTTTTCAATTCCGAACGCGCCATCGAATATCTCTTGACCGTAGGTGAAGCCTTTTAGACATTCCGTGGACCTAATTAACATCACACCAAGGGTATCCCCGAAAATCTACAGCAAGAACAGAGAGCTCCTCCAGCGGCCGACGCTTCCGCCGATACATCAGACGCCCCACCCGCGGCAGAGGATCAAGCTGCAGCAGGCGTGCCAGATGATCTTTTCGAACGTGCCCGGCTTGGAGCAGCGGCTGGTGGTGGTGGCGGTGGGAGTCCGTTTGGTTCTATGGGCGCTGGTGGTGCGGCTGGTGCGGGCGCGGCCCCTGGTGGATTAGGGAACCTCGATTTTCTACGAAACAATGCCCAATTTCAACAGTTACGGCAGGTCGTTCAGCAAAACCCACAGATGCTTGAGCCCATTCTTCAACAAGTTGGTGCTGGTAATCCACAACTGGCGGCTTTGATTGGTCAGCACCCTGAACAATTTCTCCAATTGTTGAGCGAGGACGGTGATAATGACGCGCCATTGCCTCCTGGAGCCCAAGCTACTCAGATCAGTGTCACTGAGCCAGAACGAGCGGCCATTGAACGTGTAAGTAGCCCTGATATTACCTTTGGTTGGTTTTGACGCTAAATTGTGACTAGTTGTGTCTTCTTGGCTTCCCTCGTGACCAAGCTATCCAAGCTTACTTCGCATGCGACAAGAACGAGGAGCTGGCGGCAAACTTCCTTTTTGATCAACCAGATGACGAGATGGAGTGAATGACTTTCATCTCTGTTTATTCTTTTCACCAGCAACGATCTTAATAGGCCGAGCAATTCCCAGTATGTTGCCACTTATACCTTGTGCATAACTATTTTCCAGGCATGGCAATGCCTCTCGACACTAGTGGTAGGTATTGTGATATCAGCCATTGTATTTCCTACAGGGAAATGGTGGCGTGGGCACGGCGTCTTGGGTGGGGATGGATGCCGGCTGATACATATGATATCTGAGCCTGGATATCTTGCAAGCGAGTCAGCGTGTCCGTTAATACACGAAATAAATCTTGATACCTTTATACTTCTCGAATTTTTTTGATACTGGCGGTCCTTGATTAACGTTATGCATCTGCTGTTGTCTGGCATTGTCTTGCTCCCCAACTGCCCATGGCTTGGGGTCCGCTTGTTGTTCACTGGCTGTCCACATGAAATCTTTGCATTCCTAGATGCAACGCTTTTCTACTTAATGGACTGTTGTCGCGCATACGGCTCTCTAGTCGTCCAGTATCCATCCATATTAGATGAATATCAACAATATTAGATGCATCACCAAGACTTCGCTGTCAAAAACAATTACTGACGTCCGTAAATAGTCAAGCCATTCACGTTCATCTCGTATCTATGTTGTATCATCAAGCATCTTCCAAGTACAGCCGTATATTTATTTCTACGTGTATATTAAGAATTGTGACAGATTTTGCCCTCAGTTGTTAAGGTGATTCGGGAATCCGATTGTATCAAAGATAGGAACGAGAATCAGATATCCAGGTTTCGTAGTAGCGACCATCGGAGATTTTTCATCGGTCATTGTACTGGCCACAAGTCACAGAGCAGGATATGAGCTGTAAGACATCGTAAGGGAACGAAAGGATAAATACGACACTCTATTATATATTGTATCTATGTGGTGTGCGTGCTGATATTCAGCTGAAGCTCGCTGAATTGGAGATGTGGCTTATTGAAACTTGGGTGCGCGGTTGTCCATTTTTTAATCGGGTGGTTGGTTATCAACAACAATACCAATTGATAGCGGATCTGCGTTGATTTTCGGTGGATTCAAGAGTGAATAATAATTCTCACCGAGACGCATTTTCTATACTATATATATAACCAGGCCTATCCAATAAACTCGAGACAGTTGCAGGTTCAAGTTATAGATGGTCACGTGTGGGTAATTTTACTCGGTCTCTCAGCACAGTCATCAAAGTCCGCAGCAAACACACTGCAAACACCTACGGTTTGTGTCCTGTCTGCTCCTCTACTCTTAATCTATTCAATCCCAAAGAAATCTCCATTCCTCAGACGTTTTACCAACCAACATATCCTTCCAAGTTGAGGGCAAGTCGATAGTCGTCGCCAGGGAATCCTCGGCCCCATCGAGACGTCGGCCAATCACGGTCGCTTATTCTCACGCCCATGCGACATAGAACTCTGGCGTCTCATCAATGCTTTTCTCTTGTTATTGTCGACTTTTCTACCAACGGCCCCAAGATCAATTCGCCAGCAGCCAGAGGGCTGTAAATATCTTGGGATGAACAATTCAGGATTGAGCTTTTGACATCAATATCAACATTCGGCTTCCCGGCTTGGTTGCGTTAGCTATTTCTTCCGCCCTCCGTATCACACGCTTTTTAAACACCTAACCATACTTGTGTTGGCCTGCAAAACCATCACATTCACGACTACAACCACCTTGTCAAAGGGGTTCATCATATCTATAGAACTCTATAAATGGTACCGACACTTCTAACCATCTGAAGAGACCATCAGTTGGGTTAGTATTACATTGCCGTCATGGCCCCAGTTCGCCGGAGTCGTCACGAGACGACTTCAGCTGGTTCAATTTCTCAAGCAAAGGGCGAGACTAAATCAATCACGTACGGAACTCGTTCAAAGCGAAAAGTTTCTGACATGAGTTCCACAACCTCTTCGCCTGTTGGAAAGCAGACTTCTACAAATTCGTCACAAAGCGCTGATACCGAGGAGGCTGAATTCACCGCGCCGCCTGCCAAGAAGATTCGAAAATTGTCAGAGTCGCCGCCCAAAACACCAGAAGAAGACGATACTGAAGATGATGATATTGAAGAAGAAGCAAATGAAGATGAAAATGAGAATCAAAATGAAAATGAAAATGAAAATCACGACGATGACGACGAGGCCGATGGAACAACTGGTAATGATTCTTCGGATGAAAATAATCATCGTAACGGGGTTGGTAGGAAACTCGGACCATTGCCTGACATGTCAGTGTGGGAGGAAGGAATGAAGTTTATGTTAAATAGGCCTTTCGAGTACAAGGTCGAGGGACCAGAGGAAGACATTAGTCAATCTCTTGCCGTTTCAGCTGCAAGAGGCTCGTCCACTCGAGGACGAGGACGCGGGCGTGGGCGAGGTAGAGGTGGAAGAGGAGGTCGAGGAGGCTCTGGTATTGGATCAAGAGGAACTCCTGCTCCAGATGCATCTCCGTCAGCTCCAAAAGCTGTAAGAGGTCGTGGTGGCCATCGCGTCAAGAAATCTGATAACGCCCGGATCCAGGCATTGTACCACCGTCGAGCAGCACTTAAGCATCAGTATAAGCAAGTCGCTTCGATACAGAAAGTTGCCCTGTTGGCTGTTGCAGAGAAATCTTTGGATCTTATTAAAGGCGATCCACAATATCACAAGAGTCTTGCGGAATACACTGAGACGACACAAGCATTGGACGAAGCTTATCAAAAACGGATTGATAAGCTTGCTTCTGAATTCGAGGAGCGCAGGGCTTTTTTAAAGCGACAACTAAAGCAAAGGGAAGAGTATACTCACTTGAAGCATTCAGTAAGTCTAGCTTCAACTTTTGCACTCGCCATGGCTAATTTATTTTCCCAGGCTGATATCGCTGAGATTGAAGAACTCACCGAGGTCAAGATCAAACAACAAGTAATTCATGTTTATCGTCAGTGGTCTTCAAACAGTACATTGGAGAATACGCCGTTATTCAAAAACGTAAGATCCACCTATTCGCTCCTAGACTTTACTAATACCACGTAGCCCGACTTTAAGGTAGTGAGAATTATCTCTCCGCCAGCAACAACAGTTCACTCAATTGCAACGCCATACAACCATGTAAGTGTTTTCTTTTCGGTTGAGCTTGAATGCTCGCTAAATTTCCTTAGATGCTTGCGGATTGGCAGGATCCCGACAAGCTTGAACAGCACCCTGCAGATTTTTGGTCTAGTATGACGCCCGATCAGAAAGCTACATGGCAACGACGAATGCAAAAGGCTAGCGGTGACAAAGGAAGACGCATCAAAAATAGTAAAGGGAGCGCGCTATATCAACCCCAAGCTGCTGTTAGCGACACCCCAGACCTCCCAGCCCTTCTTGGAGCAGGTCTTTTATCAAGTACCGCCACGCCTCTTGAGGTCTCAGGAGAAGACACGGAGACCGACACAACGGAATCGCCAGGTGAAGAGCAGCCGACAGATCAACATGGTGTTAAGGTTCCCAAAAAACCCACTCCACGTAACGGAGAAGCCCCACAGAATAGAATCGTGGCAGACTCGCCTGTCGTTTTCGACCAAGACGAGATTGGTATCCGAAAACACCATGTTAGGAAAAACAATCGCAATGAGCAGCAGTATCTTGGAATGGATCCCGATCCTAATCCGAAAAAGGTGCATTACGATCAAGTTGCGAGAAGTCACAACTCTGCACGTAACAAAAAGGAAGACCTCGATCAAGAGCTGGTCCGTGTGTTCAAAGTTCATCCAACATACGGTCTTCCTTTACCATCATCTGAAAACCCTACGTACGATGAGTGCGAAAACCCTCCTTTCCAGCCTTCCAGTGACTGGACCAAGCCTCTTGAGCCAACCAACCCATTGATCTTCATCGAGGATAATCCAAGGACCCGGAAGCTTCTCGACGAAGACAAGAAGGTGTTTTTAACGTCGAGAAGTGAGTGGATAATGCGGATACTTAGTGAGTGGGAAGAGCTGCAACCCAAGTTCAAAATGACCTCGGCCCTTGAACAGATGGACGTCTTAGAGCGGCCACCACGGCCACCCACCCCGGAACCTGAGGAAGTAAAAGAAGAAGTTCCTCAAGAGATCAGGCCCGATCTTCTAGAGGCTGTTAACGAAGCGGAAAGACACAGACTGGAAGCTATCATTAAAGCAGCAACTACCCCAGCGCCAATCCTCACACCTTCGAGCCAGACTAGGTACGATCCGGTTCGCGACATCAGCTATACTCCTACCTACCAAACTCCATATCAACCAATGGCACCCATTGTAAGGCCACCGCCGCCACCGCCTGTTTCGAACTTTCTCTACCAACCTGGGGGACTTGCTGTCTTAACAACTGCTATTGATTATCGAGAGAGTATGCCTCCACCACTAACACCTCGATCGCATGGAATGGGTCGAAACCCTTGGGCAGGGCAACCTCCTCTTCCTCCACATCCTCAAGCTATGCCGCTTCAGCATCCTCAGGCTATGCCTCCTCAACATCCTCAACACCCTCCACCTCCTCCACCTCCTCCACCATCACATCGATCGGCTACAGGACCAGGAACCTACGTGCTTTATCCCGCACCTCCTCCTCAGCAATCACCGTATACTTCACCACGAGTAATGCCAGGTCCTCCAGGTCCAGGCCCTCTTATGCATGGTCATCCTATTGTCCCTCCTCCCATGGGACCATTTCCACCTGCTCCAAATACTGGACCGGGAGCGGGAGCATTCCGGGAGCTCAGACCAGCTCCTCCCCAAAACCGAAGTGTTCTACCCTCCGCGCCAGGTCAACAGCAACAACGAAGCTGGTATCCAAACCCTCCTTATTCATGAACCTAGTACAGCCCTGAGGTTGTTCTATAATCATTCATACAGAAGCTGAAATATGAAAGGTGTTGGGGCATATTTCTATCTGCCCATTTCCATTGCTTGGGATGTACTCATAGCGCGGCGCATGGAATTGTGCACTACGGCGTCAGTTTTCTTGGAACATTGAGGGTGCCACACAAACAGTATACAGCGTGTGCGGCATGGCATATAGCATTTACCTAGGTGCTACGGCATCAGGCTGGCGTTAGGTAATGAAGCGTAACTTTGGATCTCACTCCCCATAGAACACAATCAGTGAACATTGGACATAATCCAAGCTGGAGGTCTTCTATGGAGTGCCACATTAGATAGGGTAACTCATCATTTTGTATTCTACAAAGCTCGAAATCCATAACCATAATTTCACACCAATAAAAGATCTACAATGCTTCTTGCTTAGTGAACAGACAACGCCACAGACGGGTATGCGTCGCTCATTATAACCCGTTCCTGCTCGTCAAACACCGTCAAGACGGTTGATAAAGTGGGAGTCCGACCACGACCTTCCATCAACGGCTTATCAATGCAGTCATGAATCCTAATGAAACACCCAAAATTGGGAATTGTAACTCTGAAATGCTGCTTCGCCTAATTGGACCCCTATAGAGACCAGTTATACAAAACTCGACTCATCATGAATGATATTCGTCTGCGCCACCGTGAAATGGCAATCGAGTCACAGCGGTAGAAGTTCTGAACGCCACCCCTGTCTAGCGTCATCGACCCCTCGCTTCTTAAAGGACCCAGAAGGCCGCCAAAGCGAAAGATTACGGACCAGCTTCACAGGCGCGGCAGCAAATTTACGCAACGTCACGAATTTCTGCGACTTCCTTCTTACTCACTACACAAACCTCGATCCTCAAGAAAAGACACACAAGCAAGAAGATATACGATATTTGAACGATGGCGGTACGAGCTCAGTTCGAGAATAGCAATGAGTAAGACATTTCTCGTGCCCCTCTTTTTATTTTCCATCTGAGTTTTGGTGGTTGCCCCTCATTGTTCAGCATGGGAGGATGCGATGCGCGCGTGCATTGTGCGAGTTGCTTAGTGTTTACGATGGCATACCGAGATCATGTGTGGCTAACATGCGATATCTAGGGTTGGTGTGTTTTCGACATTGACGAATTCTTATGCGCTGGTTGCGGTTGGGGCGAGTGAGAATTTCTACAGGTATGAATGGGAGCAAACATAACGAGGGGCGATGCTGATGGTAATAGCGTTTTCGAGGCCGAGTTGCAGGATGTAATTCCTATTATTCATGCGACGATTGCGGGGACGCGGATTATCGGCAGGATGACGGCTGGGTATGTTGACTGCGATTGTGAGAGGGGATTGTGCTGATGCGATGGTAGAAATCGTAAGGGTCTGCTGGTACCGACGAGTACGACGGATCAGGAGTTACAGCATCTGCGGAATAGTTTGCCGGACGAGGTCAAGATACAGGTATGGGCATCGCAATATTGGGGAAGATGGAATGCTGATGATTCATGAACAGAGAATAGAAGAACGACTTTCAGCACTAGGAAATGTCATCGTTTCGAACGACCATGTCGCACTCGTCCACCCCGATCTCGAGCGCGAAACGGAGGAGATAATCGCAGATGTACTCGGCGTAGAGGTATTCAGACAGACAGTCGCGGATAACGTCCTCGTAGGATCATACATGGCACTATCCAACCAAGGCGGAATCGTCCACCCTAAAACCAGCATCCAAGACCAAGACGAGCTCTCTAGTTTACTACAGGTTCCACTGGTGGCAGGAAGTGTAAACAGAGGTAGCAGTGTCGTAGGTGCGGGCATGGTTGTGAATGACTGGCTTGCGGTAACGGGACTGGATACCACGGCGACGGAGTTGAGTGTTGTGGAGAGCGTGTTTAGACTTGGAGAGGGCCAAGGCCCTGGAGCGATAAATAGCAGTCTGAAGGATACGATGGTGGAGTCGTTTTATTGAGCGGAAAGCAGTTTATGGGTGTAGAATTTGGGGGGCTAAGGGTAGACCTGATAGCTCTGGGATTTTGCAAGGCGTTGATGGGCTGCTGGCTTGATGAATTTAGATTCTGATCCGTCGTTTCATGTGTTTGGACTGTTGATATTCGTATTTTCTCTTGCTAAGTGATATGTGTATTCGATGTTTACTTAGGTACTCTTGAAGGGGAGCTATCCACTAGCTAACTTAAAGTGTTAGTCTAAATCATATAATACGGCCATTATTTTACTGCTGATTTCAACAGACTGCGTGGGATGCATATTTACATTTTAGAATTCGAGCAAATTGAGCAATTCGTGTTCTTCCATGCAAAGCTACTTGAATCTACAGAAGAAAATATCTAACAAGAATGTCGATCAAACGAGCAGCTACATTCCAGTTATGGTATAATTTTATTTATGCAGTCCCAAAAGAATATCTACTATCTTTGAAAGTCAAATCCTTGTCCGCTGGAACTATGTCTATGATACTACTCAAATGGCCTATTTGGGGCCGATCACGTGTTTGCGCGCCAAGCTAAATGCCATCTTCAACCTCCTTCGTCATCAGGTGTGCTGAATTTCCTTCAACAACCTCACAATGTAACAACTCCCTGGTTCTGACGATCGTCCCTTCTTGATTGCGGGGTTCCCTAGCATTGGGCTGTTGAGGTATCAATTGTGACGGCAGTTGTTATGTTTCCTTGATTTCCTGATCCCCAACAGCATTATTTACACCACCAATCGCACCATCAATACTTGCCAACCGTCAATGACAAAATGGATAATTCAACGTCTAATTACCCACCGCCGCCACCACCCTCGACCCCTCCTCTAGCTCCCAATATGTCGTTCATCAGTGGAACTACAATTGAAAATACGCCACCGGGACTCCCGCAACCGCAATTGACGAGTTCTATGTTTATTGATCCGGCTTTGAAGGAATCGAGTAATGCGACGGGGGTTGATGCTAGTAATGTTGACACGGGAAGTGAGGGTGTTGAAGCTGGCGGTGTTGTTGGTTACGTGCCTTCCAGTCCGCCTGAACGACCATTTCTGGAGGTCGGCTTGGAAGACACTACGGTCATTGATGGGTCTAGTCCACAAGCCGTGGGAGAAAGAGATGTGGGAGTTGATGTCAGTATGTGTGAGAGCAGAATTGACGAGAGGGAGTTGCCTGCGTTGAGGAGCGCGGATTCGATACTCAGAAAGGACTTTGATATGTCGTTTCAAAGAGATTCCGCTGAACTTCACGCGCATGGTGGAGGGGATACGACCGAAGATGATATACCGCCAGAATCCGAGGATAATGAAACTCAAGAAACGCTCGACGTGGGCTCCTCTCTTATCAGGGAGAACGAGGACTTATCCATGATCATACTTGGGTATGAGCAGAATCCCTCGGTTGTTGAGGTGGTGCTGTCTTCGGATGTTGGGTCTGAGCCGGAGGAGAAGAAGAATAGCGATTCTTCTGAGGTGAGGAGGAATGAGGAGTTTTCGAAGATTGATGTTGATCATCAGCATGACCGACCAGAGGCATCGATGCTGCCTACTTCAGATGCAGACCCGAAGTCGGAGAACAAGAGATCCGATCCTGCCTCTTTAGTTGACGGAGAAAGAGGGAGTCTTGGAGACGCGTTACCGGATGATTGTTGGGCTGCTGGTGGAGACGAGGAAGAGCCAGACACTCAGCCATTGCCCACTTCCTTTAAGGAAGACGAATCCGTAACATCTGATCTACCGAAACTTGTGGTTGACAACGATAATGAACAGAAATCATTCAACAGAGTCGAGATCCCTGACAGTGAAGTCAGCGAAATCGGTACTGCCCCAGATACAGAGACATTAAGCATTGAGAGCCCGATAGTTGCGGAAGATCCGAAGGCTACTAGCGCCAGAGAAAGTTTGGCATTAGATAGCAACTCTATAAGAGCTGAGAGCGTCACTGGTGCTTCTGACACTAATGACAATGCGACGTCAAATGTTATCATCGGCTCAGCTCCATCTGTTGAGAAGGCCGCTATCTCGCTCGCAGCCGAAGCTGCCTCTCCAAAGGAGAAGTCTCCATCAATTTCCGAGGTTGAATCTGTTCAAGCTGATAGATGTGTCAACGCTTCGCTTAAGTCACAGACTGAGGAGATTCATGTTTTGGTGAAACAAACACCACTTGGAACCGCACCCATTGCTGCCTCTCCAGAAGTTCCAGACACCCTAGTTGACAAATCCAGCGCATATCGAGTCGAAGAGACTCACCAGGGGAAAGAAAAATCTACTGAGAAGGGTGCGGAAGACTTAGAAGTGAAAGAGACAGCTATTGAAGGGGGTGTTCATGACAATACCCACCACGAAGCTTCTACGTCTACTACAGGCTTCGCAAGCCATGTTGACAATATTAAGAACACCATTGAGCCTTGCGCCAATGACAAAGGGACCAAAAGAAAAGCGTCAGTAGGCTCGACCAAAGTGAAGGAGATTCCAGACTCCACTGAAACTGCATCCTCATTGAAGCAGTCTTCGGATATCGGTAACGGCCGAAGGCTTGAAAACACGCCCTCAAAGACTCAAACCATCGAAGTTGATGATACCGCGAAGGTAGACGCCCCAACAAAAGGAGGTATTGAAATACCCGAAAGCCCTGTTGTTCCAGCGCCGTCTTCGTCCTCGAGCAGCTTTCAGCAGCCAAGCACGGTTGCCGATATACCTCCCACCGCCCCAGCTTCGCCTGTCGTCACTCGAAAAAGAAGTTCACGGCCGCGTGAAAACAATATGGGCACACCATCGAAAGAAGATACAACTCGATTATCGCCTACTAAAGCTAGCCAGAGCTTCGGCACACCCCCGCCCAAGAAGAAACAGAAGAGTGGCTCGGCGAATGTTGGTCAGGATGAGACGAATGAAGAAGCTGAGGAGAACGATGTGGTCAAAAGCAAGGATGACATTCTTATGGATGAATTGAAAGCTATAAAAGTCGCTTCTATACAAGCTCGGAATTCAAGCCTTGAAACAGAGATTGCGAAAGTGAGAGCGCAGCTTGAAAAGGTTACTGCGGAGCTAGAGTAAGTTGCATTCCTATCTCTCCTCTGTTCCTTGTCGCTAAACATGAATCTCTGCTGACCATCAAGTAGACAACCAGCTGCTGAGACTGTGAAAACACACATCCATCTGCTTCATCAATACAATGATATTCGTGATATTGGACAGGGTCTTATTGGCATGATTGCCGATAATAGAGGTGTCAGGATTGGAGAATTATATGAAGAATTTGGCGTTGGTTTGCAGGATTAAAATATGAGCAATGCTTGTTGATATCTGGGATTTGCTTGGGGGTGTGCTTGAATTTCGCTTGGGTGCTGGGAGTTATTAGATAGAGAGCTGGAAGATACCCGTTTGCTTTTTGCGTTTTGCATTGAAGGAAGATTATTATTGATTAACATATTCAATGAAAAACCATTGACACTAGTTCATTGATGAACATTAAATTTTTAATGGGTGCAAATCTCTCCAAGCAGTGCTTCCGTCAAGCCTTAAATTGGGCTTCGGGCGTTGGTGCCGAGGCGCGCGCTTGCCAAGACTGGCCTCCATTCAGGTACTTCACAACTCCACCACTTACGTTTATATTTCACGCGGACGCAACGCCGTCCCAAAGCCAGCATAAGTAACTTCATCAAGTGACGAAGTTATTTACGTGAAATGCTTCAATAGGACAACCATCGCCAGGTACCAAGGCTACCACATTCAATTGGCGAATCATGGCCTGAAATCTGTCAGCGATCAGTCGGTCAGCAAGGCTGAGTCTGGTGCGGGTGAAACGTCAGGTCGGTCATGACCCAAACTTCACGAGGCAATTGGTGCAGATCCGAGGCGCAGTTACCATGATTGTTGGAGCTGAAGGATGGGAACGAGGTGATATAAAGGTGTGGTGTTGTGGGCTGTTGGTGGATTCTTTCTTCAAACTTCTTTGTTGAGGAGGGGTTTCGAGTAACATTCCTCGATTGAGTATTTACAGCTGCGGATATCATACGACGTTAATCACCAGCTTCACACTACTCACAAGCTCAAGAATCCTTATAGCCATACCTTCCCCGCGCCTCAAAAACACCACCACAACCATCCATCATGGCAGTCCAACTCCAACCCGTCAACCCTCCTATGGGTCCCAACCTAGGTTTCTGCGTCGGCAAAACCACCGTTCTAACCATGAAAGAGAAAGTCTGGTCCCTCTCCGGCGACACCTTCACCATCACGGACGAGAACGACCAAGTCGTCGTCCAATGCAACGGCACCACCTTCTCCATGTCGGACCGCAAGGAATTCCTCAGTCCCGACGGTCGACCGCTGTTTAGTCTGCGCAACAAGCTGTTGTCGATCCATAAATCGTTTTATGCCGAGGGAGCTGGGGGAGAGATTGTGTTTGAGGTTAAATCGAAGTTTTCGTGTATGTATAAATCTATGTTTGGTGAATAGGGTTGGGGCTGACGTTTGTGTAGTCCTGAAATCGAAAATGCATGCTACCTTTACCAACGCCTCGGATAAACAAGTCGTGGAGTTGGAGTGTAGAGGTGATTGGTTGGATCGAAGTGCTACGATTACAGATTTGAAGAATGGACAGGTCGTGGCGCAGATTAGTCGGAGTCGATTTAATATGCGCGAGATCTTGGGCGGACAGCAGAGTGTAAGTTTGACCTCTTCTAACATTGAAAGTTTTGGCTAATTTTTGGGGATTTAGTATTATGTTGCGGTCGCGCCCAATGTCGATCTTTCTCTTATGGCGGCGATTTGTATTTGTTTGGATGAAAAGGAGAATGAGAAGAAGTGAGGGAGTTAAGTGGTATGGCGCTTGGTGTACTGGAATATGGACAATCTGGATTGTTCGGTTGGGAATCGAGCTACAGTGCTAGGTCATGGATATGGGTATGAGATTTACGGGAAAGGGCCATGCGTGTTTGATACCAATTTACTTCAATACAGTCTTTTACAGTTTCTCCTCGCTATTTCGATTTACACATTGAAGCCTAAACAATAGACTAACAGACGGTTGAGAATCTTATCTGAATCCGAGACTTGGTGGTACTTTTGAGGGAAGGTTGGTTGGCTTTGAGAGGAGACTCTGGGCTGAAGAAGGGAATCGAGCTCTTATTCTGGGGGTTATCATTACAAGTTACGAAGAGTGCCGAGTTATAGAACTTGACAACGGTGGAATGTTGTTGTTGAAATGGTGGGATGATTAAAGAGGATGGTATTGGATTATGTTCCAAAGGATAATATGATAGTTTTAACAGTGCGTCGCGTTAAAGATGGATACTGCTAGATACGTAGTGAACACTATGAATGGGAATGAAAAATAGATAAAAAGGCTAATGTGCAGATATTCCAAGGGTGTTTGAAGAGTAAGGTAGCTTAGGTACGAGTAGGGTTTCGTATAGTGGTGAAAGTATCATCTTTCAGGCGTTTAATCGGAAAGTTACCGCGCCTTGACTGGATGCTAGCGGCTTACTTTGCATTTTGAATGTTTAAGTTCTGCGCGGATTAATTGTCATACGGAGCTATCCATGGCTCTTACTTACCTAGGTACTTGGCAGGGCTGTATGATACACGTGATCCTGCCTTCCTTCCACACATTAGATGATATCCTAGGTCATACGTCAAGTGGTGACCGAGTAAAGTACCTAGTATATAGAAATCTGATTTATAAGGATTTAATGTTTGTCAAACTTTACTGGCGTGGAATCGCATACTGGCGTAGAATCGCATGCTTCCCCGCGTCGAGCGAGCGTAACGAGCGTAGCGAACCAATCATGGACGCTGGGACGCAACTTGAATGTTGCGTTACAATAGTGCATACTTTGTAGTATGTTGCTTTAGGTGGTGGTAGTAAGATGGCTTGGGATTGGGATGTGTATATAAAGATGATCTAATCGCTCCCAGGACATGTTGTTCTGTATTGAATTAGGAACAAGTCAAATCTACAGTTATAATTACTTCGCCAACGCATCCACGGCACCAACTTGTTTTATCATCCTACCTACTTGTTTACCTTGATACTTCCAAAATGGCAGATACTAAAGACACCAAACAAGATTTCCGTCTCGCGGGTCTAGCAAACGATGGCTGGTCGACTGAAGATGAAGCAACAGCAACCTGTTTCTGCGGCGCCGTGCAACTCGCATTCGTAAGTCTCTCTCATATAACCACTCGTGAAGAAGATAATTACTAACATCCCTCACAGCCCACCAAAGCACCAGGTCTCGTAAACACATTCGTCTGCAACTGCAACGACTGCCACAAAATCACCGCCTCAATGTACGCGTCCAACTTCACCATCAGGGACACGCATCTCCGCCACCTCCGCGGCCAGGAGAATCTTAAGCAGTTCGGACAGGAGAAGACGATTGGCAGCGGAAAGAAAATGACAAATTTCTTCTGCAACACGTGTGGGAGTTTGATGTATAGAGTTGGAGAGGCGTTTCCGGGAATGAGTATTTTGAGGATTGGGACTGTGGATGATTTCAGACTGATGGAGACGAAGTTGAAGCCGCAGGTTGTACAGTACGTGGAGCAGAGGACGAGTTGGGTGGAGGGGGTTGAGGGCGTGAGGGAGGTTGTGGGGATTGCTATTTAAGAGGGAGAGAAGGGTGGCTGGGTTTAGCGAGATAGGGGGTATGGGGAAGATGGGTGTATGAGGAGGGTAATATTGGATGGGTTTTGATGGTATGGTGTTAGGGAAACTGTGTTATGATCTGATTAATGAAGCCAATGATGAAGATGAAAATTAACTGAATCTCTGCTCCGATCTAAGTGGAGAACATAGTGATATAGCCAACGTATAAAGAGTTGGACAAAAGATTTGGTATGAGAAGGATTGATTGCTTTCAAGATCAGATAGTAGATTGAAAGTGGGTTTCGTGACGAAGAAATGCGTAAGACTTACCTAGAAACTTGACAGATCTTGGAAAATGAAATCCCATACCAGTTCAAGTCCCACTGGGTGTTGGATATCATTCTGAGCACAGCGTAGAGACTTCTCCGGGGGGGCAAATCTTCGACTTTGAGCAGGTAACGACAATAACCTTTTCGGTCTTGCTTGCTTGGTAGCCAATTGAGTTTGATTGACTCTTCTTCCATATCCACAACTCCTGCAAGACCATGGCACATACGCTAGAAGTTATATCGAGAAGACGAATATCGGTCAAGCTTCTGGGCCTCGATTGGCTTTTACAAGAGTCGGAGCAATGGAGCTGGTGTTAATTCTCCGTAACTTGGCTCTTCTTGTTCTTCGACTGACGAAATAACGGATGGTCATAACCGTCTTAGTGGTCTTGCCCGAGATGGCCCACCCTTTTCAGGAGAGCGTGAAAAAGATGCACGTTTATATCTCGTGTTCGGTAAGGGTCTCCGAGTAGTGTTTCTTTGATCTGCGGGGTTAGCTTGATGCGTTTTTTCTTCGGTGGGAGATACATATCGAAGTCATTTACTAGAAGGTAGAATTATGAGAGCGTAGGACTCTCTGAAGGTATGCCTTGTATTAGAAACTTAGAAATAGATGTTTGGAATCACAAAAGTCTCGTCGGATTTTAAATATTAAAAATTATAATCATGCAAACCGTTTTTCAGCCCACCGCAAAATGGCGCAAGCCCCCAGACCTCCACATCACGTGCCAAAATCTGGGGTAGTTCTAAGCTTCGGTCAAGCAAACACCGAACTATAACCCCTGGTCCTCCCCAGAAAGTTTCGTCAACCTGGAGCATCAACAACTCCTCTTTTCACTCTTTTAGCCGCACCTAACTAAGGCTCTTCCACCATGCTTAGCTACGTGCAGACCCGCCGTGCCAATGCGATCGCCCTTCCCCGTGAGTTCCGATTGCTGGAATTGACAATGACAGTCCGCGATGCTTCATTGGAAAATTGTGTTGTGCAGATGCAATTAAACACCTGCCTGTTTTGACGGATGAGGATGTGGTATATAGTTGATACCGATGTACCTGAAAATATGGAGGACACAGCTTGCACCGGCGTTGTTGTGAATCCTTACGATGCGTCTCTCTGGGCTTCTCCTTACGCTTTCGGCGCTCCTTTGGGGTTGCCAGTCGACGGACAATGGTCTTACTACTGCAGTTACGTGGGACAATTATAGTCTGAGTGTTAATGGCGAGAGGGTTTTCATCTAGTGGGTTGGTCGCATTGAGTCGGAAGCACTGGCTAACATTGTGTCAAGCTCTGGAGAGTTCCACTATCAGCGCATGCCAGTTCCTGAGATGTAAGTTCAAAAATATCAATTGACCAATTCCACTTTGCTAATAGTGTCCCAGGTGGTTGGTTAGTTTGAAAATACGCATCACATTCTTCTCAACTAAACAGTCATTAGGATATCTTCCAAAAGCTTAAAGCCAATGGGTTTAATACCGTCAGGTAAGAACTCCCTTCAGATGATAAAAGAACTTGGCTAATTTTCCAGCGTGTACTTCTTTTGGTCTTACCATTCTCCATCAAGAGATGTCTACGACTTCGAAACCACTGGAAGAAATGTTCAGCGCATGTTTGACTACGCCAAGGAAGCTGGTATATGGATAATTGCCCGTGCGGGGCCATATATCAATGCGGAAACAAATGGTGGTGGTCTTGCGCTCTGGGGTTCTGATGGAAGTATGGGCAATCTCAGAACAAGTGACAACGCGTACTACCAAGCATGGCTCCCATGGGTACTCAAGATGGGCGAGATCATTGCAAAGAACGAAATCATGAAAGGCGGAGTAAGTTTAAACTCATTCCTGCGATATTAACTGCTGATAGTATAGACTGTCATTTTCAATCAAATTGAGAACGAGCTCCAGGAAACTTCCTATGTTGCGACCAATACTCTGGTCAAATATATGGAGCAACTCAAAGCTGCATTCCTTCTCTCGGGGGTTACCGTCCCATTTTCGCACAACGAGAAGGGCATGCGATCAATCTCATGGAGTACCGATTACCAAAACGTTGGAGGAGCAGTCAATCTTTATGGACTTGACTCATATCCTGGTGGACTGTCTTGCACAAGTGTAAACTCTGGATTCAACGTGGTTCGTACCTACTACCAATGGTTTGCCAACTACTCTTACACTCAACCAAACCACTTCCCGGAGTTCGAAGGTGGTTGGTTCTCTCCATGGGGCGGTACCTTCTACGACGACTGCGCTTCAGAGCATGAACCTGGATTCGCAGACGTCTACTACAAGAACAACATTGGTCAAAGAACGACAATTCAGAACATTTACATGACTTGGGGAGGAACTAACTGGGGACATTGTAAGTTTGCACAGGACTAGCTGTGGAAAACTCACTCACCTTTGTAGCCGCCGCTCCAGTTGTTTACACTTCGTACGATTATTCCGCTCCGCTTCGGGAGACGAGACAAATCCAAGATAAATTATATCAAACCAAGCTGATTGGTCTATTTTCTCGGGTATCCAAGGATCTTCTCAAGACAGATATGATAGGAAACGGTACTGGATACGCAGTAAGCTACACTCATTGCTCATATTCGAAGTCTTGCTAATGTTCAAGGTCTCATCTACTGGTATATGGACATGGGAGATTCGCAATCCGGATACCAATACTGGATTCTACACTGTTCAACAAGCCAAGACTGGTTCTCGAACTTCCGTGTTCTTTTCTGTCAATCTGAACACATCAGCTGGCAATATTACAGTTCCCAATGTCAACCTCAATGGTCGTCAAAGCAAGATTTTCGTTACTGATTACAACTTCGGCAATCACAGTCTACTGTACTCCACAGCAGACGTTCTTACCTATGGTGTATTTGATGTTGATGTGCTTGTCTTGTACCTGATGGAGGGCCAGACTGGACAATTCGCGTTGAAGAGCAAATCTGGAAATGCCAAGTTCACAAGTGAGGGCGCATCAAAGATCAGCACTGCTGCTGGAAACAACACCATCACTGTTTCATACACTCAAGGTGCCGGCCAAACAGTACTTCAGCTAGATGGCATGCTCATTTACCTACTCGAGCAGAAGGCGGCATGGAAGTTCTGGGCCCCTCCAACGACCAACAGTCCAGACGTCAAGCCTGACGAGCAAATCTTCGTTCTTGGCCCGTACTTGGTCCGAAGTGCATCAATCACTAACGGTGTTGTACATATCTCGGGAGACAATGATAACGCAACCACGATCGAGGTCTATTCTGGAAACCCAGCTATCCAAACCATTGACTGGAACGGAATCCGTTTGAACGCGGTCAAGACTTCCTATGGATCAGTCACTGCCAAGATTCCAGGTGCCGCTGATAGAACAATTTCCCTTCCTCCTCTCGAGAACTGGAGATCTGCCGATTCTCTTCCAGAAAAGGCTGCGACCTATGATGATTCCAAATGGGCTGTTTGCAATAAGAGCATAACATTGAGTCCCGTTGCTCCTCTCACCAAACCAGTCCTGTTCTCTAGTGACTATGGATTTTACACTGGTGCCAAGATCTACCGAGGATACTTTGACGGTCAGTCTTTCACTTCGGTTGACATTACTGCCTCCGGTGGACTCGCATTTGGATGGACCGCTTGGCTTAATGGGGCATTGGTTGGAGGTAACGTTGGTAATGCAACACTCACCACGACCAGCGCCGTCATTAAGCTTCCTTCGGCATCTCTAAAGGCCAAGGACAACCTTTTGACTGTCGTGGTTGATTATCACGGGCACGATCAAACCTCTACAGCCAAGGGAGTAGAGAACCCAAGAGGTATACTCGGTGCTTCGCTTATCTCATCCAACGGCACTTCTTCTAGCAGTGCCTTCAAGACCTGGAAGATTCAAGGGAACGCAGGCGGGTCTGCTGATATTGATCCTGCTCGTGGTCCGATGAACGAAGGTGGTCTTTATGGTGAGCGACTTGGCTGGGCCTTACCATCATTCGTCCCTTCCACTCCTCAATTCGACCGCTCCTCGCCATTCGTTGGAATCAAAACCTCTGGTGTCCAATTTTACACCACGACATTCCATCTCAACATCGACTCTGATCTTGACGTGCCACTCGGTATCGAGCTCGGTGCTCCAGCTGGTACAGTTGCCAGAGTCATGATCTGGGTCAATGGTTACCAATATGGAAAGTATGTTCCTCATATTGGTCCGCAAACCAGATTCCCGGTTCCTCCTGGAGTCATCAACAACAGAGGTCTCAACACGGTTGCGTTGAGTCTGTGGGCTATGACTGATGCCGGTGCGAAAATGGACACTGTGAAGTTGATTACATATGGACAGTACCAGACCAACTTTAAGTTTAATCGGGATTGGAGTGCTTTGCAGCCTGGGTGGGACAAGAGCAGGTTACAGTATGCTTGAAAAAAGGATCAAAAGTAATGAAAAATGATGAACGTGGTAGAAGCATGGCCGAAGTAGGCAGCAGGGCGATATTTAAAAATGCAGTTAGGAAATTATGAAGCGAATGAACGTCTTAAAAGACACACAACTAGAATTGCTCTTGATCTTGAAATATTGCCCTGCGGATATTAATTCTGCAAAAATTGTCCGACGGGACTTATCTTAAACAACAAAGCTTTGATTCTGTGCTGTATGAAGAACGTCTCGCCACTCACTTGTGTGCAACCCCTACTCCGACCGGAATTCAAACTCGGCTCTCCAAGGCCGTTTGAATTCCTTTTTCCAGGGGTTTCCGGGTAGCCCTTCCACATTGAGAGTAGCGTCTGCTAGCGAGGAAACAAGCTCTCCCCACATATCGTTAGGATGACGAACGAGTACCGGTCAGGCGAGATGCGCAGCTGCGATTCGTTTGCCCCTCGCGTCCAGTCCAATTGGGGATTTCGTAATGCGGTCTGGGAGCGACGGAAAGGAATTTATATCGTACGTTGTTTGGGCTTTTCAAATTTACATTCTCTCCATCCTCTCACATAAAAGGCTTCCCAATCCTAGAAAGCGTTTCATCATTATTCACCATCTTTACTATAGATTTAATTGAGTTGTAAGTGGGAATTGCCCTGCCTGTTGCTCCCGATAAGATAGCACGGACAGACCCGCTGACAAGTACAAGCTACCCCACTTCTACACCAACAACTCAACACCACAAAGAAATAGAACCACAAGAGCTTCCGCCACTTTGAGTCTGACTTGACGTCTTCTCAATTCGATACCGATCATCTACTCGCCCACAATGGCTTCCCTCCGCGCAGCAGCGCGATTACGTCCACTCGCCTCGCGACTTCATCCTCAAACCACACGACACTACGCATCGGCCGCCGCAGCAAAAGCCTCCTCCTCCTCCCCTTCCAGCGAATCTCCATTCTTCCCTGACGAACCGGCTGGACCGACAGTCAAGACTGCTATTCCAGGTCCGCAGAGCAAGAAAGCGATTGAAGATTTGGACAAGGTGTTTGATACGCGGAGTTTGAACATGTTGGCGGATTATACCCAGAGTTTTGGCAACTACATTGCTGATCCAGATGGAAATGTTCTGCTTGATGTGTAGGTGGTCTTATAATTATGGAGGATGAACGCTAATGGATTTAGATATGCTCAAATTGCTTCCATCCCAGTCGGATACAGCAATCCTCATCTCCTTGAAGTAGCCGCTTCTAAAGCAATGGCATCCGCGATCATCAATCGACCAGCCCTTGGGAACTTCCCCTCCCATGACTGGGCATCTATTCTGCGAACTGGCATTCTCAAAGTCGCGCCAAAAGGTCTCGATCAGGTTTTCACTGCAATGGCTGGATCCGATGCAAACGAAACGGCCTATAAAGCAGCATTCATGTACCGTCGCCAACAAGAACGAGGTGGTGCCCACGTAGAATTCAGCGCCGAAGATATCGCTTCCAGCATGAACAATCAAGCCCCAGGAGCACCTCAGCTCTCTATCCTCTCCTTTAAAACTGCCTTCCACGGCCGTTTGTTCGGTTCTCTATCCACCACCCGCTCCAAACCAATTCACAAACTCGATATCCCCGCCTTTGACTGGCCACAAGCCACCTTCCCACTTCTAAAATACCCCCTGGAAGATCACATCCAAGAAAACCAAAAAGCCGAAGCCGAAGCCCTAGCAGACGTCGAGCGCCTAATCACAACCCATCATCTCCCCCCATGTGCCGTCGTAATCGAACCCATCCAGTCCGAAGGTGGTGACAATCACGCTTCCCCAGCATTCTTCCAAGGCCTTCGCACTCTTACAAAAAAACATAACGTCCTCCTCATCGTCGACGAAGTCCAGACTGGTGTCGGCGCCACCGGCAAGTTCTGGGCCCACGAGCACTGGAACCTAGATTCCCCACCTGACATGGTGACATTCAGCAAGAAAGCCCAAACAGCAGGATACTACTTTGGCAACCCAGACCTCCGCCCAAACAAACCATATCGTCAATTCAACACCTGGATGGGTGACCCTGCTCGCGCCATCCTATTCCGCGGCATCATCGAGGAAATTGAACGTCTTGATCTCGTCAGCAACACGAAGAATGTGGGTGAGTATTTGTATAATGGTCTCGAAGACCTGGCTAAGAAGTACCCTGGGGAATTCATGAATCTGAGAGGGAAGGGCCAGGGTACGTTCATTGCGTTTGACAGTCCGAGACGCGATGATGTGTTGAGGAAGATGAAGAGCGTGGGTGTTAATATTGGCGGGTCTGGCGAGAAGGCTGTGCGGTTGAGACCGATGTTGATTTTCCAAAAGCATCACGCGGATATTTTGTTGGATGGGTTAGAGAAGGTTGTTAGTGCTTAAGGATAAGGATTTTGGATGACTGTTTGTTGGGCGGGAAATTGGAGTTTATGTGGCATTTAATGAGAAGCATATGACGTGAATTCGCAGTTTGAATTCTGAGCACGTTTCCTGATTTGGTTTTTGGAATTTTCCTTTAATAATTCGAATTCGAAAGGCGACTTCCACATCAAATTACGACGAGGTGACGTTAGCAATGGTACGTAAATAAGCACATGCACATTCACATGTATTTTCTAACACTCATTCAATTATGTAACTCGGTTACTAAAATAAGTCCAGTTATGTTTATGTTTCCACTTCAAATCCCGTTTCATAAATAATAAATCTCACTAACGACAATTCTTTTCGATATATATATCTTACACTCCCCTAACATCACTCAACCCCATCAAACATTAACCTCCCCCCATCCAAATTCCTCCCACATCTATACCTTATCCCACCACTCACCTTCCCTCTCCCACAGCATCTTCCTCCCGCCCTGTTTAAATCGCTCGTCCTAGTAATTTGTAAACCCTAACCTAATTAAAAGTGTCTTACTGATGAATTCCGTGGAGCGGATATGCGAGTGAATCTTTATTATCCTTCGCACGCCAAGGTATTGCTAGCTAATTATGTATGTGATACCTGAGGTGTTGTGGGGAAAGATCGAAGAAGGTAAACAAAGAATTGGGTTTTGAAGGTGGTAAAGTGAGAGGACGTATCTCCCTTACAATGTCAACAACCCAAATGCCTAGCAATTCCATACTCTTAACCCCACACAACCAATCTCATCTAGATAACCCTAGACGAGGTAAGATCCAGCGAGAACGACACGAAATTCCCTTACCCTAATCCAAGAACCATCGTATCTCGACTCCACCTGACGGCAATCTATCACTACCTCATTTCATCCCCCCCCCCCCAAGATCCTCAACTTACATATACTAATCTCCCAATACACTAAAGGAAGAAAACTAAGTTTTCCCATCGAGAAAGTGTAATTTCGGTCAAATACGGAGCTCTCGTATTCTGACGCGCCTACTCTTAGCGCGGCGCGTGTGTTGACAAACACTGGCGACAAGTAAATATTTATATTTGCAAATTGCCAGCCCCGCAGAGTTGATGTTGCGTGATTTCAAGTTCGAGAATACGACTTCGAGATAGAATACCAGTGCTCCAGCTCTGCCGCTAAGTCTTTTTGTACATGGACCTATCACTGGAGAAGTCACGAAAACATATCAATCGACCGCACGAAGCCTAGCATAAACATCATTTTCCATTTCCATTTATTTACCACCTTGTTATCTTACACATATCACAATCTCTCCTTTTCCTCCTTTCCCTTCCTATCCACTCTCCTATTTGTTATGCCCCTTTCCCCTTCCCAATTGTATCTCACCACACATCCAACACCCCTCCAAATATTTTTCACCTGTTCCCCCTTCCCACACCCCCATTTTCCAGCAAATCATATATGCTTCCGGAATCCCCTCGCACAAAGTAAAATCAAGATTCATAAAAAATAAAAGCCAATACAATATCATAAAATGAGAAAAAAAGTAATCGTAAAAATACATGAGCTCAAAAATAAAAGCGCTTCCACCAATAAATGCCCCTCGTTAAAAGAGTCAATGATATCGTCGTTAAATGTTCCCCCGAAAATCATACAGAAAGACAAGATATCTGGCATGAAATTTCGTTCAAAGGGTAAAGACAAGTTCCAATGCATCCAAAAAGGGAATATTTTGTTGCGTATGTACGCAATGAGTAAACAGGTATCGTCGTTACGGTCCGTGATATTGAAAAATGCCCGGGACATGGAAGAAAGAAAGAAGAAGAAAAATCCTGGTATGAAAAATGAGGGTTTTTTTCGGCCGTAATCGTTAAAACGTTGAAGTTGATCGATGAATGAATATTCGAAGGAGATGAGTTTCAAGTGATTATTAGAAACATTAAGGGGCATATCGTCGGAAGCAGGGCAGTTGTGACACGTAAAATATTTCCGTGTAAACCATTAATGCGTTCGTTAAAAATTTCGGCGTAAAAGTCTAGAATGATATGCGTCTGGATGGAATGGATCGATTCGATAAATTCGTGAGGAAGGAAATCCCGTTTTTGTGTATGCTTCTTCTCCTGGATTTTGGTGATGAATCCGGGTGATAGTTGCAATGCTCGAAAATTGTCGTCATTATTAGAGGGCAAAGGACCAAGGAAACGGATAATTCCGTAACCAAGAAAACTCCATGGCTATGGTTTGCTTCCAGCTGGGGGCAGTGTAGGCGGATCTCCTCCTGGTGGTGGTTCTCGTGGTGGTTCCTGTGAAGGTTGGCTTGTCTGTCCAGATGATTCCGCGGCTTGTTTAGGTCGGATAGGTTGTGGCTCTGAAGCAAAGCTCTGAGGTGGAATCTGCTGTTCTTGTGGCTGTTGCATTTGGGTCATTGGAGCACTTGCTGCTTGGAACGTGTTTCCTCCAGAGTGCTTTGGCCCCCTTTGTGCTTCATCAGACTCACTTTCCAGTAAATCGCTAATCCTGGAACCCTTTGGTCTGGCAGTGGCTGGTCGCACATTTTTCTTTTTCACAGCACCTTCCGTGGCGACGGCTGAAGATTCACCTTGATACGGACTACCTGTCCTGGTAAGGTCGTTCGACGGGACAATAGGTGCCATTGGCGCAATGGCCGTAAATGGCTGGCGCTGTTCGTCCCTCATGGTACTGGGCTTTAGCGTTTTTGGAGTTAATGTCCTCGATGGTGGCAGAACCTCTCCTCGTGCAATTGCATCCATCTGGCGTTGCTCTACATCCGCCTTGGAAGGGCGACCGCGTTTCTTCGCCTGAGGAGCCGGTGGTAGTGAAGCAGACTGAAAGGGTAACGGAGATCCATTGGCAGAAGTTGGTTTCGGTCTTATATCGCGCGCAGACATGGGAGGGTTATCTTGACCAGATTGACGTCGCTTGGGAGGAGGTTGGGTCATTAACGGTTCTAGTTCTGAACCAGACTTTCGTTTACTACCTGAAGAGGTAAAGCCTGACTGTTGTTGGTGAGGAGGAGGTAAACTTGGGTATGGCGACCGTTGACTTGATCGTAAAGATTCGAACGCGTCCACACATGATTGCAGGGTCCTTCCTATATGACATGTCAGTCTTCCTATATCTCCCCTCTACTATCGGTTGATCCGCAGTCTGTGTGTTGAGGGCACTAAACGCTTCGCAAACGAGTCTCGGAGGATTAAACACACCATAGGGAAGGACCATCTGGCTCCAGTTCGGGACAATGCCACCTTCATTGAGCAACGACATGAGTCTTTCGACCGGAACATTGCTCTTCTTCAAAGCTTCTGCTAGAATGTTGCGCTGTGGAGGAGGAAAGTGTTAGTGTTAGACGCGTCTGGCGAGGTCAACGGTAGCACAGGGCATGCGCCGCGAGTGATAGTGATGCGCTTTGCAGCATAGAATAGATGGTATTGGATGGACGCTTCTGGAGATGGACATACCTTTTCCTGGTCCGTAAATGGAGGGCTATATTCCATGTTGTTTTTCGCGCCTCGTCCTGGAAACACTCTCGAGTGTACCAGGCGACGCAAAGGGGTTTCTGAGAAGTGTGGCAGGTCGAGTTGCCAGTCGCCAGGGGCAAAGAATGTGTGTCTGGCAAGGGAAGAAGGTAATTAAAGGTCATTAAGTATGGAACTGGTGTTGGTCGTTATCAGGACGGGGCGCTTGAGCTGGGGGGGGGGTAAGTGAATGTAAAGTCCAAAGCGGAAAGCGTCAGTCATATGCGTTTCGCATGTGTGGACATGAGCAAAAGAGCGTCGAGTCGTTGGACAAAGGGGTCTGGAAAGGAAGGCTGGATGGGAGAAGCAGCGTCTGGCCGCGTGAGGTGAAGCGCGCGATACTGGGAGCAGCCAGGTAGTGAGCAGCAGCAGCAGCAGAGCCAGGAAGGAAGCAAGACAGAAGGCCCAAAGAAGGAGGGTGTGAAGTAGAAGGGTAGGAGGGTAGGAGGGCAGGAGGGTAGGAGGTAGGAGAAGGGCAGCCGGCCAGAAAGGAGGAGGACCCTGGGAGAAAAGAGGTCGCAGGAAACGGACAGACTGGGACTGTTGAGCGATGTTTCGACGGAACCGCAACGACTCCTCTGGTGCACGCCTTCGCCCGCCCGTCGTGGACTCATGGGGATTCAGGGAGATGAGGCAGAGGGTCATTAGGGAAATGAGACATCGCAATTCTTTGCGATCCATGCAGCCAGCGGTTTTTTCGGGCTATTTGACTGGCGTAGAGCGGTAGAAGCGTCAGAATCCGGCGGCGGCGACTGGCAGACACGCTGATACCGTACAGACAAGCCAGACCAGCCAGACCAGAACAGAAACTACTGCAAGTCGTGCAGACGCAGCAATTTCGCTGGGATGCAACCAAGCGACACCAATAGGCAAGGTTGGGTCGGCGTGTTTGCATTACCCACGGCCCACACCGAACCGGCTTCGACCTGCGCAGCAAAAATCAACAAACAAGTCGAAGAGATACTGCCGTCTGCTGCGTGCGAAAGGAAGCAAAAGTGTGAATGCCCTCATCGCGCAAGGGGGGTTAGTGCGCGGCGGCTGATTGGGCGCGTGTTTCTGTGGGCGGACCTAGTTCTACTGGAGCTAGAAGGACGTTCTCTCACCCTCTCACTCGTCCTCTGTGTCTCTCGATGATCGCCAGACGGCTCCTTCTAGGGTTCAGAAAACCGGTAATTGGTCCCCTCCGACACCAGCAGCGTCAATCAGCGTGCAGAATCGTCCTCAACACCAAGCGTCGTGAGCCTCTCTGCCCCTCCCGGTATCCCCGTCTGATCTGAACCACACCTCCCCCAATCGTTCTTCGCATGCTCCATGCCACAAGGCTGATGTTTCTCGACCCGCATTGCGCGCTGCTGCTACCCTTTGTTTCGAGCCTCATCAATCCGGCGTACCTTCGCCGCCGCGTCGAACTCATGATTGCCTTTTCGCTCCGTTTGAGATATCGACCATCCTGCACCTCCTGACGTTGCTTGGACAGTCGCGGGAAGCACCACACTGGCTAAGGCCATTTTCGTTGGACCGCGATTCTCCGATAGCGAGGCGGCCGTTTCTGCGGCCCTGAGGGAAAACCGAGATGGCTGGCCGTCAGCGATGAATGGCGATTCCCGCTGCAGATTCCAGCAGATTCAGAAGGATTCAATTGTGCGTAAAGACCGCAACGACAACCTCATTTCTCCCTCCGTGGAATCCGCTTCTTATATCAACATATTGCGCGGGGCCGACGTCTCGCCAGTCCTCCTGCATTGTGCGCTGTCGCACGCTCATAGGAGTGGCAGCGCAGCTCTGAGCAGAAAAAAGGTGAACCACTCAAGCGACCCTTCAAAAATACTGCCCAAGCTTGACGTTCCTGATAGATGACGGATCTGGTAGTCAACCTCAAATCCATCTCATTATCCGCTATCCCGCGCTGCGAACCGGTCTTTGCGGTCCCGTGGTGCTTTCATCGAAAGCCACCCCTCCTTCCACTTCAAGTCATTGATCGGACGCCCAAAACATCGACCAGCATACAGTATGCAGCCTCTTTCCATCGAGTCGGCATACCCCCCGAGGACCCATCGAGTCACCCTCCACAGCGTCTCGTATACAACTTGGTCTTGGTCTTTGGGATGAAATAAGGTTATGGAGAAGAGGTGAGTGGGAGTTGTGGTGAACACTGGAAGCATGTACGTTCATGCCGGGACTTTCGTGTAATGCACGACACGTCTGGCAGTGCAATTGCCCACGATATCTCACAGTGGACGTCATAAATGGCAGGAGCCAGCGGACCTCATGGCACTGCTTTCAATCTATACCTACCGAGTAAGTTTTGGACAGATTATAAATGTCTTGTTCTCTGAAAGTTACAGACGAAATACACTATGTTTTGTCAAGCGAATTGACGAAATCTCGTATTTCGTTACTTGGCCGGAGCAGACATTGGATTTTAACTGCCACTTATAAACCAGCGCGAGGATATCTCCAATGATGGTCCAATGGGTATATCTGGGACAGACCGACCACACTGGTATCTTCAGCCCGAGGACATTCTATTGGAATGGCAGATCCGCCAGCGTTCCCTGCAGCTATCTCTCTGTCAGGATACCATTCTCTCTTTCGCCGAGAGGCAAGAGATGGCCACACATACATTTTGGTCGCAGTTGTAAGTCATATCTCCATATGTTCTACAATTTTCCCTCTTTGCGGCTGGTTGAGAGAGAACTTTGTGTTACCTTGCAAATCGCCAGCTCAACACCACGAACTCGGCTGGAATTCTACTGGAAATGTTTGGCAGGACAGTAGAAATGGGACTGGAAGGCTGCGAGCCGATTGAGCGCAAGTCAGGCTTTTCCATTGGTCGGATAGCTGGTCTTCACGACATCTCGAGTGCTCTGTACACATTTTTGGATTTTCTTTGCTTGAGGAAAGGCACGTCATTCAACTTCGGGCTTGCGGAATGGGACTGGAAAACTTCAATGATGCTACAAAGTGCCTCGAACTGTGGTTGCAGGTCGGCGTTGCATAATTCGGGTTGGTGTTCTTGGACGGCGTTAACCGGCGCGCGCTAGTTTGGCGACCAGGTTCAATAATTACTTCTCCTTCTTACATAGCAATCTGAGAGCATTCAACCAATTTGGAAGAGGATTCGGAGGTGATCAAGTGCAGATGATATGTGATCGCATTGCGTCTGGACACAACTGCGAGATCTGAGCTTGAGCGGGAAATGCTGCAGAGGTAATTGTCGTGGTGGATTTGCGCTTCCATCTTTATTCCATCATCTTTCGTTCCCGCACCCTCGAACCCTTTCACCTTCTCTTCTACACCCTCACTCCGCGCCTCGAGTCACTTTTGCGGGAGCGCCATTCATGTCCGCGTCTGCGAGCAGCCCAGCTTCCGCGCATTGCTCGTCTCCTCCCGCCGTCGTTCGAAATCCACCTCCCTGTCTTCTCAGTCCTCGAACAAGGCGCAAACACCCGCATCCTATTCACAACCACTGTCCTTAGAAGATCGACCAGTCTCGAGTATCGCATATTCTTTAATCACAACATCGTTAATTATAATACCTGCGGTGAATTGCTACCACCTTGTCTGTTGACCAAGGAAACAACGAGTCTGGACATAAGATCACCCACGTATTCCGAACCCAGCGGATCGCCACGTTCGCTGAATTTACATCAGCCACCCGCAACCTGTTTGCGATGGAGGAAGATCACGAGGATATCAAGGGCGAACCTGTCGATGCAGCGCTGGGCGACATGAAGCTGGAAGAAGGAGCTGGTTCATCCGTAGAGGGAACCACTATCGTGAGCGGCACATATGACGAGCGGAACACACCAGTCGAGCTGAGAAAATCTCGATCCTCAACCCCAGCGACAAAACATTCCGCCTCACAATCTCCTGTAAAAATGGAGAGCGAGAGGATATCAACCGCTTTGAGCGACGATGAGATGGAAGAAGTTGACGGTGATGAGAATACGGTGTCAGTTGAACCAGAAAAAATACCGAAAACTTCACGAAAATCCGCGCCAAAAGTCGCGTCTCGACCACCGATCCTCTACAATGATTTAGAAGATGTGGTTGAAGAAGCTGTCACGAAATTTGATCTCCTGCAACAATGTCGTTATGGCTCCAAGAAATTGGGAGCTTCTAACAGTGACCCATGGGATTGTGATTGCCCAGAGGAGTGGAGTAGGTATTCCCATACCTGAGTCTGGTGCAGTTTATGCTAATGGTGCCGCAGTCGACGGCGTGAACAACGCATGTGGGGATGATTCTAATTGTATTAACCGCATGACAAAAATGGAATGCATTGTAGATAAGTGCAAGTGCGGTGATACTTGTCAAAACCAGAGGTTTCAACGGCAAGATTATGCTGATGTCTCTGTCATTAAAACCGACAAAAAGGGCTACGGTCTTCGCGCGAACACCGACCTGGACGCTGGAGATTTTGTCTTTGAATACATCGGCGAAGTCATAAATGAGCCGACCTTTAGGAAGCGCACGATTGAATATCACAAGGAGGGAATCAAGCACTTTTATTTCATGTCCTTGGGAAAGGACGAATTTGTCGATGCTACGAAAAAGGGTAATCTTGGTCGTTTTTGCAATCATTCTTGCAATCCCAATTGTTTCGTGGACAAATGGATTGTCAAGGACAAGTTGCGCATGGGCATTTTTGCGCAGCGCCCCATCCAAAAAGGCGAAGAATTGGTATTCAACTACAACGTCGATCGATATGGAGCCGATCCGCAACCATGTTATTGCGGCGAACCAAATTGTGGTGGTTTTATGGGTGGGAAGACGCAGACTGATAGGGAGATTGATTTGCCCACTGCAACTCTGGAAGCGCTAGGTATTGAGGATGGTAATGGATGGGGTCCTGCAGCCGCCAAGAAACCCCGGAAAAAGAGGTCTGGGGAGAGCGACGAAGAATACATCAACAGCCTCCCAGCGCAGGAACTCGATGAAGATGGAGTACGAACCCTCATGGCGACTCTTATGCAATGCAAGGAGAAATGGCTTGCCGTCAGATTAATCACACGACTGCAGCGATGCGACGATGATAGGGTTCGCAATCGAGTTGTTCAGATGCACGGTTACCAGATCCTGCGAACAACACTTAATACCTGGGAAGAGGACAACGACATCATCCTCCGGATTCTCGATATCCTTTATAGATTTCCTCGTTTAACAAGGAACAAGATCAGTGACTCCAAAATCGAGTCTGCTGTCGCTACATTAGTCAATTCCGAACATGAAGATGTCGCATACGAATCAAAACGGCTGATTGAAGCTTGGAGTAAGCTAGAAGTCGCATATCGAATACCCAGGAAGAAGCATGATCCAAATGCTGTTGATACCTACGAGCGACGGCCGTCGGAGCGTGAAGAGGAGGTCGCCAAAAAACCCGTCAAGCCCTTTGTAGCGCCCACGGGGCCGAAAAATAACACTCCTCAGAAAGCATTTTTCCCGTCAAGAGCGCCACCACCGCGACGCAACTTTCCGTTAACCTTGCCTAGGGGTTGGTTTGAAGCGAAGGACAAGAGTGGAAACACATACTTTTACACTCAAGCTGGTACTGTAACCTGGCACAGACCTACATTAGCCGCTGTTGAGCCGCCCCAGCCCAAAGCAATACCAAAGAGTGTCCAGACCGCGAGAACTCTTCAGGATATCATCCAAAGCATCACAGCTGAGCAAAGTTCCCAGACGCCGACCCAGAGTGCGACAGCCGAATCTACACCCAAAGAAAGCAAGAAACCGGTAGAAAAATGGCGGTCATATCCAGAAGAGAAGCAAATGAAGTTGTACGAGAATACTGTGAGTCGTTTTATACTCCTTGGTTGATTAAGTGCTGATAGTATTGTAGCTCCTTCCTCACATTAAATACGTGATGGCGAAATTCGCCAAGTACCTCCCTAAGGAGGACCTCAAGAAATTTGGTAAAGAGGTCGGGAAACTTCTTGTCAAATCGGATTTCAAACATAAACGAGTCGAAGATCCTACGAAAATTACCGAAAAACAGGAAAAGAAAGTAAAGAGCTTTGTGCGCGATTATTTCGAAAAGGTTCTCAAAAAGCGGACAGCTATTGACCAGAAGAAGAAGGAGAAATTAGCCAATGGTTCTTCAACTTCAGAGCTGAATAGCACCGTCTCACCGACTGATGAACCCATAAGCAACTCTCCAGAAGATATCGATGATAACATATTCAGTCCTGAATCACCTCCGCCCCAAATGTCACCGTCAATACCTCCAGCCACACCACTCGAATCACCATCTCGCAAACGCACACACGACGAAATCAATACCCCCGACAGCGAATCCAACAAACGTCTCAAAGAAGGCGAGTCGGACGCTGTTCCTACACCACCTCCCCCGCCACCTCCACCCGAGCCAGAGGAGACAGAAGAGACAGAAGAGGAACGCGAACTGAGACTTCAAGAAGAGGAGTTAATGAGGGAGAACGAGGAAGCGGAACTTTTGGATAAGGACGGCGAGATTGGGGATGCCGTGTTACCGAGTGGGGACGTGGATGTGGAGGCCGCCGAGCTGGTGAGGCGGAATAAACAGGAGTTTGAGGCGAATCAGGGCGTCGATGTGGGTGCTAATGGCGTATATATTGATGGGGATGGGATGGAGGGGTTGGAAGGCCCGGATCTGAGTAATGGGACTGCGAATGCGAAGGGCAGATCTGAGGAGGTTATGAGTCATTGATATACTCGATTACCTGCCTGCCTACCTATTTACCTGATATAGCTTATACTATTATAAGACATGTTGCTCTTTTTCATGTTGATTTTTTCGGCGGGATAGGGGTGTGTGGTGTTTTCTCAGTGCGAAGCCTCGTGTTTCTGGACTCTGGACTCTATCCCCCCTGTGCGAGTCACCACAGCCTAACGGAACTTCACATTCCCAAGAATGAGCAAAGCCGCTATTACTTCGGATAGTTATAGCTCTTGTCGCACTCGGTCCATGCCTTCGATTGTGCACTATTCTTTGTTACTGTGGATGTAAAGTTCTAGCGTTAAGAGAGCGCGTGTATTTTTATATAATGATAGATAAACTTTGCCCTGACTTAGTGTTATAAATGTAACTCGGAATTAGCACTTTGATCTTAACAGGCTGTCTCAGCGAGCTATACTGGCCTGTTCATCTTGAGAGCTTGTAACAAATCCACCTCTCCCTTTTAGATATCTCCCACACAAGATGAGACACGATTATACGATCAACGTCTTAGTAAACACCTTAGCCAATCTTCGTAGACTTTGAAGTTAAGGCGTAACACTGGTACATGGCACTGAGCTATATCCACCCTAGCAAGTAACAACACAATTTAAAATCAGCTATTGGTGAGTTGGTGTTTGATGTCTGCTTAGGCATCAAGCTGTCATCCTTCAGGGCTGCTTGTTTATGTATGTATGCTACGCAGATCTACGAGCACTCTTGCCGAACGATCACGATACTTGTCGGTTTACACGTCAGGATATAACATTTCGACGAGAATGATATTATTTTACTTTAAGCTATAAATGACTTAAATTAAGAAGTAAATGGTTTTGACTGCTAGATGAAGTTTCGTGACCAAGCTGGAGAGACAAACACCGATAGCGTCGGACGAATTAGAACGCCGTCGCTCTGGGGCTACAACAACCTTCTATGTTTACCGAGACGTCGTCATGAACTCATCGTCCATACTAAACCCAAAAACCATCCACTATCAAGCCATAAATAAATCAACAAAATCTCCTTCTCACAACTACACCACCAAACTCCCCTCCCCCAATCAAAAGCTCTCCACCCACCCTCAAACCCCGCTAAACCCAATGCACCAAACTTTTGCATCTCGCGCAACAACTCCGACGTGCAACAAGTCTCCCAATTCCCGGCCCCTCCCGTCAGCCTGCATGAGCCCGATGTAACGTGGGGGCCGAGAAAACGGATCCTTGTGCGTGGACGCGAAAAATAATCGACTGAAGAGCGCAGAGAAGGAATAATTGTCGCAACGACGAAGAGGAGGAAACGGGCCACGCAACAATGGGCAAGAACAAGAGGTTGACGGGGAAAACGCCAAAACGACCAAAACACCCCGCGACGAAACTCTCGCGGCCAAGTGGTGTGGTGAAAGCGCATTCGAAGCCCGCGAAGAAACATGTGCAACACGCCCATACCGCCCCGACAATCCCTTTCCAGACCGACGATCACATCCTGCTAGTCGGCGAAGCGGACCTCTCTTTCTCTTCCGCGCTGCTCGCTCTCGGATTTCCGCGTCTCACGCCTACGGTCTACGAGAGCTCCGAGGGGGAACTATGTGAGAAATATCCAAGCGGTGAGGGGGTGGGGGGAGCGCGGGGGAATATCGATGTGTTGAGGGAAGGAGGGGTTGTGGTGCGGTATGGCGTTGATGTGACGAGGAGGGGGTGGATGAAGGGGGGGATGAGGTGGGAGAGGGTGGTGTTTAATTTTCCGCATGTGGGGGGGAAGAGTACGGATGTTAATAGGCAGGTTAGGTATAATCAGGGTATATTGCCTCCCATTCTATCCCCCCTAAGTCAAATCTAACATGCGCAATTAGAGCTATTAGTATCCTTCTTCAAATCTAGCATCTCTCTCCTCTCGCCCACGCCCGGGTCATCGATCCTCGTTACGTTGTTTGAAGGCGAACCGTACACGCTCTGGAATATACGCGATTTGGCACGGCATAGCGGACTAGAAGTCCTGCGTAGTTTCCGGTTTCAGGCGGGGGCGTATGAGGGGTATAGACATGCTAGGACGTTGGGCGTGGTTAAGGGGGGTGGTGGGTGGAAGGGGGAGGATCGGCTGAGTCGGACGTATGAGTTTGTTAGGAAGGGGGAGGGGGTGAAGCAGGGCACGGGGAAGAAGGCGGGTAGTGATGATGAGGAGGATGAAAATGAGATGGGTGGTGATGAAGGGCAGGGTGGGAGTGAAGCCGAGGAGGTGATGGATGAAGGCCATGAAGGAATGGTCGAAGATGAGGAACATGCAAGCGGCGCTGACGACGAAGATAAAGATGGTTGAAACAGTAACATCCGGTTGTTTTTTTACACAAAACCGCTATTTTATCCTTAACGCCTTTAAGCCGATGAGGGCTCCGCTTCCTACCGCGGCCATTTATCAACACCTCCACGACACTCAAACAAATGTCGCCTATCTAGCTTCAACATTGTCAATTTGACATCCTCCTCTCAGACATCCTCCAGCAATTCCACTATGCGATAACTGTCGAATCGACAGGTACTCCAGGAACTACTGGCAACGGAGCACCGTTCATGACCAAGCCATTGTCCATGTTAACATTGGATGTGGCTAACAACTCGGTACCTAGCTCCTCCCCATCTGGATGTAATACGAACATTGGCGACTCCATAGTATCTCCATCGAAGATCACCGTATTTTGGATAGGCTGCTGGCGAGCACCTAAAACATTGATAACATCTTGCGCAAGCTGGCCTCCGAGAACAGCTGCGACTGGAGATATCTCAGTATTCAGACCGCCGAGGAATTTTCTCAAGACTTCGGATTTCATAGTCTCCTCCGGCAAACCAAGAGCCTTATGTTTTGCTGTTGCTAGCAGCGTGAAGCTTGCAATGTCTTCGCGGATGCTGGGGCTGGGGAATCGACCGTTGTTCATATCAAGAAATGCCCATAGAGCTCGAAAGCATGATAATATCGGCGTCACGGCCTTTAGCCGCCGTCTACTTTTCAAAAACTCTTCGGGAAGCCGTGCGCCATCGCTGCAAAGAATCCAGGTCGCATATTCCTCTCTTTTGGTCACCAACTCAATATTCTTACCATTTTCCTTCTTCTGTGACACATTAACCACGCTTCGTGACCGCGTCTCCTGGCCCAAGGTTGTAGGCCTGTTTCCCTTTTCTCTCTCCACTAAATAGTCGTGCTCAATCAAATCTGAGAATATAAAGCCGTACATGCCATGTAGCCCAGCAGCATAAAATCGTTTGCGGTAAAACCTTGTCATCGTATTGATCAGCCCCAGTCGCATTGGCGCCAGGTCAATCGCAATGACCACATCGAACTGGGAATAGTAATCGCTTTTCACTTCTGCTTCCGGAGTTGTGTCTACCACCACCTTCACTCTAGGATTCAGCTTCCTGATCTGAGGCGCCGCGGCCTCGGCTCTATTCCTTCCAACATCGGCCTGAGATAAAAAGAACTGCGCGCCTAGATCGGCTTCGGTGACAATGGCGCTATCGAGAATTGTGAGGGTGGAAATGCCGGCCAGAACTAGGTTTTTGGCAATTTCGTTCGAGAGGGCGGAGAGTGTAATGAGGAGGATGGAGGCAGATCGGATTTTCTCTTGCGCCTGGACGCCCCATAGACGGATTTGTCGGTCGTAGAGGGCGATTTCATCTGTGAAAAATTAGTTTGTTTGGACTCGATATGTATGGTACTGAAAGTGCCACGAAGTGCGATTGCAAAATAGAGATTGGGAGTGTAAATACCTGCACTGATACCTGCTGGAGCCGTTTGGGAAGGCACTACAGGTGGATCTTCCATAGCGACAGCTGGTACTTGCTCCCGCACTGGGAGACTTGATTCCCCGTTCAGATCCTCCATTGTGAACCACTCCGAAGATTGGATGTGAAGCTTCAGAAATTCGTTTGCGGGAGAGACGAAGCGCGAGAATCACTAAGTTTCCGCGTAGAGCGCTATTAGCAGCTGCGCATGGTCCTGAGTTATGAGGTTGGTTATGCCTCGGCGAGCTCAATTACGTGTAGTGACACGAGTATAGCGGACTTTCGAGTCGATCAACAACAAACAAAAGTTATGGTCTTCTCGAATCCAAAATGAAGCTTCGAGAGGTCGGTGTTTGGAGATGCCGATGGTGGGTCGCTTGATGATTGGTTTTCCAGGTTTCATCAAAAATTGCAGTAAGCTGATATCACCACGTGACCATTTTCCCCTGCCGAGTATTAACGGTGCTGAGCTCCACCCTTCTTCTGGTGCCCCATCTTTTGTTCCTCCCCTGAATCAACCGACGATGCCATTTCTACAAAGCATGACGGAGGATTTCTATTGGTGCCGTGAACGACGATGGTCCGAGCACTTTTGCGGCGTCGAGTTAAGCTCCATATGGTGACAGTTGAGAGCTCATATATCCTTTCTTCGTTTTAACCAACATTCTTTAAAGTCTTGCCTTTTTCTTTCCTCTCTATATTTTGCGATCGATTGACGATACAACGTGTCCCATATCCAAGTAAGCTCGAACTCAATATGGAAGGACATGTAGTAGATGATCACAATAGCTCGTCGGAACATGTGGAAGTGCCCAAGAGACGCGAGAAAACTTATCCAGAAATTGAGAACCGCAAGAGGAAAAAGATGCCCAAGGTCAGGACGGGCTGTAAGACATGCCGGTACGTTTCAACTCGTTATGATATCCAAAAAAAATTAACGTTTCGTTTCCATCATAAACACTGGATGTTAACAAGAGAGAGTACTGATTTGAGACATAGAATACGACGAATAAAGTGTGACGAGGGGAAGCCAATCTGCTTAAAGTGCCAGGTGAGAAGGTGTATTTTGGCCGTTTGTGCACTGTACTAAAGCAATACAGAAATTCGGCGTAGAATGTGACGGTTATGTAGAGATTGAGCCACCTCGTCCACGTCAAGTCATTAAGCCACTTCAGCCCACGCGTCACACTCGTTTTATCATTGATCGACTTCCAAACATGAGTCCCCATAGGAATGAGCAGGAATATCGCTATCTACGATATTTTCGAGAGGAAACAGCCAAAGACCTAAGTGGGCTGTTTGAAGACAGACTATGGCTACGCATCATTCCACAGGCATGCTACGAAGAGGTGGTTCTGCGAGATCTCACCATATCCATTTCGGCTTTGATCATAGCCAACAATTCTTCAGTAGAAGGTGCACCACATCGAGAGTACGCCTACAAACGTTACTCGAGCTCTGTTTGTCGGATTCGGGATGAATTGGACACCAGGCACGAACGTGATGCAATTCGAATCGCTCTGATCTCGTCCATACTGATATTTTGCTTTGAGAGTTTTCAAGGCGATCATGAATTGGCAATCAAGCATATGGAATCCTCGCTTAAGCTGATGCGAAAGCGATTCCTAACTGGCAAGCACACATTTTCTGTCATTCGGCCACAGTCAGGTTTACCACATATGGAGCACGATCTGTTATCTGTGTGCGTTCGCATGGACAATAGTCTGACATCGAGACCTGGATTGAATGGGATTCCCAGGACCAGCATGTTAGACATCGACTATGGCGCCGAAGACTTCGAGATTCCGACCAAGTTTACCAGCATCTTTGAGGCACGAAACTATCTCGAGCATATCCAATACGTCGCAATGCCTGTTCTCGGGAACTTTTCTGAAGATTCCGCGACTAGAGAACTATCTCCACAACAGGAGAAATTGCGAAAGACAGCTGAATCCCAGCTTCAATCATGGCACAGAGCTTTTGCACCATTCATCGATCATGAGAAGACTGAGTCTGAGTTTTCGAGAAACACTTCCATAGCTAAAGCTATGTCACTACGGTCACACGTTCTCGCGACTGAGATAGCAGTACGGGAAATAGATATTGCAAACTCGATTATAGGTGTCGATGAATTCGTGTCTATGTGCTGGGAGATAATAGCAATCTGTAGACTTACCATCAAAGATACGAGCTTCGTTAAAAAGTGGGTTTGGGACTGCGGTATAATTGCACAATTGTTCATCGTCATTTCGAGCTGCGATATCAGAAACGTCCGTCAAGAGGCGGTTGATATTCTCAGAAAAGCAGGCCCAAGGAGAGAGTTTCTATGGGATGCTGCGGCTGTGGCCAATTATGGAGATGTGCTACTCGGAATTTAAACAATTCACGGCGAAGCTGTGGCTCCATCAACTACGACTCCAGATAAGTGTCGCCCTAATTCGATCATTGACTGGTGTTCGGGACAAACACGGCCTTCACGAATCTCATTGACCTTGCAACACGAGACAAAAGCCACCATGTCGAATTAGCTTAATCTTGCATTCATTACTGAATCTTGTTTTCATTTTGGCAAACTTGAGAAGTCCCTGAAATGGAGTGGTGCCTGGCTCAAGGTGGACAAAATAAGCAGAAGTCGAAACACTTTGTTTCTTCGATCAAACTGACGAAATTTTGTATGTTCCGTCGATTATTCTGAGTGAGTAATATGATTTCGAACTCTGTTTAGACCTAATTAAGGTAAGAGTGCCTCCGTACGCTTAAGGGTAAGGTTAGCTAATAGAATGGTTGAAAGGTAAACGGATAATCTTATATCGAAGGAACCCCATTTTTGCCGTCTACTCTGTAAGACTCTTCTACTTCGCGAAACCTAGATGTAAGTCACTTTTAAACTCATCAATGTTAAGGCGAAGAGGTAATGGTGGACAAGTGCGTTACACACTTTCTTATTGGAGACCTGGATTAGCCAAGGCATAGTTAGCCCACCTTACGTAAAAACGACCCAGTACGGCAGGTAACAGCCACACAGGCCGAGCTAGCTTGTTCATGACAGCGTATAGGCGTGTCAGGTTAGCTAGTGTTCTACTACGTTACTTACGTCAAGTACGAGTAGACAAATGGGATTCTAATGCCTGCTGACGTCGAGTTCAGGGTTAGCTAAGGCATGATTGAGGGGAATCCTACGAAGAAATCATATATATGAAGAATCCATCTACAAATGGAAATACTTTAACCATCCCCGAGACAACGGTCATCATGTATATTAATTCCATCATGTCGTTCCAGCGGCCGTCGGCTGTCCTCCTTTTCGTGGTCGTCGCTATACTTCTCTGCTTAGTCGACCCCGTCATAGCAACAAAGATCAGGAATGGCGCCGATCCCACTGTCATGAAAATCGGGAACACTTATTACTCTGCCGAATCGTCAGGAGGTGGTATCGATGTTCGTGCCGCATCATCCCTAGAAGGCCTCGGAGCCGCCAACGTTCAACGACAAAGAGTATGGACTGACAACAACAACCGAGGTGATGTCTGGGCTCCTGAGATAACCACGGACCTGGGTCGAACTTTCATCCACTTCTCGGCAGGGAAGGATGCGGCTCATCGCATGTACGTTATCAGCGCCGACTCCCCCCTCGGCTCGTACTCAACGGAATCGAAGCTCGCACTGCCTGACGATCAGTGGGCAATCGATGGCACCTTTTTCGTTTTTGAGGGCCGTGGGCTGGTTTGTCTGGTCTGGTTGGGAGAGCGAGAGCCGCAATACCGAACAGAATCTCTATATCTGTCGTATGGACAGCCCGACCAAGCCCATCGGCTCACGGTTTATTATTTCCCAGCCCCGAGAGTCTTGGGAGCGAGGCGACCAGCCTTACATTAACGAGGGACCTGAAGCCATCGTCGATCCGGATGGACAATTGCACATTGTATACTCTGCGAACGGTAGTTGGGCGAGCAGATACTGTCTTGGGGATCTCCGACTCCGCAAAGGCGGCGACCCGGGATATGTATGGGATTGGTACAAGTCGAACGGATGTCTCTTCGGTTCACACCAAGACCGAATGATGAAAGGTTGGGATGCGACTCTTTCCATCGACGGGCCTGGACACCATACTTTTGCGCTCCCCAACGGCGCCGTGAACCAAAGCCCTGGCGGCACGAATCATATCCCATTCGTGTTCCATGGCGTACCGAAAGGCACGCCGTACAGCTGGGAGAACCGCGCTTGGTTTACAGGGAGTTTTGTGTGGTGGAGCAAGACTGCTTACACACGTCAGAATTCACCGGGCGATGCGAGTAATACGGGGTTTAGCTTTAAGTTTTTTGAGTAGGTATATAGTTTTTACGATTTTATGGCACAGAACGACGGGGTGAGTTCGTTGTATATATCGAAGATTTTTAATGCTATTTCTCTATTTCTCTTATTCTGTGAAAGTGTCTTGACGAGTACTTTCAAAGGAATTACCCTTCGATCAATTTAACATCTCGAGTGTTCTGTTCATTTATTTTACCATATAAGACTGCCAGAATTTGCAAGATAATAGATAGAAACAACTACCCGCTCTAGATTGTACACTCTTAGTTGAAAGAGTGCTCACAATATTCTACTATCTACGTAGTCCACTATGACCTGCAACATTCCTAGGGTATGAAATGCTACATTGGATACACAGATACATCATACCAACGAAGACGTGGTCTACTACGTGACATTACCTCTTCGGAAAGTTTGATTTCTTTGGCTACGTTACACTCACCGTTGAGGGATTTATCAAAAGCTGAGAGGCGGATACGACATATAAAACTCACATTACAATATGTCACTCGAAACACAGTATCATACTCAAAATACAGTATACTACTTACAATGAAGCAGTATACTATATTGATGAACAATAAGTGCCAAAATAGTTGTCTTTTCTGAAGCGCCCAATACGTGTTTCCATCTGGCAAGCTTCATAATTACACAACCTTTTCCTCACAAAAAACACACAAATATGGGTGGGTAAACCCTCATACGTATTCACAACTTCCACGTACAAAGTGAGTTAACACGTCTGCTCCATCGAGTGCAACGGGGCTTCAAAGCGTCCCTCATAATTTTTAAGTTCTCTGTGTTATATCTTGTCACGCAACAGGGTCAACATACCGGACCACGGAGATTTGCTTTTAGGACCACAACCTTCCAACACGGCCGCGAAGATCAAGGTACGACAAGCAGTCGAAGTGGCCGCGATGCTTAAACACGATCGCTATCACTTCCCACCGGGAAGCAAACTCGACGGCCCAAAATAAAGAAGAAGCTGAAGAACTGTTTCCCAGGAATGGGTCACTCCAGGCACTCGCAAAGACCTCGACGCGCAATTGAAACCGGTGTATCACTGAGATCATAGTAGTAGAGATCTTGTGAAGCAAAGAAATTAAAGGCAACATGTTATGGAAATCCATACATACCACTAAGGGGAGTATGAAGATGTGAATGGGCGTGAAGCCGGCCGGACTTGCTCCTTTCTCATGTTAGAGTGTTCAACTCTGCGGACTGAAACCAGTTCACACAAGGTTAGTGAGAATAGATCTCTTGGATAAGATCCAACCCTCACAAACATAATTTCTGAGGAGTGTGGGTTTTATTGCGAGGATAGCGAGTATCAAAGTCAGGGGTTGTGGAGATACGGAGAGGGCGGGTATAGCTTTATAAAAGGTATAAATTTACTGATTCCTCTTCCAGAGTGAAGAGATTACTTAGTAACGACTGCTTCAAGAAAGTGTATCAATATGCGTCATCTCTCACAACATCCAAATCTTTCATCAAACAAGAATCGGTCAAGAACACTTCTTAATGACCCTCCACCACTATCCAACTCTTATCTAGAAACAGAGTTTTATAGCTACAAGTATCTTATGAACTTTGAGATAGAGGAGTTTCGCGATATTAAAGAAGTTGTCATCTTATTTATACCAATCTTCAAGAATTTACCATGACCAAGGGGAACCACCCATGACTTAATCAGATACCACGAGTGTTTATAAAGTACGGATAGATATTTCCTGTGATTAACTTTGATTGAGTGGACACGATAGAAGCGGCATTACATTTGAGCCATAAATCAGTCTCGAACCCGAGATCAACCATTCTTAGCGACGTGCAAATAATACATCTCACCGAACTTCCTTAAAAACACCATCCGTCTCATCCACCCTTTTTCTCTACAATCCATGACAATCTCCTCCTACATATCCTCTTCTTAACCACCACTTTACAAACCCGTTGTTAACCTTTTTTTTACAAAACACTTGCAAAACCACATCATACAAAATCCCGTCTACATAGTAGATAAAACAAAGAATGGCAGTGCGAACATGATATTAGCATAATGCAATATGCTCCGTTATAACTTAAGTAAACAGAATCTCGTTAAGCTTTGTTGGTGCTTCACTCAGAGACTAAGTAGTAACACTTATCTTACTCCTACACATCTGTCTATCCAATAATACCAAGAATCATCCTCCTCAACCTACCTACGAAAGTTTGAACAAATCCCAAAACACCGCTTAGAAAGGAAATATTTCTTTCCCAAGAAATCTCAACACAAAGCACACGACACCACCTTTCCTCACCATATTCCCCATCCCCTAACCGACAAACCCCACGCCTCCACCTCCCAAATTAACTAAAACACTCACCAAATTCCTGACTCAACAAACCACCATTCACATTCTATTCCAGTCCAAATTCCCACACCTTCGAAATCAATTCCAACCCAAAATGAAAAGTAAATTATACCAACGAGGTCTTATCATCTGAAGTTATGATACAGTCCAATTGATACACGTCGCACTTCTACAATACTCTCAGGTAGTTGAATACCCGAGATGAGAGGAGATCAGATGAGAGGATGCCTTGGTGGTTTTGCGATATAGCGGATCACTGAAAAACCAAGATTCAAGAATTCAAAGACTCTGGATGAAAGTCGTTGAACCACATAGTTCAAGACTCTCTTCTCAGAGCCAAAGTTAGATAATATACATACAGTATTCTAGAAAAAAAAGCTTTTTTGTATGTCGAGATTTGGATTTATTACACCATGATACAACACTTCAACATCAATACATCCCACCAACAGCAATCCCAAGCAACAGAAAAACCAACCGTGTCAATACCCCCATCCATCTCCACAAGTGCCCCGTCAAAACAACCCAACAACCCACCCCTAAAGTAGACAAAACCCCCGATCCACCTCAGAACCACCTCAAAACTACAATCACCAACATCCCCATCTCCACCAAAACGTCACCTGCGTACCAACACGACATCTGAGCCCAGCCCAATTACACCAACCCTCGTAACTCCCCCATCCAAGTTAGCCCTCCCGCGCCCCAGACGGTCTGCTCCATCGGCGCGTCCCTCGCTCCGAGCTTCTACAGATCCCAAACCTAATTCAAACCACCCATCCCTATATGTCTTGGAAAAACGTGCTTTCTCGTCGTATATGATATATCATATGCTGTGAGGCTTCTCACACGTGGAAGCCGAAAGTCTAGGATACTTCATTGGAAATTTTTACGACGTGGGAAAGATGGCTGGCCGGGTGGTTGAGGTATGTGATGCATGTTGCCCGTAGAGTTGTACTTGAGTGGGTATGTCGATGGATGATGAGCCCGGTGTCTTGGTGGAGGGAGGTGGTAGGATTTGCTGATATTGTTCTGAGTAATGAGACAGCCAGAATTATCAGGTGGCATTACTGCTGAGGCCATGCAAGCTGTCTTCGAGATCCAAGAGTATACGAAGGTACGACCTCTTTGGCCGTAATCGATCGGCAATAAAATGGAGTACCGTTGTAGGTAAGGTGACCCAGCAGTACTTTTTGCAGACCCAACGCACTAATCCAACTTAGTTTCCAACTTTCTGATGCACCTGATATTTAAGTCTGCCAGGTTCTTATGTGAATAGTACAGCTGAATTGTGTAACAGACGAAGAAACTACTGAGCGAGTGACAGATGCTCACTGCGCTTCCCAAGATTCTGTGATACAGATGATCCGCAATATTGGCACTGCAGCAACAGGGAAAGAAAGGAACAGACTAAAAAGATTAATGCAGAGGTAGATATTGAAATATAAGATTGATAAATGGTAAGATAATAGCCCTTCAGATGAACATGCTAGATGCTATGAATATTGGACGGCCACGTCATGCTTGTAAGAATATCATATCATATCCAAATGCTGGCGAAGTCCATCCAAGTCTTAGCAAAAAAATCCATGTTTCTTACAAGATCCCCAGTCTGACAAGGAGAAAGAGTATGGCGAATGGCTTTTAGGCGTCGGCAAATCATAGTTGTGTTTGAAGTTGAAAATAACACATCGGAAATGCTGTTCGAAGCTGCCAACCTTGCTTCTGCGTGAATCGGAACATTCGTGTATGTGATCCGAGTGTAGCATTCCTAGAAATGGAAGGCTTTTGTTCATTGTACAGAAGTTCTCGAAAGCTGTTGTGTTGTCCCGCAGTCCTGCAAAAACAACTGCTCAGCTATTGCATCGCAGGGTGCTTAGCTCTTGCTGTATGTACCCCGACCTCTTGAAGCTACCATGTTGTGAAACCAGCATGGCCATGTTCTTAAACCCAAGCGATTGGAATACTATTCCAGGACGGGCTATTTTTCGTAGCCAGTCACCTGTCTTAACGGAAAGACTATTAATATGTCGACGTGCTCGTTCAAGGACTCTCTCTCACCGCTGGGTTGAATGTGTGACAAGATCGAGCAGAAGAGGAACCCCCACTGATGTTACAGTGACAACTCATCAGCTGCTTCCCTGCACATCGCGCTCCTCGTCGCACTGAGCATGGGTGGTGGTGCGCCCACAACTGTAGGACCCCGCTTCGAAGGGCTGCAGACCCCAGCAGTCGTATCATAAATTTGCATCAATTACCGTTGGATGAAAACCAGACTCTCGGAATTGCCGTGCAACCACTCTCGGCCTGCAAACATCCGCACGCCATCTGCGCCACGGCGACGCGTTTCCATGTTCCTTTCGCTGTTCGCTGCTTCGCCGCAGACGGTTTTAAACAATGTACCGCAATAACCGCTGCCTAATCGACGGGCCAGGCATTGCGGTTCGGACCGCGGCTGGTGCGTTTAGATTTCCGGACGAATGAGGGGCGGTCGTATGCAGACGACAACCTTTCCATACTTTCGTGGTAAACCCATTCGGCCAACTTCCGGTCAGCCGCCAACAATTCCTGCATCGAGGACTCGAAAGACAGCTTCGGCGCTTAGAGTTGCATACCGTTCACTCTATGCGCTCGTGCAGGGAAGAGTCGGGTCCATTGGCGGCACTTTTTCCCAAGGTGGACCTGGTATTCGAACTTGCCGGATAAATCATGTGGGTGAATGAGGAGGTCTGATTGAAGGCCCTGGTGCGTGCATTGAGGGTTGCGTTGAAGAAGGCAACTCGAGCCTGGCTGTACGACAGGATTTCTCGCTCCCTGCTCATGGACGGCGGGCAGTCCAGATATGCCTATGAGAGCACCAAGTTAGCATGACGTTGTTGGAACGTACCGAATTCGACCATGCAAGATAAGGGCAAGGAGCATGAGTAGTGGGAGGTAAACTTACATGTAGCAAAAGGCATGCATCTTCCGGGAGCAAATATCTCGTTTCACTTCTTGGATCATTCGATCCACGTCCTCCTTTGGCCAGCGTCGCATGCGGGTCATGGGAGCCATCGTCAGGGCTTCGACACCTTGAGTCAGGCCGAGATTATACCATCGACCGATATCCTTTGCGTGTGGATCCGAAGCCCAAGGGTTGAGCGGTATTTCAATGACTTCGTGTTTGATATCTACGAAGCCTTGGCGTTCTAACAGTTCTTGTGTCCCTTCGTTGTATGCCAGTGGTCGTTGAAAGGCTGCAGTCGCTTCCATAAGGTAGTGAATCCACGCTATTAATGGAGAATTGGCCGGAATAGATTGATCTCTGGAGCGAGGATACATATCGATTTCAATGTTTTCAATATGCCCAACCCCGGGCTTCAAGTGACTAGAACTGGTTAGATAGCTTTGTGACATTTATGCATGGGAGCTTTACTTAAAGGCTTTGGCGTACAATTCCGCCCAGTTTGATACGCTACCGCACAACATTCGCATGTGGATCAGATCAAAAGAATTAAGGCCCATACCGTACCACGGTGATTCGAAATCCATTTGTATGAATCTCAAGTTGAGCGGTATCCTAGATGCGTAAGTAAAAACAAGTTAAGCTGGGCTTTTAGACCGATTCTTACATTTCTGGTTGTATCATTGTGAGGTCGATACCGACTACTTCTGACTGTGGATATCTACTGCGCGGATGTTAGTCCTCGGTGGTAAAACTAGCTCTAACACACAAAGATAGCTTACTCTTGCATATCAATGGCCTAGCAGATGTTAGCTCGAAAGTTGGGGATGGCTTCTTCCAGACTTACCCAAATGCCTGTGCCTGTTCCTACATCTAATATTCGACGTCCAACTTGTGGACCAGTAAATGGCGCGGAATGCAGCACATCCTTTCTCGCGACTGAGAAAAACTTGTGGTAAATGTCCATGCGATCCATTTCCAGCTACAAATTTCCTCCTCATTAGCCAAAGCCATCAGTCGCAGCGGATTTGAGGAAGTTTACCTCGTCGCATGGAAACAGATATTTCTCTCTCCGGTAGCCATGATACTCTCGGCCATTTTCCATGTAGTTTTCTGGGATTCGAGGTTGTGCTGAGGGTGGAGGAGAGTTTTCGGGGTGAGGAAATCTGGGGGTGGGGTCAATTAGCTTTGAATCGAACGAGCGAGCAATAAGAGCAACAGCATAGAGAGCTTTCTGCAGTGGTCTCTTGTGCACAGAGTAAGCCTGCAGGTATTGCTGTACATTTCGGCCAGCTAGCGAGTTGGTACAGTATCGAGCCTGATCTTCTGTTCCTGGGTTGGGGCGAATCAAAAATCACATACCCATTAGATGCCATAACCAAAACCATTGAAACAACGAGGATTGGAGCAGGCGATTCGTGGCGACACTTTAAAACGGACTTTACGGAAGCTCATACGTTCACGCGGGCTACCCAAATCGCAGCGACGCAGTATATGAGGAGAATGCGAAGAGGAGAAGAAGGCAGCAAAAGGAGACGCGGGGTGAAAGAGGGCGGATTCAGTGGCTCTAGCGGAAATGAAGTTCGGCGGCGGGTATGTACTGAGTTGTAATGGCAAAAAAATCGAGCAGGGAAAAGGAGAGGTAAAGCGAGCGCAGGTCGAGCAGGCAATGGGCGAATGCAGGCGGTTGCAGAGGAAGAAATGAAGGTGCAGGCCCAGCGATTTCGGGTGTGTTCAGTTCGCGCGTGTGTTGAACCTGGTAGGCGGATTGAGACGGCGCTGAGCCAAAATAGCGCTTGGGTACTTGGGGCTGGCAGCCAGCGGCGGATGAAGCTTTAAGATCGAGGACGTGCGACTAGTGTCGAGGATGGACTGCGATGTCGACGCCTAGTGCTGAGTTGACGGCGGCACCAAGGTCAATTAACCTTTTGGGGGGGAAGTGATGCTGTAATGCTGGATGTGGCTGCTGCTTCTGACTCGTTTAAGTGGCTACAGCGCGGGAGGGACGTTCAGCACCAGATCTGGACTAGCAGCGAGATGTCGATGTGGCTGACGAGGAGCAGGTGAAGGAAGGTCGAATTATTTCTGTACTGCGTACCGTGATCAACAACGGCAATGCCGTGATGCTGGGCGGGTGCAGATGAAGATCGTCGAGGATGCCCGTGGTTGTGGCCGTCCGTTGGGACTCTTCTCTCACGGGGGAAGGTTGATCGACGTGCTGGGGCGACTGTGCCTTTAAAGGGATCTTCTTTCGGCGGCTTCACGGTTCTGGGACGTCTGACGATGATGGGGGGCACGGGCACGGTGAAGGACCCCCGTCCAGCCAATCTGCACAGGCACTTGGGTACCGTCGCCGTCCACCAGAAGTCGACCAGGTCGTTTAGATCAGACAAGCAGTGCAGTGTTTCCCCTCCGTGTGGCTTGAACGAGGGAAGAGTTGGGATCTTGGGCGTGGGAAACGGGAAACGGTGCAGCAGAGACGAGACTCCGTATAGGCCGGGAGTTGATATTCCGTCACCACTAAGTTGCACCAATTGCACCCACCAGTGCGAACCTAGCAAAGCAGATTCACAGTAAGTTGTTGAGTGGCAGCTCTGCTCGAGCATGCGTCGTCGAGGACCGCTGGTTGAATGGCTGCTGGCTGCTGGCGTATGAGGGATGACACCCTACCAGCACTCCGTCTGCGCACAACAAGGTCGCAATGCAGTGTGGTCTGCAGTGGTTCCTGACGGTAGTGGAATGGATGGCGAATCCGAGCTGTGTGCCGTGTATGAGGGTCGAAATGGGAAAATATGTCGAGGGGGTAGGTCGTACTGGGCAGGTAGGTACTCTTCGTACCTATTATAGGCCAGGACTCGGATGTCAATAATCGTTCGCTTCGTCTCTCACTTCTAACAGACCCCCGTAGCTTGAATTTGTTCTCGTTCGACGCTAGATGCAATTCGATGATCACAACAAGACTTCGTACTGTTCATATATTCTCGACGGTGAGTGGCAATACGAGCAGCTCAAATGATGTTCGTGGTTCGTAGCGGACCAGCTGGTGAAGGTTCAAGGTACGTCGAGCTCTGGTGATTTGCTGACGATGTCTACAGGGCCGCCTATGGAATCGTCGGATTGTTCTGCAGCATAAGAGAGCCGAACGAAGGGCGCTTTGCTGGTCCGGGAATAGTGCTACTAGGACGTGCACCGGATGGAGTCAAGACAACACAAGCCGCACAATCTTTGGTCCCAGCCGTCTGGGGAGGGAGCCCAAATGCCCGACGAGCACACAGACACAACACAGGCAAATCCCAACTGCGGCAGCGGGTGACTGCAACTGCTTAGGTACACAACACACCTTCGACTTCCAGCTTCCAGGGCACGACCGACACCGAGCAGAACAAGTCCAAGAACCTCGGGGGGGGGTCTTGGTATGTTGCTGGTTCTTTCGTCGAAAGTTCGGCCACGATCGCTGCTCCACAACAGACAGCGAAATCTGATACACAGACGATGGCTGCTGACAGCGATGGTGGTGTGGGGTGGGAAAATGGTGGAATGCTCCGTGTGGATGGGGTGGATGCGTGAGAGGGGTTCGAGTTCGCGAGCGAAGATGGGAAGAAAGATGGGGGATGAAGAAAGGCAACAGGATTCAGCAACCGGTCAACCACGTCCAACTTATACCTCCTCTGCCACCTCGCAACAGGTCAAGCATGCTCGATTCACACGTAGCACGAGCCCTGAAGTTGGAATGAATATGAGCACATTAGGAATTGATTCTCCGCGCTGGACGGGAACCTTGGTAAGCTTCCAAACCAACTGACCGTCTCCGTCTCGCTGGAGATGGCGACGTCTGGGTCGTGCGAGTCCAGGGTTAGACACCGCCGCTAACCAAACCTTCGGAAGTTTCCCTTACGCTGGGAACGACGGTGGGACCGCTTTTACGCCTCAGAATGGACTCCTCCTCCTCAGATCACCATCGCAAACACACCGGACTGCCTTGCGACGACCATTCGCGCGTCTATCACTGCGTACAGAGCACATGGAAGAGCAGTCTTGACATACCATCTCGACCGATTTGATGAAGGAACCGCCTGCAATTGCCATTGGCGAAGCGACACACACACCTGTACTCCATCCAGTCTTTTGTTGTCCCGGCATCTTGGTTCAGCAGCCAACGAACTCTGCCGTCTCACCACCCCCGCCGTGCTTTGTCGGCGTCGGGATATTAATTTGGACAATATCACAGGGTTATCATTGGCTGCGTGAAGGACCCTATTCACACCTCTGGGACCATTACGACCTCACCAATCCCTCGACGGAGACCTGATGTTTGGAGAAGGCCGCTTCACGTCCCATATATAACCCTTTAATTGCACGCGCAGCATATCACCAATCTAATAGACCGATCCTATTCTCTCTGGCCCACACTGATTTCCCGAGGTGCGAAGATAAGGTTTGGGCTTCAATCAACACGGCGGGAGGCTCAAAGGGATGCCATCGTGTGCAGGAATGTCCAACAACGCTAGCGATTTCGATCAACCACACCGCATGTGTACGACGCATGTTCTTTTTCCCAGCAGACAAAACGACAGCTTTTGCATGGCCTCGAAGATACGGAGTGCTACCTTCGTAGCATAATCCGTACTCCCATACAGTTCCTTGTGGGGCAATGATTACATGTGCCCTTTCCTTTTGCTTCGGTGGTCAGGGTTCCGATGATTATATGTCCCAGAGCAACACTACTCGAGCGTTAACTTTTGGGCCAGTGTGTGGATAGCACAAGCTGATGCTTGTAAGATTACATCCATTTTTAGGAGTATGGCTCATTCCCTCCTGCCACCTGTGCGTACTTCACTACAACACCGAGTTGGTGACATTCTGGCGAGCCACTCACTCGATGAAAATGACACACTCGGTGTGCATCTGGGCCAGATCTTTCCGATGGGGAACTAACTCGGAAAGCAGAAGAGCCATCTTCTGCTGTAATTTGAGCCTCCTCGAATTTTTTTAAGCGCACTCAAGCCTCCGACAGAACTTTGGGTTCTCATTGGACGCTGAATAGTGAGTAGAGACTCCCGGTGTGTGCGGCCTGACGCAGCGCTTGGGGTGCGGCCAAGTCTGCAATCTGGATCACCCGCGAAACAGATCATCCAAACTGTCGGGTTCTACGCCTCGAGATCTTGCCATAGCGGTGTACTGTACTATCGAGGTGCTCTACATGAGTTATCAAAAGGGAGCAATGTGTTCCTAATTTACTGGTCCAATGTTTGGACTTGATTCATATCTGATAGCAACAAATGTGTCGACAGCTGGTAAGGTCAATCTGAGTCAAGGTCCGGTTTCAGTACCTTACATTATTTGGCAGATTTTCGTCACATCTTCAAGTCGTTCCGATCCTCGCTACTCGAATCAAGACATTAACGCCTTGATTCGGATCAGTTCGTCGTGCATGCACCGACACCTTTCCAAAGCCAACAATGCGTGGCGCTGAATTGTTGGACCTCAGAAACACATTGAATAGGCCGACTCTCAAGGTCGCGGATATGTTCCCGCTCTTCTGCATAACGTTGTTGTCTTTGCCTCAGATGCACCTAGCCACCGCAGCCACCTGTGCCGGGCAGAATGAGCAGTTTTTCAGCGGTACTATTCTGTGCATTAGAACCGATCAACATCGAACTGCGAAAGAAGCATACGATTAGAGCTCCAGATACAGAGTGCTGACCGAGATCCGCTTGGTTGCTTCCTTTGTAGCCAGCACACGTTTCGGCCAACAAGTTGCGTTCGAGATGGTCCTACTCGTAGGGACAAACTGCGTATCCTTTCCCTCGATTGCAATTTACCACCAGCAATCTCATCACAGATCAACTAGTCACAATGTAGTTACTGTAAACGACGGGAAAAGCAGCTTGGGAGGCGGGCGGCCTAAAGCAGAACCAAAATGCTAATTTACATATCAGTTATTGGCTGGACTGAGGGGCATCCATCCCAAGGGGAAGGTCAAGCGAAATCAGACCCATAATAAATTCCAGCCTTCTGGGTGGGTGGGTCAAAAGCCAGAATAGTTGGGCTCGAGTGGTACGGGAACCAAAATCAGTCACGGCCACCCTAATCCTGGCTCTCGCGCCTTTACCGCGCAATGCACGTGCACGAGACAAGGTTTGTGGAAGTCTGACTTCGCAGCCCGAACAACTTGAAAGGCGAGCTACATCAGGATCACTCGAGGGGCATTTTCGCTATGCTTTGATAGCCTCGCTCCAACATGTCTAAATCAAAAAAACGCGCATACAATCACGCCGGATTTCGGGCCGAAATTTCATCCACGCCCTGGAAGTACAGGAAAAACCAGTTCACATTCGACGGCTGCGTTGGGTTCGGTGATGTGCTCGGTATTCATCTCTAGTATTACTCCCAAGACAACGAAATGGTCGGCGACTTAGTTTTGCATCAAGAATTGGTGTGTAGCCGGCCACAGATCAAGATCACTGTCGCGTGGCAGAGGAGAGGTCGTACAGTCATACAAGCACAGTATTTTTTGTCGCCTGCAACAAGATTTGCTTGAAACAGATCTCATTACCATCTCAGAGCAATCGCACGACGTTGATCCATACCCAACAAGCATCTACTTGAGTCAGCCATGCTACACAAATTTTCTAGCTTTCCACAATGGAAAACTCATCTGGATCGACCACAGCTCCCATCATCACCCATGTGGTAGATATGTGATATACGCAATACCGGCTTTCTTTTTATGGTTGTCATCTACTTTGCTATCAGAGTTGGCCGATATGAAGCAATGAGTACTAACTACATAAGCACAGGTGATCAAGAACAAGTGTCACTATCACAGGAGTATGAGACTTTGATGGATTTATCATAATCGCTTGGTCTTCCATTCTCTAATTGTCATAACGGGACCTTTTTATCCGCTATAGGGGTCGGCGTCTCCTTGAATCTTGAGTTGAGACATGAATTAATCAACGAAGAGACAACATAAGGTTATAGGGACCTACGTGCTCCTGACACAAGCCACTCAAGATAATGGATATCATTCAGGCCAGTTTTAAAGGCATACAAAGCGGCGCAAGATGACAAGCGGAAATCTTGAGTACTACTTCTCTATGAAATCCGCATGACACGTCTAGCCACATACAATTCTTGCGGCAGTCTAAGAAACCGCGTTCGGCATTGCTTGTCAAGGATTAGGCGAGGGTTCATCTTTACTTTTTTTGCAATCGGCTTCCAGTTTCCGGTTCCAGCAGAAGCGGTGAGCTTGAATCATGTCAGCAATAACGTCACCAAGCGTTGAACTGCAGTTTATCGTGTCAGATTCTTTATTGCTACATATCATTGTAAGCAGAAGATGTCCCACATGCAGGCACGTACAGTCGTTTCCCCATATCAACGCTGGTCGTGGAGGCATCGCTTAGCTCCTGTGGATTCAGACTTCAGACCCTCTCATGCACGAATACAAGTTCAATTCGATGATTTTCCCTGTCCTAATTCGGTCAGTTCTCCGATATCATCCACGACACACATGACCCAACCCCTACAGCCTTTGGCCGACCTTTTCCCAACCAACCGTAAGTTTGAAGACAACTATCATCGCAGTTCTTGGGTTGCATTCATTCTCAGACTTGTTTCTCAACGAGGGAAAGATGAGCACAAAATGTGCCATGCCCATATTGCATGCATAGGCTGGTCATCCATGGAGCCTGACGGCAAAATTCGAGCTACCCGACAATACGGCACCCCTTGTCAGGATTGATATAGATGGCTGATGACAAAGCGCGCCCTGCATAGGCTTATGCTTGCTGTTATGTCACGCCTACAATAGCAAGGTAATGGTGTACTCCATATCCCGATTCGTTGGAAGTCTTAACGATTTCTCGATGCGACAATGCAGACACCTCCTCGAATTTAATCCACCAATATAGATTTTCTTCTAGGTCAAAATCACGGCCGTGCCTGACGCAATATGTTGTTCTCTTACATATCTTGGCTCGGGACGGTCCATATCTCGGATCCTAATAGCACAATTATTTGGATAATCTATTGCTTATAAGCGAGGAGTCTCACAAGAACTTTCATCAAATACATGCAGGCCTTTCGCACAAATTTGGCTGGGCTTCACACAACTCGACAAGCAGTCGCCCACAGCGTAGACTGCAGGTTGTCAGGAAGGTGCAGAACGTTGCCCTTCTGTCTATTGTTGGTATCCGAATAGTCAATCAGGAGACTCTGCCTCTCTCTCGCCTCTTTGAGACACCGGATGGAGAAGTTCAGGTGAGGCACAACTTCACGAATCAACATCCGAAGTGTACTTGCTTATGCGTTGGCCGTTCCGCATAGCCATATTTTTGGTAAGCGAGAGGGCATTCCAATCGCGGACAGCGAGACCAACATTCCGTCGTAGTTTTATGTTGGTTGTCCACATGTTGGCCATGTGTTACCAGTCTCTTGCCGATATCCATATTGCAGAATCGAAACAGATACTTCGATTCCCAACTCAAACCGGCTGTCCTAAGCATAACGAAATTGCCCTGGTCTATTTTGATGGACTTATGTTTATCTCGGCATCTGATCATAGAGTCTGGTGAACGGTCAGTATCTCTCATCCCTGGACCTCACTTTAAGACTGCATATCTTACCCCTACGCCAACGTTACATTCCGTGATGTGATGTGAAAAATGCCAGAGTCTTTCGAGCGGCGAAGTGATGAGACCCAAAAGTACGTATTCGATCAAATACAGATTCAGCCTAATGACAAGGTTACCAATGAATGATATCAACGTCAAATCCCTTTGACTGGATACAGAAACTTACGGGATGAGAACGTCTGGATGTGTGGAGGTGTGGGTTGCACCGAAAGTCTTTAGCGAGTTGGTTCCTCGCTGAAGGTATGTTGGTGTACTTTGCCTACGGGATGTGGGTTGAAGCGCCCAGGGTAGGTTGGTTGGCTGCTTCCCGGTGGCATGTTCTGAAGGTTATCAAGCCGACTGATTGGTCGCTCCGGGAGGATTTGTTGGTGTTATGTCTAGGGTACCTGGTGTTTAGGGATCTTGTGATGGACTTTTTGTGTTGGATGTCGAATCGCCAGTTCGGGCTTCGAAAGATTGACCTACGGGATATGCATGGGTCTCAGAAAGGAATTTGGGATATAACGGGTACGTCATAATGCTGCCCGATGGAAGATATCACGTTTGTTCGTCCGAACTTTGGTGTTGGTGAAGGGCAGGGAACCCGAGTGATGCTTGTTCCCAATAGAGCAGTGCTTGCGATTGAGATTTCGATTCCAACAACACCAGAAAAGTCACTTTGCCAGATTTTCAGCAGGAGAGATGTCTTCGCAACGAGTCCAAACACAAATCTCAAGAAACCGTTGTATTTGGAACTTAAGTGTCTTGGTAAGTCCGAACCTACCCATTTCAGCTCCTCGTATGAAACCCACGACCACCAAAAACCCCTTTACCAAGACCCAAAGTCCTCGAATCCCGAATAATACGTTAAGCTTAAAGAACTCTGCGTTGAAGCTTGAACCGGTACGTCAAGCTACGTACATGATCAACAGCTTTCCACGTACCATGATGCTGGGACCGTTGGGTTTCACGTCAGGGCTTCTACTCGGTGTGTTAGCTTGTTTCTTTTGTCGGGTTTTGTGATGTTGTACGTAAAGAGGTGGGTTGGGGGAGGTGTTGAAATTCATAAACTGGTGAATTGGCTCTGGAAAGAAAGGATGTTTCTGAGATTTTCTGTGGAGAATATGGGGAGCGGAGATTTCGAGGGAGTTGGTTATGAATTGTGCCACTTCTTGAAGGACCACTTCTGCTAAACTCCTACGGATTGCTGACATACTTTCAAAGCAGCTAAAGTTGAATCTCTAATATCGGCTTCTGGTTCGGTATAGTCCAGCTTAAAAGGAATATCTCCGTCTCTCATGAATTCAGAGCATTGGTAAGATTACGTAGAATCATGCGAGCGATTGTGTTTTGGGGAAAGAAGAATGACCACAGTCAACAGCGGCATACGTAATGAGATAAGAGAGCCAATTCTTGCAATCGGGATGGCCGGTCTAAGGATTTGGTAGGTTTCTCACTAAGTCGACTTCTTTATGAGGTGTTAATCGGGGTCTTCCATTAGTTTCTGAAATAGCAGTACGAGTATGAGATTCAATATCTAATTTTCAAACACTGTCTCTTAAGTAAGTTGATAAATAGTATTATATTCTAAGCTACGCCTGAGTGTTTTCATGTCAGGGAAATCTATAAATCACACTTCTCTATTTCAATCTGCTCTAAGCCAAAACACATTCAAGATACTAGAATCCAAATGTCGTTTCCAAACTCAATTACCCTTTACAATCTCTCCCCTCAGTAGTTCCATCAGCGCACACTTTCCTACAATTGCCTCACGCTTTACACCATATGGCGCTGTACAAATGTTCCTCGAGCCTGGGTATCGGGGACCGCTTATTGCTTTTCATGCACGGCTTCACATTCGGGGGTCGTATGAAGGTTGTCTTACGTCTGAGATGGTATCGTGAGAGATGAAAGGATTCTTGATAGAGGAATCTCATGTCCATATCTGATTGCTCGGACTGTGTTTTCGGTTAGAGCAGATTGAAATAGAGAAGGGTGACGCGAATTGCAGTCGTAAAGTCGGTGTGAGTGGTGCAAAGCATCTCAGTGGGTGGATCAGTCTGTAGATATTGACTATCTAAGCTTCTATTGTAATTACAACCAGCTTCGGAAGTCATGGACCAAGTCCCAGTCTTTTTAAAGTTATCTTCTCAACCAGATACGGCTAATCATACCTCTAGCCTCTTCTTTTCGTCACAGCATTCGATGCAATAATTTCCCACTTTGTTCTGGCGAGAGTGGTTTGTTAAGTAAGCACTTCGTTCTACTTCAAGATAACCTAGATGCTGTGGATATAGTTAACAGGGCTTATACCTCTCCCTGTTATCTGCGAATGCTTTATAATCCATCATCTTCAAACCTCATAACTTTGATATCAAACTCAAGAACTATGCCGTCCCTTGTGAGTAGAATATCCACTGTGTACCTCGGATTCAAGAATCCCTTGTTCCCGCAACAAAAACACGAAGCAAGTCTCTCTCTACCTACAAAGATGACAGTGAGGCAGTCTATTACTGACATGTAAATGTTAAGCACCTCCAGGCTCCAGTTTCTAGCATAGAAGAGTCTATTATCAAAGGTCTGGTATACTCCGGACTACGGCTGATTGATATATATCAACACATCTCGCAGGATTATGGATGTAAAGCCGATCTTGCTGGGTTTCGAGAATCGAGGATATGTGAGCATTTCCGCGAAATGGCACTCATGGATGTTGGGCATAGTCAACTCTTATTTTACACAATTGCATGTTCACAAAGTACCAGGAGGGTTCAAAATTTTTGCTAACTAAGCTAAGTACAACATTTTATATGAGACGGGCCGGTTCTATGTTTCCAGTATATCAGTAGATGCCGAACAGCGCTGCGTATAAAGGCGCACCTTTTGATGAATGAATATCGGTGTCTGATCTTTTCATACGTACCTTGAAGTACTTTAAAATGCTAAATGCTAGAGAGATGAAGAGCTGTATAGTTCAGACGAGCGTCTTCGGGTTATCGGTTCGAGATAGGATTGGTATATCTGCTATATTTTGCTAAGTTTCCTGCCCCGCCAACTTCTGGATACCCCACGAGTGTCGCGAAGAGAATTAGTCTCAACGGCTAAATCTTTTTCAAAAAGAAGACTCCGTATTAACACGCGCTCGAAAATGTATATACAAACCCACTATAATAAAGTCTGCCCTACCTCTATATCACCCACCCATCCATACGATACCATACCATGCCACCGTCCCAAAACCCTAACAGCAGATCTTGCACTTCGACCCCTAAGCTAGACCCCAAGAACCGAAATCCAGTAAACTCACCAATTCACCTCATCACCCCCAAACATCCTTTCCACAATTGTTGCACGTCGACAAAAAAATGTACATAACTAGTGTTCATTTGCACTGCGATCGTGTTATCACTGGCTCAACCTGAATGCGCTTATAATTAGGTTGACCAGTTTAGGCTGGTTTTAGCGGATGATATTGGCCAATTCACCTATTCACCTCTCAATTCTAACAGCTTCACACTTTCGTTGCACGTCGACCCACGCTTGTATAAAACTAGCGTCTTTGAGTAATACGCTCGTGTTTTTACTGTCCAGAATCTTGTCGCATTTTTAGGTTAAGCAGGTGGTACCGACTATTTAGCTGTTCACTTCACAATCAGACATATAAATACTCTACCAGCTTCAGTTCCCAGCTTTTGTTGCATATCGACCACGCTTGTACAAAACTAGCGTCATTGAGAAATACGATCGGTCTGTTATTGGTCAAAGTAGTAGGCTCAGCCCGGGTCATAGACGTGGGAAAGCACACAGTTTCCTTTGGGACTGCCTGCTGGTCCTCTTCTTAGTCACGAGTGGCTTAGCCGTATTCTAACCCAAGAAAGCTCCATACCATACGCGTTATACAAGAACCCGGTCAAGACTCATGAGGAAAATCCTCTATTCAGGTAGAAAGAATAAATAAACTATGGTACAACCAATGTAGACATCCAATCGATGCCGAGGCTTAAATAGATTCCGTCCATATTTCCCTCTTACGCTTCCCCTCGCATCAACAGAGAATTGGAGAAAATATCTAAATTTATTGCGACCCCGCGCCCCTTACTTTCATGATTTCGTTGCTGCTTTCCAGTCTAAACACCCGAATTTGGGTTGAATAATTTTGTCAAATTAAATGCGGATCGTCCTGTGGCATATGCGTGCTGCATACTCAGTTTTTCAAGTTGAGTTTTGCTGATAAGAAGTGTTATGATAGTTGTAGAGGCGCTGAATAGTCTGTAGCAGCGAGTAGTAACAAGGCCCAGACGCAAATCTAGAGTCGCGCTTCTTGAGACCGGTATGCCAGACCAATCTGTCGATCGCATGGGGTCACAGCAGACTACCACTCGTACTCGCCCTGTGCCTTGTGGAAGACATACTCCTTGCCATTTACCGTCAGGACACCATCTTTCATGACACACTTCCTATTGGGTTTTCGTTAGCAAAGCAGACAAAGAGGCGAGACGATGACGTACCACTTATTCTTGACCCGTTGTACTTTATCATACATGCAAAGCATGATGTGGGAGTTAGAATCCTCATCGTCATCCTCCTCATTTAGTCCATCATCTGGGTCATCAAGGTCAGAGTTTATTGCATCCTCATCAATATCCTCCTCTTTCAAGTCGTCATCAGAACCAGCGCCATCATGTTGACCACTCAGTTCGGACTTCTTGACCTTCCGTTGGCGCTTCGATGCAGTGGATGCCTGTTTCAAGGGCAACATTAGGCCACCACCTTCCATCTTCTGACCCATTGCCTCAATCTTCTGCCTGATCATACCATCAATTTCGAATCTACCCATAATAGTTTCTTCGCCATTTTCGTTTAATTGCTTAACGAGGCCAACAGACTCTACCTCATCATCTCCACCGTCAACCTGTGCCCCAGCCAGGCTACTCTGGCCTTGACCATTTTGAACATTAGGCATCTGAGGATTCTGTCCGTTTACAACACCCTGGCTCTGTAGCTTTTGTTGAGCTTGCGCAGCCATCGCCTGCCGATACTGCTCTTGGGTCATGGTCGGGGCCGGACCACGATTTGACTGCAGCTGGGGAGGCATTTGACCACCGCGTTGTGCTTGTTGCTGTTGCTGCTGCATTTGCATCTGACGGTGCTGTTGTTGTTGCATAGCTTGTTGCTGTTGTTGTGTCATTTGCATACCAGGTTGGCCAGCTTGGGGTGGGGCAGATCCTTGGATAGCGTTGATCGAGGCAGCAGCTCTTTGGCCATAACTGTTTTGCAAATGCTGAGCCGCTCTTTGTTGAGCTGTCGTGGCATTGGGCATTGCTAAAACGGGGTTTTGGTAGGGAGCCTGGCTCATGCCAATATTTGAATTCTCCAACCCGGGTTCAGTCTTGATACGAGGGCCATTGGGATTTTGAAGAGGCGGCATTTGTTGCATTTGGGGCTGAACACCATGAGGAGGTGCACTCATGTAATTGCCAGCATTGGAAGGTAAGGTAGGCGGCTGGACGACTGCCTGCGGTGGTTCGGGCTTTGGGTCCCATGGGAAAGTAGCTACATTGAGCGAAGACAGTTTATTTTGCCATACCTAGGTTTCTATTAGCAAGGGACGAATGAAAGTAATCAACACGAAAAGGGAATAGGGACAAGCGTGTATCCTTCTTAGATCGAAATAAGTAGGAGAATCTCCAAGCACGGCTGACTTCCGACAAGCCCGACTAACATCTAACAACTGGACAAGGGGAGGAAAGGAGGTGGACACGTGACTGGAACAAGCCCAAAAAGAGCTAGCGTGCCGGTGCAATTTTGCTAAGCGAGGGCCCGGCTATAAAGGCAGATGGCCAAATACTGAGGGTCGCCCACCTGCCCGAGCTCAGATTCCCGCGAGAGGCCACGCACAGGCAGCAGCAGCACACGCAGAGAGCAACGACACACAACACTCCTCGTCGACCACGACAGCAAAGAGACGCGGGAGTTTGCTTCATCTCTACGATGCGCATAGAGGTATTTCGCAGATATGTCTCATCCTTTGCTTGCGGTGGAAGGTGAGGTCGAGAGGCTGCAGCACTGAAAGGACGTACCGTTTTCAACTCCTCCAAGACGGCTTCATCAACACCACCCTCTTCGAAATCCACCCGCGAACTCTCAATCACATCGCCGATGATCTGGCTATAGACGTTGCCAACCTGCGCATTCGACATTTTGACGGAGGCTCGATTTGTTTCGCGATAGGGCAGGTCTTGTGCACCGCAACAATTGGGACCTGGCACCAGCGTATGGAAGCTTTACGCTCTCGAGATGTTTTGTGCCGTCAAAGATAAAATCTTCTCCCAAAGCGAAAGGTATCGCAAATCAATGCTTCGATTCGTGGCTGGTCTCAGCAAGGTGGTTCGCGGATGGTAGAAGTGAGGATGTTATTGTGTACAAAGGTCCTGGAGCCCGCAGCAGATCGCACACTCTACTAACCCAAGTGCATATGTGTACAGCCGTAGATCGTTCTCCCGAGCCTTTCCTATTGTTCTCCTGCAACTTGCGCGGTGTTTTTACTTGTATTTCGCATTGAGGGTGGGACGGGGTCGTCCGAGCTTGTGATGTTGTAGGAGCGAGATCGCCTGGTTGGAGATGGAGAAGATCCATCGGCTTCTTAGCGCGGTGCTTAGTCAGAGGTGCAAGTCCTGCGCTCTGATAGGCCATGCACCTACGGTATTATTTGGCTTCTGAGTTCGTGAATTTAGAGCCTCATGTGAATAATGTCAGTTTGACAACAGTTTGACAACAGTTTGTCCATGAAAATCATCACTACTTTATTCACGCAATTATACTGAAATAAACAACAAGTCACCACTATAATCTTGTCACACAGTTCGCGGCGCGGCATCATGAATCTCCAAGTCCACCAAAACGAGCAGTCGGCGTTCCGCAGTGACACAACACAGCTGCAAGACGAGAACATCAGCTGAAAGCTTGTTCTCTCGTGCCTTCCACACAAAGTCTTGTACCGCCATCCCACGTTGACTATTCACCTCCACCAGCCTCAAAACCTGTGATGTGGAAGTGAAAATCGGGTGGAAGCAAGAAATGCTTCATTTGAGGAACGCATCCACGTGGTTTCTGGTTAAGAATTCGCAACTCTACCAAAATTTTTAATAAATACTTCGAGAAGGCATCAACCTAGGAGATCAACATAGAAGCCTTGACTGAGGAAAAAACAAACATGCATATCCCCATCGCACACCGTTTCATCCAAAGCCTTCTCCCATCTGCACATTCGCAAGCCGCAATCTCGCCTCGTACAAATAGAGAAACCGCCACAACATCGAACCGAACCGGGTCGTGAGACATGCCGCACACCAACATGAAAAAATAAGGTAGAATGGGAATTGTCATGCGAGACGGAAATTCAAAATGCCACGGGATGTCCTACTCGGCATGGAATTATCCGCGACCGGACTGCAATTCAAAACCAACAATTTTTTTAGTGCCAAGGGATTGAGGGCGTGGTTTTTGTTGGTCAATTGGTATTGGGGTGTTGGTTTGATTCTGTAGGGGATTTGGGGATGGGTTGGTTTGGGCGGGCTACGGGATGACAGGTCAATTTGGAGAGTAAGACTGTGTATCATATACACAGACGAATTTGGAACATGTTCGATACTCAATCTATTCTTGTGTTTCTATCATGCAGACAGCGTACTCAAAGAAAAAATCCATATCCATCTCCAGTCTTTTTACACAAATCATCGGTAAGGCTTCTCCCACAGTATCTATGGTAATGTTTCTGGAAAAAAAGATTCGAAGTATCTCAATACAAGGTTCTACCTATACAAAGGTGCTTCTAAACAGTGTAACGGTAAAAGGTGGCATTGTCGCCATTCTCGCGCTCGGCGAATTTCTCCTCCTCGGTGTATTGTTCGGGTAGTTTGTTGATGGAGGCGGCGAGAGCATCGCGGCGACGGTTCTCGCGACGGAGATATAAGGTCATCAAGGTGGTGAGAACGGCGGACATGGTGACTGTGGCAGCCAGAGTGGAGTGACCTGGGATAAATCTGTAAAGTGTTAGTAACTGAAGACGCGGTGCAGTTGATAGCGATGAGCTTACCTTGGTGAATCCTTTGCCAAAAACATGAAAGCCGCAATGGTACCTCCCAAGTTTCCGAAGCCAACGTGCATGGCGATACCGACACCTCTCTTGAGCGAGCCTCCGATATTGTTTCCATTCCATGCGACTCCCATAGGTACGAGTGGGTAGATGCCAGAGGCGACCATGAATGTTCCTACGTATTGAACTCCTGGCTTACCAGTGGAGGCGAGCATGACGAAGCCAATGATGGCGACAATTTCGAAGGTCAACATGAAGATACCTCGTTGCTTCATTTTGTCAGCGGCATATCCAGCGCCGATAGTGAAAAAGCAAGCAACTAGAAGGATCAGCTTTGAACTCCACAGCGAGTACAAGAGAACTTACCGGCGTATGGAGGAACGGTCATCAGCTGACTTGTCTCGTTGGAGTATCCCATGTTTTTGATAATGGTCGGTAGGAAGAGAGAGATGGAATATAGTGGAGTGTAAATTCCGATGGTGATGAACATGTGTACGTAAATCTTCCAGTCTTTGAATGCGTCCCATGCGAACTTGAGGTTGAACTCATCAGCAAGGGAGCTACGATCAGCCTTGAGGCGGCGCTCGACTTCAAATCGTTCCTCTTCGGTCAAGAACTTTGCCGTGCGTGGGTAGTCGTTGATTGCCCAGTACGCAACGCAGGCCACGAGGAAGGTGATGATACCTTCAAGAATGAAGATCCATGACCATCCACCACGGCCACCAACGCCCTTCATCTTGCCGATACCGAAGGCGAGAATACCACCAAAGGCACCCGCAGCGGTGGCAGCAGAGAAGAACATCGCCATGCGAAGACCACACTCATGACGAGCATACCTATGATTTCGATTAGAAGTGTCTGCGGTCATCGTTCAGAGTGCACTTACCACATAGTGATATAATAAGTAACACCAGGGAACAATCCACCTTCGCATACACCCAAAAGGGCGCGGACGATAACGAGATCTTTGAAATCTTTGACGAAACCCATTCCAATCGTGCAAATAGCCCACGCGCTGAATATTGTAAGCCGACATGTAACCGGATGTGAAAGTGAGAATCTTACAGCATAATGATTGTGAGCCACAAGCTTGGTCTGAGCCGTTTCATCATCATGTTGGATGGGACTTCAGCGGCGACATAGAATGGGAAGAAAACGGCCAGCGCAATGTTATACTGGATCGCCTTGGGACCCTTTTCAGGCATACCCAAGTCCTTTTGAAGACTGAAGAGTTTGGCATTTCCGATGTTGGTTCTGTCCAAGAAAGAAAGACTACAAAATTAGTACATGCGAGGTCAAGTGTTTTCAGCATCAAAACCGTCGAGAAGAGGATATACGTACAGGTAGAGTAGGGCAAGAAATGGAACCAGATGCCAGTCCAACTTCCTAATCAACTTCTTGGTTCTTGACGCATCGAAGTGAGGAGTGTCTGAGGCTTCTCCAAGTGAGTCGACTGAATCTGAGTGGACGACCTCTTTTTGATTGAGCTGAGCTTTGGTGTTTGAATCCAAAGATCCTTGGCTCGCGGTCTCTTTCTCCATGGCTGAAATGTTCAACGTGACAACCGGGTTGGAAGAGGGTGTTGTAGAGAATGGTGGTGAAGGAGAACGAGATAGAGAAAGCAGAAAATTTCCAAGAGGTGGGAGATACAAGCTTATGTATCACTTTCGCCGATTCACCTGTGAATCGATAGGAGAAAAAAGCCACCAACCATGAGAATAAAGAAGGTACGGCTGCAAGTGCCACGATGCCGGGGACACATTCAGCGTCTGTGCCTCAACTACCCCAAGCCCAGATTTCGGAATTGGAGCCAAGCAAGGAGGGATATCACCAATGAACCCCATGGGGATGATGGGGTCTGGTCTTTGTGTCTCTTGGCCCGCGACCGAATGCTTTCTCATAGGCCCTTGAGACGAGGCTTTTCTTGGCCACGTTGAATCCGCAGCCACTGCCCGATGCCAATACTCGAAATGAGGAGAATCTCCTTGACAAGATACGGACCGATGGAGCTTCTGGAAACAGACGTTGATATGAGCGCCATCATCGCCGCCGTCGCTGGGCATCTTGGGACGAGCACCAAATGCCAATCTCGTGATGTCGTCGGATCATGGGCCTAAATATCAGCGACACCCGCCCACCAGACATCTGGATCTGGGAAATGTCCATGAATGAGCGACCACGACTAGCTGTTGTCCCACAATTGGAGCCTCGGAGGACACTAAGCTGCTGTGCTACTAGAGGACTGGACTGGGTTCGTCCGAGTCGTCTAATCATGGGAAATATAGTGGCTTCTCGACTCTAGTCTTCCACACCTTGTACGACTTTTTGAGAGCAGCACGGCATTCGTCGCGACACGCAGCCATGTTCGCAAGCTGGCCTGCGATTTGGCCTGCCAGGCGCTTCTTTACCCCGGCTTTGCGACCAAGCGAGGCCATCTCGATTATCCTTGAAGAAATGTGGCCGCGCTGCTCTGCCGCAGCGTTCGAGATGAGTCTCTCCCCTGCGCTGTAACGCCGGTAACCACCACTCACATTCCGGATAAATGTGAGCTTCCAAGCGAGCGGGGGTCGACAGCGAAGACGGCCATTTTTGGTTACGAGCAACGTATTCCCATGCAGGGCTGATGTGAGCGCAATCAGAGCCAATCTGGTGGATACAACACGTCTGAGAATGGCCAGTCAGCAGCGCTACCAACGAATACTTTCAAATATTGATGCGAAGTGTGAATAGGGGCAAGGAAGAAAACCCGTGGAAGGGTTGGGAACTTGGGGAAGCATCTCAAAGTCAACAAACATTACCACTGCGACTACTGTGCCTCCTCTCGCCTCCTCTCGCCTCCGGACCCCATTCGTTTCCCCGGCTCTTAAACCAACAACTAAATTCTCGACGTTGGTGGAGGAGGCTCAGCCTCGAAGTGCTTGGCCAGATGGGATCTTGGCATGATCAAGCTCCGTGCAGCCGTGAGAGGGCTTGAAAGGATATTTTGGTATGATCACCTGGGCCCGAAGCAAACTCGAGGTGCAGTGGTCGGTGAGCTAGTGGAGAATACAAGCAAACAACTTTGCAGGTGGTGGGAAGCTACTGAGACTTATATTTATTTGGAACTGGAGCCCATTTTGCCGAAGCCCCCCTTCTCTACATCCGGGAGCTCACACACAACCGGGTTCGATCAATGGTCCCAATACACCTCTTTTGATAGCGCAACTTGTGCCGTATTACTATCGTTGTCGTGAAATACTCACTCGTACAAGTGTGTCGCAGCCCACGTCAAACTTGATGTTCGTCGTGCATGGTCGCGCTTGGTTTCCATGTTCCATGTGGCTTGCCACGAGGCGTGCCGTATTATCTTCCCTTCGAGCGAACAATACCAGCCGCTGAGTGTCCCGTACAAGTTCTTGGGAATATTGGAGCGTCATGTACCAGAGAACGTAGAGCCTCGGCAGCGATCTCGCAATGGGAGTGGTGAGAGAAGGGCAAAAGGAACGGCATGCTAAGACATCCAGAAAAGAATAGTTCTTGGAGTTTCCTCTGGTGCTGGTTAACAGCAAATGTATTACCAATGGAAGAAAAGCAAAGTCGCCAAACGCTCATTGGCCTTATTATGATTCACACACGGGAGGTAAGGCACGCCCAATTCAGTCAACACACAATGAATGGTGAAACAGCATATTCCCATAACGCCAGTTGATCAATATTACTATGTACAATTCCTACAAAAATCAAAAAGCCAGATCGTTGTGCATCCAGCAGCAATATCATCACAATTCTCCAATTGTCACATCCATCATAAGGCATAACTCGCACCAGGTGAAGCACTTTCGGCCGTGGGCGTTGAGAGAGCGTAAAAAATCCCCAACTCCTCGCTTCCAAATTTGACAGTCAAATAGAATGAGGAAATGCGTCCTTGATACTTACCATTCGCTCTTCGAAGCCTATAACCAACTCTTCCAGTGGTTTTCAATGCTTAGCGGATGGTCATTTGCTTGACCATGTCAGCTTTTCCAGAAGCGCCGGAAACACCAGCTGAGGAGCTAGCGCCAGCCTTCTTCTCAAAGACCTTCCAGAACTTCAAACTCTCGTCGGCAGCTGTGATATGTCAGTGAAGATTCAGCGAAAACAAGAACAGATCACTTACCAGCTGTAGCCAACATTTGTCCGTCTGGGCTTAGGCAGCTGTGGAGAACCCTGGTTTCGTGTGCAGGAATCTCGACATTTCGCACAAGAGTTGGATAGCTCCAAATGCTGATTGAGTTATCTGGGAAGCCACTGGTGCTGACAATCTCACGGTAGTGTGGGCTCCATCTCAAAGAAGTGACTTGAGATCCAGTGTCGATGCTGTTCACACGAGCACCGGTGGTGGTGTTCCAGAAATGAATGTGACGATCGTATGAACCGCCTCCAGTGGCGAGGACGTTTGGTTGCCATGGGCACCAGCTGAGGGCCTTGACAGCAGCTTTGTGGTTGGTCTTGGTGAACTTTGGTACGGCCAAGGAGCGAGCATCCCAGATTGAGACGAGGTTGTCATTGCCGCCGGTAGCAAGTTGAGCACCATCAGCGCGCCACTCGAGACCACAGACTTCTGAGGTGTGGGAGACGAGCTCTGCAGTTTTGTGTTGGGCAATTCGCACATCGTGGTTGAAAACGAGTCCCGATCGTGCACCAGTTGAGAGGGTATGCTTGTTCCAGCCCATGACACCAACACGTGTGTCGTGGCCGTGCATGCTTCGGAGCTTGGTCCCTTCCTCGACGTCCCAGATCTGAACCTCACCCGTTCCCAGCCCTACGCTCACGTAAGCTCCATCCCCGGACCATTTGACGCTGCTAACATAAGTGTCAGGGCTGGTCTCGAGGAGCGAGCTGACGGTTCCTGATTCTGCTGACCAGACATATACGTTGCGCTCGAGGCCAATGGCGACCTGGTTACCGGAAGACCAATCAAGCAAGTTGAGATAATAGTCATCAACAAGACCGGGGGCATCAAGGACACGCTCGGGGGCGGTTGCTACGCGGCGTCTGAACTGAGCAGATGTTGCGCTGGCGTTCTTGATGGGTCGGTTATATTGAGAGCGAAGATCAACTGGCTTCGAGGACTCTGGTGCGGCTGGCTTGAATGCGAGAATGCGTTGGTTGAGGGAGACACCACAAGCTGATGCCAATGAGTCTTGGTAAGCGACAGTGTTTGGTGATGGGCGAGAGTAAGTAGATGGCTCTTCATCATCGTTCAGGGTCAAGGAGCCGAGAGCTGCAAGAGCATCATCGACAGCTGATGCCAGAACTGCTGAGTTCTCGCCAGTGCTTGACTTTGGTCTCTTTTCTCCCACGTCGAGCTTTCCAGATCCGACGTTAGCAAGTGCTGAGCTTGCGGTTCTGTTTGGGATGAAGCGATCGCCATAAGAGAGCGTAGTCTTGGTTGACTTTTGACGAAGCGGGCCCTTGCGGGATCGGCTGCTGCTTGGTGTCTTGCATCCAGTGCCAGTAAGCGCGAAGTCAGAGACGCCGAGCTCCAAGGCACGACGAGGTGTTTGTACACCCTTGGCGATGTTGGACTTTGGCGAGTCCCGGTGCGATGTTCTTGATGTAGCTTTTGTGAAGTGTGATGATAGATTTCCACCGTACACCGACTTGGTAGCCACCCTCTCATTGTCCACTGTCTTTCTCTCCGGTGTGAACGGTGATGAGTTGTTGTTCGACATTGCTGCCGTGCGTGTGCGAGGCGAGGGGGTTAATGGCATACGTCCGCCAGCGGTACGTGTGGAGAAAAGTCCCGCATGGGACTTTAATGGGGTTGATACTACAGTTGCCATGTTGTAATATCAGGTATGATCTCGGTCGAAAGACAAATAAATGTATCGATCGATGATAAGAGGTTCGTTATATCGAATGAGCTCCAAGAGAGTCAATCTAATGGTTCCTGGATGTGTTTGGTTAGTAAGTTCGTGTTTGTGCTCGATATATCGAAGTGCCTTCGTGAAGAAACACTGTAGTCGGAGGCGATCAAGGCTGCTGAGCAGATGATCTAGTGGACTTGAAGTATTTGCAGAAGGTTGGAATAATGTGTGTTTGTGTGTGATGGAGAGGTGGAAGATGGTAGAGAGAAGGATGGAGGCGGGTTTGTAGAGTTGCTAATGTGCATGAAGAAGGAAGGAAGGAGAGTTCGTCGAGGTCGGTTGCTCTATTTGAGGAGTTCTGTAAACAGTCTGGTTGCTACAGAAACTCGTCGCTGCCCCAATATGTGCCTGAGGCTGCATGCGTGGTGGGCTTTTTTTGGCTCGTGCCCCTCCCTTCCGCCTTGGTATTGTGCTATTGGACGCAACATTTCGAGGCTCGACCGCATCACAACTTTTGTGAATGGCCTCATCTCACCTCAGCTCTACTCGATATCGTACCTTTCACCTGCGGAATTGTCTTAGAAACTCATTGCTGTAGACGAGCACCAAGTCCTCGACACCTGGCGCATCATCCCACGACCTAGCATGACGATCTAGTCTATCTGCAGGCATGGCCCAACCGCCTTCCACTCCGTCGGGTGCTACTCACTCCATCTTTGGATCTGGACCCTCGTTATCACAGGTTTCAAGCGGCCTCCAAGCTTCATCCAGCACGACTCTCACTCCTGGCTCGGCAGCCTCGTCCAACAATACTTTCCTCATGCCGAATTCGCCAGTCAAGGGCAGACACGCCAATGAAGGTTACAGTTACCGTCCAAAAGTTACGAGAACTTTAGGTCAACGTCCAGCTTGTTTGGTTAATGCTTCAGTGACCTACTGTGGCAACAATCAAATCTATGCTTTCGGTGGATTTGATCAGTATACAGATGAAGTTTACAACCATGTCCTTCGACTTGACATGGTCAGTCACCAGTGGAGTCTGGTTGACAACTATGGTGATATTCCTGGGGTTCGAATGGGTGAGTTATCCAAAGCCTCTCGCTCATGCAAATCCTAACGGAGATCCTCAGGTCACACGGCTACACTCTATCAAGGCGATAAGCTGCTGATCTTTGGCGGCGAAAACGAACATCGGACCTACCTCTCAGATCTCATTATATTTGACCTCAAGACAGCGCACTGGACTCAGCCTACCGTGTCTGGTCCTGTTCCAAAAGGTCGAGCACGACATGCCGCAGTTTTGCATGATGATAAGCTTTTCATAGTTGGTGGAATAACCGGCCACAACAATTACGTTCTCGATGATATATGTTATCTCGATTTGAAGACCTTCACATGGTCTAGAGCTTGGAGATTTGTCGGCAGATTTGATCACTCAGCATATCTGTGGGGCGACAAAGTCTGGGTGTTTGGTGGTCTTAGCGAGGACATGGACAAGATCGGGGATATATGGTGGTTGGATTTAAAAGGCAGTCCGGCATTTGATTCTCCCCCTCCATTTGGATCTCTCGATAGACAGACATCATCCGGTCGAGGCGGATCCCCACGGGCGCCCTATGCCATGGCGCCTCCTCCCGCAGTCGGGAGTTCTGGGTATGCAGCAAATTCAAGCAGTGCGCAGGTCAATCCACCTTCGTTCCAACTTACAACTTCCCCACCCGTCGCGCCTGGAGCTATCTCGTCACTAAAATTCTTGTCTGGCCCCAACGTACCCGCACAAGGATCTGGAATGCATTTTCACGTTTATACGTCTGGCACTCTTTTAGATTTTGTGACGCCAGCTGCTACCATAACTCCACAGGAGTGCTGCTTATCATCTTTAGAACTCGACACTCTTCGATGGCAGAAGTTAGCAGAAGGCCGAGAAATTTTCAAGCCTGGATACCGATGGCATTATTGCACGATGAATGAAGAGGGCACAAAGGCCTGGCTTCTTGGATGTCCTACAGATCCAACTGCTACAGACTTAGGTCCAGGTGGTTTTGAGGAATACCTTAGGTAAGTAGTAAATAGCTGCGTTTCGTTTCAGTTTGCTAAACAGTATCCAGCGACATCATGGAGATTGACCTTCGTCGGTACGGCTTGTTGGGAAATAGTTTGACACCTGAATCACGGACAGAGATGTCTCGGCTACCTTCAACAGATCGCTCGGTGAGGCCAACATCAAAAGGCCTTGGCCAGGATCTTGCAAAGCTATTTAATCAACCTCCAGAAACTGGCAGTGGAACGGATTTTACTGTGACAGCGCTGAAAGATGGCGACTGGGACGATGATGAAATAATGAGTTCCAGCATGATGAGGACTGATGAACAACAAGAAACTTGGCTATCTCCTGATGCTACTACATCACCGCCTATTCATGTCCATAAACTAATTTTACAAGCACGCTGGCCGCATTTTGCTCGACTCTACAACGCCCAGATGGCCGAATTCCACACCAAAAAGATGCATATATCTAGCCCGTACACAGTTGTCAAGGCTTTTCTTTACTACCTCTACACTGACAGCATCAATCCGAGGGATTGTGGTGATTTGAATGATGTTGCGGGCTTGCTGGTCTTGTCCGATATGTACAACATTCCACACTTGCGACTTCTCTGTGTGAACAGACTCTCGAAAGAGCTGGATGTTGACCATGCTTGCATCATATGGCATTGCGCTGGCATCGCAAATGAAGAGTGGCTTCGAAGATGCGCCGCCAATTTTTGTCTTCTTCATTGGGGTCGTGTTGTGCGTACTCAAGGGTTCCTACGACTTCCCCGTACTGCGCTTGTAGAACTTTCTCAGGAAATTGATATGGAAGGACGTGTTGTTGGAGGTACGTCGGTGGAGCTTGGTTCCATTGAGATATCACTTACTTATACTTTGTTTTAGGTGAAGAACTAGAATACGTTGGTGGGCTGGGAGGAGCCCGATTTGGGTTCGGGGGAGCCACACGCAAAGCCAGTATCAGCAGCAATCAAACGCAACATCTCGGTTCCGAAACTGACGAGAACGAGGAAATGGAAATGTCTTAACATTATGAAATTATGACTGAGGATGGGGTCACGTGTGTGGAGAGGCGTTATGGGCGCGCGAGGAGCGCGAAATATACCTGGACAAGGCGATGGTTTATTAGATTCTGGGCATTGCTTAGGAATGTTGCTTACGAAGCGTGGATTTGAAGATAGGTGAGTGTACAATATATCGATATATTAATATCACTTTATTTGCGGATGCCACAAGAGCGAAATGTGATTTTCTAAAACCCAACGAGGAAACTTCCAAGTCGAAGCTGCAGAAGCTTGACTTTCTCGGCCAAGATAGGGACACATGATAGCTTACAGTGCAGGCTTCGATGCATCCTTATTGCAGAATTACTTCAAAGTTCACACAATTTAACCGACATTTCGTGGATAACAACGCTCTTCATGATTCGCGAAAGCCAGCGCGCAGTATCTGCAGACCTATTTGAAATATGCACTTACTCTTCAACAGCCTGCTACAGAATCATATCAACCCGTTGGTCGCCTCGTGCAATTCTTCTTCACGACGCCTAGCCGGCTCGCCAGGGCCTGCTCTGTAAGGAAATCAGGAACGAACATTCGCATTTACCCAGTCGTCGAATCAGAGATGAGGATTGGCCGACAATACGCGGATGCGATGAGATTCCACGGCGCTGGGAATATCAAGACATGGTGCCCAGGCGGTTGATGTATTTATCATGTGTCTTGCTAAAATGTTTTTGTTGGACTTAGATGGAGGGTTTTAGGATGCCACATGGGCGAGGGTGCTAAGGTGATGATTTTCGTTGCCCTGGCTGAGTTTCTGGAACGGGCGTTTCCTGGATGAAGTACGCTTTTACCGGCGTCATCACGTAAGTGTGAGGATAGGTTTTGTTGGTTTGTAATTTAATCCTCTATAAAATATACAACATGGTATAAATTGGAAAGGCATCAGGGCCTAGATTCTTCCAAGTCAAAGTGTCTACTGCCTTTTCGTCGAGTTGCTGTTGATAGTTTGCATATAGTTCTTGGGATCTTTGATAAATTCCAAGCCCATGAGAAATGTGAGGACTAATGTCATCTTTGCCGCTCTTTTCGTCGCTGTTTGGGATGCATTGTGTGGTTAAGGTCTTAATGTCTCTTTACAGGGACACAGTGTCTAGACTCTAGAGATATCAGAAGCACATGCTCACATCTTATCGTAGAGACTTGACTATTTCTGTTGAAACTCGACTTTATTCTCGCATTAACCCGAGCATCTCCTAATTTGTTCAGATGTAAATCACAACGTACATTAATCAGCATGATGGGAAGCTCCAAGTGTTTTTGAACCTCTATTAAACATTCGTTCAAAATACTAACTACACACACTACCACGATATATACATCAACGGATATCCTCCCTATTCGCTCCCGCCAAAGTGTTTGTACAAGGTAAATTAAAGGTTTCATGTTCATCTGTGAGACGAATCATTCATGGTGAATGTCCTATGTGTGGCCAACGAGGCCAGTTTGAGGAGCGTTGTCAGGGTTGGTGTTTGCTCCAGCGAAACCGAGAGCTGTGTTCCAAAGGTCAGCTGTGGTAGCATCTCGGGTACCAGCAGCAACAACTTGAGCGGCAGCGGCAGCAACAGCATCCTTAGCGGCTTGGGAAGCACCGCAAGCGTTCAGAAGCTGATCCTTGATACGGTTGGTGATGATCGCTGGGTTGAGAGCTTCTTGTTGTCCCTTGTTGCAAAGAGGATCAACAGCTTGGAATGTGCCGGCGGTAGGCGAGCGACCGTTCAAGCCCAATTCGAATTTCATGGTTGGGACACAGAGACCAAAGTCGAGACCAAGAGAAGAGGCAGCGAATCCCTCGAAAGTACCGGTCACTGGGTCAGAGATAGCACCAGATCCAACATCTGGAGCCGTGCAGATGAGTGTTTGTCCGGATCCTGTGCAGGTAGAAGTATCTCTGACGGCCCCTCCAGTAGAAGCGGCTCCGGTCGCGACAGGTGCGGCTGTGCTTGCAGTCTGTTACATGTTAGTTGAATTCCGCTGTTTATATGATTTTTAAAATACATACAGCAGCTTGTGTGACGGTCGCGAGGGTGGTTGGGGCAGCGGCTACCGCTCCACAGGCGTCGACAGAGGCAGTAGGGGCAGCAGTAGAGTTGCTGAAAGAAGCAGTAGCATTGGTAGCTGGGGCTACTACTGGAGCTGCAGCTCCAGCGTCAACGGTGCTCTTCGATCCATCCAGAGCGACGGCAGTGAAGTTGGTGAAGCCCTGAGCAGCCATGACCTGAGCGACACTCAATCCATCTGCGGTGAAAGGAGTAGTGATGGATGTAGCAGAGAGTGTGTTTTCGGTGTCAGATCCTCCAACAGCAGGGTCGATGAGAGGAACAACACCGCGTAGCTCTGCGCTTTTTGGAAGAGTAGGATCCGAGCAGATGGATGGGATAGAAACAACAAATGGGTTGAAGTTCTGCTCGGCAGCAACGAGTCCTCGAGCAGCAGCGACAGCACGATCAGAGTTGCCTAGCTCGGTGATGATGTTATCGGCCTGGGTAAGCTTGCCACATGGATTGGCTGCAGCCAGAAGGAACTGGATAGAGCCACCTGCCAAAGTGGCAGCTTGACCAGAGGTCCCGAGATCAGTGAGAGCACCGATAGCAGTAATAGCACCGTTGCCTTGCTCTTGTCCGAAACTAACATTGTGGTCAGCTTTGCTTCATTGATTAAAACGGAAAACAACTCCTCAAGTCATTACCAAGGTGAAGGCTTGAGCAATGGACTTCCAGGATTAAGTTGAGGAATAGAGAACAGCCTACCGAGCTTCAGCGACAGCCGCAAGAAGGGCGAGAGTGACGGTTCTGGAAAACATCTTGAATAAGGATTGGACGAATTAAACCGTGGAAGTGTAGTGAAGTAAGTATAAAAGTTGGACCGGCCGGGATCGAAAAAGTGCAAAGGATAGTAAAGAATGTAAAGTTCACAGAACTTGAACGAAAGTGTATAGCAAACTGAAAAGAATGGATGAAGATGAGGATGAAGAAGGAAATGGACTCGCGGAAGAACGAGAGTTATATACCTTGGACTTTTCAGACTGGTGTGTATCTGACCTACCCCTACACCAGCCCTCAGAAGCGAAGCGCATCTTATTCTCATGGGAAGTCGATCGTATCATGTCCCAGCTCACTCCTGTCGCGGATCTCCCCACTATCCTGCTCATAGGATCGCTTTCTGACAGAAAACATCAGACGCTGAGTTATCATCTGAAGGTTTAACCGCTCTCTCGACGATATCAGCTTGGCATGAACTTCCTGCTCCGATGGGATGGTTGTGCTTCCCATCGACAGATTAGCGAGCCAGTTACAACACGATACCAGTTCGCAAAGCGGCCATCATCGTGGAATGACAGGGTCGAGATTTGCATTTGGAAACTCGAGATGTCTTCGATTTTTCGGTTTCGGTGATCTGAAGCGTTCTCGGGGGGCCGTTGGGTACGGTGTACGTGCGGAGGCTGCGGAACTCGTGGAGTAGGTTGTTTCGGCACACGCGGTGATGCTGATTGATGGAAATTCAATCTGCGAAACACTTCAAACAATTCGGCGCGAAAGTCTACGCAGCCGTTCTTGGTAACTAGGGCAACTTTGAACTCTGAGAGCCATAGTCTCTGTCCCTATCTTATTCTCAGACCTGTGTTCCTGCAATTCCTCCGTTGCTCCAGAAAAACGTGTTCGACAATCATGAAGAGGCGATCAGGGAGATTAGCCTCATAGAAGGGGGTGCATTGGAGATTTTGGCGCTTGTCGTTCGAAGTCCAAACAGACTTCAGCGTATCTTCCATCCTTGCGAAGCTCTCATTTCCCATGTTCATGCCCCAGGGGTCTACGAGGATCTTGAAAATCCCTACCATCCGAGCCTGCGTGCCATGTGCGCGGTAATAATAGCATGCGCAAATATCATCGTGCTATTATTGTACACCTTGCTTCGATCGAGAACCTGTATAGTTCACTTGTACAGACCTTTTATCACTCACGGCTTCCTTTAGATCCGCTAAGTCTTGGACAACGTAGCAGGCGAGACCTGCATTTGGAGTCGAACATCTCTGAATCAAGAACATGCTTTTGCTCGAGACAAAAGCAGGGTGTTTTGCACTATCCCCAGGCTAGAGCAGACAGCGAGTTTAGAAACCAACCTTACCTATTTCAGCTTCTTTCCCGGAGTCCGGCAGCCGCCACGAAAGGACGGACGCCACGAGCATGAAACAGTTCTTCAGCACACACCACCCGCACTAATTCATCCGTAGGAGCTTGTTAGGTGGAGATAGGCTGCGCGAGTACGATTTCAATAATATGCTGACTACGGAATAACCCCCTCGAAAGCTTGTTCATAGAACCGTAGAAGTTCAACCGGCGTGCGGCATTCCAGTTCCACCTACATCAACCGGTTTCTTGGACTGTAAATATACCATGTTGAGGCAATTAATCATTGTACTTCCGCCACCCAGAATTCGTTCTCAATGACACCGATTACGAATGTTCAGAAAAAGAAAATGGGACGTGAGACATTACGAATGGCCGAGTCCTCGCCGGAAATTTGGTTTCGTCGGAACCTCAACGAAGAACATATACGTCTGATCAAAATCCTCCCATTTCCTGTAACACGGTGTGTCCAAGCTCATTGGGGCAGAGGGATAAATATCGTTCTCACATACGACGAAGCTAGTACTATTCTTCGTTGCTTCGAAAGGCCACACGTCAGTGCTGTAGTGGAGAAGTGCTGACGACCGTGCTGTCTTTGTTCGAGAGAAAGCTTGTTAACTGGAGCATTCGAACATGCCTACTGCAGTCGTCATACTTGGTCCTTTCGTAGGTTCGTTGGAAGCCAATAAATATAGCTTCGTAACATGCACCATAGCGGACGAGACTTGTTAGGGTGTGAGGATTCATTTCCATTCCATATGGAATTTTCCCTTACTTGTAAACTATTTTCAATGTGCTGAAAGCTCCCACTGAAGTTGTAGATATAAAATTACATTCTATCTGTTCAGACAGAAAATAAATCGTAGCCTCCTCTGGCACTCCTTCGAATCATCAGTTGAAACCTTGTAGGCTCCTACGCGCAAGTAACCAATTAACAATAGTACTCTGATTTTGCAACAAGTAGCCATTGCTGCTTGCACCGGAGTCTTTCATAATCCTGTTAATAGCTCTTTTCTCAAATAGATATAGTATAGATGAGTAGCATCCACGGACTGGGCGAGAGTCGCTATTATTACGAACGATCAATAAGAGGCTTCAAAAACTTAAGTTAGGTTTTCAGTTCTCCATTTAAATCCAACTGTGAAGTTTGACGGGCATTAAATTTCAAAACTATGGCTTTTCGTGATCTCAGATCTCTGTTATTGAATGTTCTACAGTAAAGAGTCGAGCACCTTTGGTGGGTTTGACCTTTAGTGGAGCTAGAATGTACTTCGTTGCAATTTGATAATACTAATGTCTTTACACAGCAAACCAGCGCTATAACGTGGAACACAACTTTGCAGCTTGAAATAGCAAAATGGGTATAAATCAACCAAATACATACCATAAAACTTGCAACTAGTCTTCGAATGGAGAGTATAGTCTGGAGAACGGTACGATATTTACTTTCAGCACTTATTGAGATAACTAAAACTATTAAAATATTGCCGATTATCAGATATATAGGTTCTTCGTTAAGGTTCCGAAGAAACCAAATTTCCGGCGAGGACTCGACTATTCGTGATATCTCACAATAGCTAAACAGAAGTTGTGCTTAGAAGGTGTCCACTGAATTGGTGTATATCCTGGTGGATCTTTAACTTTGCCGCAACAACGCACCTGGGTGACTTTGTCGACAGGGTGTACGCTTTGAATAAAGTACTGGTCATCATGGAAGCTAACAACATTTGACAGACTTTTACATCTGAGCGCTATGTATAGGTGAGCACTATGTATGGGTGACTGCGGGTGGTTTATGGTTCGCTTGGAAATTTTGAAGGATTTTTACTCCTTTGCGTCTAGAATGAACCCATCTGCACCCACAAACAACTTGGACATGGCCAAAAAGCCTCTGGCACAGGGTTTGAGCATAATACCGAGTTAATTGCTTTGAATTTTCATTACAAACTTGATTATTTCTCTCTTAAACATTCCAATATCATTTTTAATTTGACTTGTCCTCTTTCAACAAGTTGGTTACTGGTGTCAGCATTGGCTGATGATATTACATTAAACATCAAGTTTGATGACAATGTTACTTAAATAGACTGTTAGCACTCAAAATACACACTTGTCTTTAATTAGTTTGAAGACAAACAATTCGACCTTCTCGAACCAGATTGACGAACAAGATAGTTTCTAGTTATTCCCGCTGGAGTTAATAATTCGCAATTGGGAATCTATGAGAGTGTCTAAGTGTTGGGAATGTCAAGTGATGCTTGCTGGTCTTGCTTTAGACAAGTGACAGTGTCTGCCAAAGCGAAGCTCCTGTTCTTGTACCTGAAAGATCGTGCGTAAATATCTCCGCTTGGAAACTTGAGTCTTCATACTGTATTTCAGACTCTTCCTTGTATTAGACTAGAGATCTGTCATTTTGAGCCGCATGATTTTGTGATTCGCTATAACTAGTACAGCAAAGAGCTTCAGGTCTTATATACTATAGTGAAAAATGAATTCGTCACGCAACGTGATGTAACTGAGTTTGGGTCCGTCCTCTCTTCATCAGAGGTCGCTTATAATTCTAATCTAGATCGTAGCCGTCTAAGTGATATACTTACAGTTTACGCTTGAATGTCTTCCACAGTACCTACCATTGGCGTCAAAATCTTAGACACCGCTTCAGCGGTGGTGAACAAGATACCTATCAAAGTCAGTGATGATATTCCATAAAGTTGCACTTGGGATAAAGTTACCGCCACTAAATACCGTCCTCCCTAGTCTCATGATTGTCCCCCTCCAGAAGCCTGCAATCCCGCCATCTTTCAAGATAGACTTTACTGCTTCTGCTGTTGTCGTTACAGTGGAAGCTTGACTTCTAGTCTTCACTGTATCGAAAGGTTGCGTGAATAATGTGGTTATTACACCAGCAATGCTGCCGTTAACGAAGTTTGCTACTGTATTCTGAGGGATCCCTCTGGCTTCCTGGACTTGAACTTAGTATTGAGAACCCATCAGCGGTTCGAAACCAAGTACCTGAAAATCTTTTATAATATTATAACTCCCCATCCTGAAGCTCGTAGCCGACGCCTGCTTCAAAGTTGTCCCAGCAAACCCGCGATAAAGACCAACAGGTCCATCCTCACGCAGAATCAAACGGACAGCATGACCCGCAGAATGATATCGTTTCGCTCCCCTCGCATCATCAATCAACGCCGTCTTGACCCTCTCCGTAGGCGTCACCGCAAAAATACTAGCCACAACCCCAGCGCTCATTCCCGCAAGCATGTTTCTAGCAGGTGTCAACGCCCCCGTCTCATGATCTTTAAATGAATTCTTGATCGCATCAAAACTCATAAACCGTACCGCATCCTTCGCTATGCTGCCCACCACCAACGCCCCGCACCCTTTATACAGAGCACGCAGCCCTTCATTTTGGTAGGTTTTGAGAACTACCGCGAATGGGTTCCGTGGTGATGGAACGCCGGGCTCATGGCGAAGTTGTGCTCTGGTTTTGGCGAATTCGAAGGGATAGGTCAGGGATGCTTCCACTCCACCTGCTATGCCGCCTGAGATTAGCGAAACTACCACTGGCACTTTCGGCTTTTGCTGCTTCTCGCTCATCGTTTATATTTATGTCGGTCATGCTTTTCAATTATTAAACGTTTTTGGATAGGAGAATAGTGCCATGACGTACGGCTGTCTACGGCTTGGTTCTCCTTAAATTTTGCCGAGAGCCGAGGATACGAGGATATGAAAACGACTCCTCTTGACTAGAATTTCAGCGGAGCTCAATAATCAGTCGAAACTCAAGTTTTTCGATACTATGGGGCAACAGAGGTCAGTGGATGTTGTACGTGAGGTAGCGTGGACGTACGAGATGAGTCTCTATCACAGTCTGACTCCACCCGGAGTAAAAGTCATTATAAGAAGTCCCGCGATAGATAAAAGATATAGCTAACGCAACCTGATATTGAACTAATCAACTTAATACTATCTCGGACACTTCATTTCTTCGCTTCAGAAAGCAACACGTACATATTGACTTCACCAATTTTCGGCAGTCAACATCTTGAAGTAAAAATAAGACAAACGATGCATGCTCTGGCTTTGTTACCCTCATTATTAAAACATTCTGAAACACAATATTTCATCCTCATTTCAATCGTTAACATAAGAGCGCAAAAAAAACCACCACGAAAACAACTTTGAGAAGTAAGAAATTCAACCAGTAGTCTCCAGCGCTCGCTTCTGGAATCATTCAAGCTCCCTCAACAACGCCGCCGAGGTACTCAACATTCTCTCGAGCTCCATCACTGAGCGCCACCGGGTTGCCAGTATAAACCCATCCTACTACTTCTGCCCACGAGTCCGGATTTGGCAACGGAAGGTCAATTGTATCGCCTTTTCGGACGTGGCCAGATAGGAGCAGTGCGGCAAGAACGGGAAGGAAGTGAAGCGCGTATGTCACATCTATGCTAGGAATCAGTGTATATTCATCGATAGGATTGGAATGAACTTACGAATGGGTGTAGGTCCTGACCCGAGCCGAGACAGAGGAGTCTTGAGGCTATCTCTATCCTTAGGGCTCGTTTTAGCAGACAACATCTGCGTTGAAGCACGTCGATTTCTCCCAGAACGTCGCGGCCGGACTGGAGCACCACCTAAAGTCTTTCTTTCGGATGACAGTGGAATGGCTGCCCGGAGATCTGTTAGATCAAATTGGCGTCGCAACAGAAATGGTTTTCTGCTTTTGTCGATCGGCAAGACGCGCGCTCGAATCGTTGTGGTAGTTGGGGAGTCAGGTAATGTAGACTCGGGGATCATTACCATTGACAATCGGCGAGACACCATGGGATTGATAAATGCGTCTGCAGAAGACTTGTTGGAGAGGTAGGTCTGACCCCAAGTTCGAAGATGGCTGTGAATGTAAAGGAAAGGAACGTCGGCTGCGGTCGTCGCCACAGACTGTCGACGTGGAGGAACCAGCGAAGTGGTATTATCATTATCCGGAGACTCGGGGGTAGAACGAGCTGAGATTTTGAACTGCTCCAGAGTCGATGCAATGTCTGGTGAGGAGGGTACGGCAGACTGAATTTGCCAAACTTCTTGAGCCTTTCGAGTGGTGTTTTCAGGCTCTGGAGGGGTGATAGGAGCTTTGTATGCTTTTTGTTGAATGTAAAAAGCCTGCGCTGCAAGAATACTAGGACTCGGCAAGCAGATTTCCGAATTTTTGGATGTGCTGTAGATATTGATCGACGGCCCTCGACGTTTGACAGGATGATCGGACTCAAGAAGACTTGGCTTCTCGTGGCCCAATGCTCTAACGCCCATGACGGTGGAAGCAGCCATAGCAGGCTGACACAGAAACGTGAAGATGGTTGTACCAAATGATAAGGACGGTTGTTCGAGATAATGAGAGCCTGTGACCAGAGCTCTCAAGATGCTTCCTCGTGGTGTGGCTTCGTATATGCTAGCTCACGCACGAGCTGAGAAGAAGTAGTTTTCGGACCAGTAAGAACTATGATCGTGGTTCTAGCCAAACTGAGTGTTTGAAAAATCAAAATCGTGAGGGTAGGATGGGAGTAAACTCTGCTATATAAATAGGCATATGCAGGGTTGGAATGTGAATTGTCAGAAGTGGTGGACGAGCCGGGGGCCTGAAGATGTAGAAATTGGCACAAAGAAATCAAACGCACTGCAGTTGTTTGAAATGTACCTGACAAATGCGCCGGCTATGCAATAGCAAAACAAAGAGAAATGAGTTTGTGGACAAGATTTTCAATGTATCAGTTGCATGAGCGAGTCTCACAATGAATCATTTCTACCTCGGACTAGATGCTGGCCCTTTTGTGACGAAGCCTCCAATCGTCCTCCCTCTGAACATCAAAAGAAGAAGACCAGACAAAGAAAAGACTGGTCCTCGAATGGCAAATGCCTCTTACTACTTGATGCAGGAGTGAGGTAATTTGGAGGGTAAAGAACCAACTTGCGTAGGCATATATGGGAACCCGAGAAGGTATCTACGGACTAGGCTGGACTGGCTAGAGCTACATTTGATCGAGCTAGCTGTTGTGACAACCGGAAGTCAGAGTCTCAGCCTCCCGTTTGCCATGCAGTTGTTGAAACGTGCATACAAAGAACATTCCTAAAGCCTTTGGGTACCAACCGAGACAGTGACGTACCGCGGCTGGGAATGTGACTGGCCGTAAGTTTTGCCATGTTCGTCAAGATATGGACAACCCAACGGTAAACTATTGGAAGCGTATTGTTTGCCCGTGGCTAGACCATAGCCGTTAACGAGTTGCATCTGCACGCAAGACCTGAAGGAAGGGATAGGTAGTGGGAGGTAGCAAGAGTGAGAGAGCGAGATCCATCGAAGTGGGGGTTCATGGAGATAAAGCGGTGTAAGAAAGTGGATCAAATTGCCCCTGCGTCTGTCTTTCTGCCACTGGCATAGCTTCTGGACAACTGGACTTATGTGCTTCAGGCTTTGAATATTTCTGTTTGAGCTCCACGCTCAATTCCGTACAAACATGTCTCGGGCAGCTGAAGCAGCCATGGCTGCGAGCTACAAAGCTCTGAAAGAGGATTTTGTTTCTAACTTGACTGGCGGTTCAATTTCAGAAATCAACCTCGTTACTGCTGTTTCCCCTGTAGGTGCAATTCCCAGTTGTTGTGATGGTATCTGACTGCGAATAGGTGGCACTCGTCTGCTGGGCAGCTCTTCAATCCCGACTGTCGTTCTTCAAGCCGTATACACCATTAGCATTTGCTGTCGATTTCCTGTTAAATGTCGGAGCTATCCTGCTTGCGTTCACGCTTTATTCGGACAAACCACTTCTTCTCAGCATTCTTTTACTCGCCCCAGTCATTATGGTATACGCTATTCCCAAACCATCACCAGTCAGGAAGCAGAAGCCTCCTCCGCGGAAACTTGCGAAAGACTCTGAGCCTCAAACACCTCTGCCAAAGAAGCCGTTTCTTACCATCTACCGAGGGGCCATGATGATCACAACATGCATCGCTATTCTTGCGGTTGATTTTCGAATATTTCCACGACGATTCGCCAAGGTTGAGAATTGGGGCACCTCACTCATGGATGTGGGTGTGGGATCATTCGTGTTTTCTGCCGGGATCGTAGCAGCAAGACCGCTCTTGAAGGAGAAACTGGCTGGCAAAACTACGCCTGTCTTGACACGACTTTCTCGATCATTGCGCCACTCCCTCCCACTACTCGTATTGGGATTTATTAGACTTTATACTGTGAAAGGGTTGGATTACGCAGAGCACGTCACGGAATATGGGGTACACTGGAACTTCTTTTTCACACTCGGGTTCCTTCCCCCTTTCGTGGCTATATTTCAGTCAGCGTTCCAGATAATACCTTCATATGCTGCTCTGGGAATTATGCTCTGCTCTTTGTACCAGATTGCTTTGGAATTTACAGATCTCAAAGCATTTGTTTTGACCGGGCCAAGAGATAATCTATTTTCCAAAAACCGGGAAGGAATTTTCAGCTTCTTCGGGTACCTTGCCATATTTCTTGCGGGGCAGTCCACTGGCATGATAGTTATTCCTCGAAGCCTCTCAAAGACTCTCACTAGCGGTGCGGCGCAACGCAAGAGACTTTTACTGACTCTGGGGGCATGGTGTGCGGTCTGGATATCCCTTTTCACCATAACGTCTAGTTATAACTACGGATTAAACCTCACTGTATCTCGTCGGCTGGCCAACCTTCCATACTTCTTCTGGATATGCGCCTTCAATTCTTGTCAAATAACAGCTTTCTGTCTTGTGGAGACGATCTTCTTTCCTCAAGCCCACCAGAGTACAGACGCGAAGACCGAAGCCGAGACTTATGAGGCATCTAGTAGTCGAGTTTTTGAAGCATATAACAGGAATGGGTTAGCTGTCTTCCTCGCAGCCAACCTGCTGACGGGGCTTGTCAACCTGACAGTACCTACATTAAACGTGGGTGAGATAGAGGCTATGGTAATATTGTTTGCATACGCATCCGTAGTGACGGGTCTGGCAATAGGGTTAGACGCCTATGACATATCTGTCAAATTATAGAACAGAGAAATGTAGACATGGCTTGAATTGACGTTACAATATGCTAAGCGGCTACATTTTCACAGCGTGAGCAAGATGTAAAATGTTTTGGTTTTCCAACTTGCGTATTCAACGGTGTAGGCTTATTCGACTTGACGAAACTCGCATGAGAAGAAACAAGACAATCAGAACATCAGATGTCGAAAGGTAAGGTGGAAAACCCAAGAGAGAAGACAGATACATAGACTTACCGTTGATTGCAAGGTCGATTGACGAGGCATGCAGTCCAGAGTGAGGGCCTGACTATTATTACTTTGTAACTGATTGAAAGGGAGCGATTCTTCTTCAGAACAAGATTCACGTGCACGACTTCCGTCCACTACGGATTTTACGCAGAAATTGTTCCCAGACCATCGAGGAACGTACTTCTAGAAGATAGAAGTTCATCTCATTATGGCGACGTTTGGTGGGGGTCAAGTGTCGGGCGGTAATGGCGTGTCAATGACGGCCCGTATCGTAGTGATGAAAATAGTACGTTTCATCTCCGAAATTCATGCATAACATACGTTGAAGATGGGTGGACGAACGGGGAACCTGCTCTGGATCGAAAAGATGCATAATGTTCATATGCGGACTCTTTAGGCTGCTCGATTGGGCAAGGAAAGATGAGATGGAGCTCGTGGAGAGGAGAGCTCGCCATGACTTCATGCCTCGACGAATTGTTTCCAGGAACTGCTTGTCGAGGACAAACCGTTTATCCAGTCCGGTGGTCGAAACACACAGACATCTAAACGGTTTCCGGGATAGGCTGGTGGATGATGGTTGACGAGATGCCACGTCAATGCAGTGCGTGCTGGGAGGTAAATAATGTTTATGCCTTTGGCGATTGTCCAATCTCGTCGGGGAAACCGCAGACGCGAGTTGAGCAACGCGAGTCTGGCGACTGTGTTGGTACAAGGTCGAGCTGGCGGGAGACGGTGGCCTTATAGACAGGATGCTAAAGGCGCATTGCAACAATGTTATTTAGCGTTCACGGCAGGTGAAATAGATGGATAGGCGTTTAGACCGCAATTGCAAGAATCAATATCAAAAGCCAATGCCCTCGGCGGAGAGGTGATAGATCGCGATATCACATTCACCTGGACAACATCCACGTGCAAACAACCATAGCACCGAGTACCAAGTAGGCAATACACGTCAAAGGCGAGAGACTCGACCTTCAGAGTACTTTCAAGCACTTTCACTTTGGTACAGCTGCAGCCGAGCCGTGTCGTCTAGGATCCCCCTTTTCGGTTGGACCAGCAGCAATTGTTGTTGTTGACGCCGTTTTGTAAGTGTTGCTCGCTCGAGGTCTCCTTTCGCTTGTGGTCGAAGTGGGAAAAGGAAATTGCAGCCGCAAGCGCAGGACAAGCACGAGAAGGCGACGACTACCAAACCTACATTGAGGTGGCTACTCCGGCGACGAGAAACAACCAACATCGGCCGACGATCGACGAAGCTCTTGATTGTTTCGAGCTGGAGACCACCAACGTGCTTGCTCTGCTCCTGCTCTGGCTGTCACTCCCATCCATCTCCCGCGTCCACCGTACCTGCTGGGCCGACCGCTCTCTCTCGTCCTCCGCTACTCTTCAGCTCTGCCACCGCTGACAACCATTGTCAACTCAGCACACGAAGAGCATCATACCCACGCTGCACGAAATTCATATCGAACATCTCTGCATCGTTGCATGGTGCCGTTGGCCTCCCAAAACCGACCAGTTTCGACCGCCCACCGCCTTGTTTTGACGCGACCTGCCCATTATTGACTGCGAAACTTGGCGATACCACCGAGACCAGCAGTCCAATCTACAACCAGGAAATCGTCCCACGACACAGTTTGTTTGTTCGAGCGGTCAGAAGTGGCAATTTTACGCTCGCATCTGCACAAATCGTCCATTATTTCAGCTGTTGCTCTTGCACGATGAGAACAGGGGATCGGCATTCGTGACACAGGCGACTATTTCCTCGTACAAGTAATTTCAGCAACGATTGGGGACATATATCACATACAGCAGACCTATCTTTGCAACCACGCCTGCATCAACCGCGCTGGGAAACATAAGGGCCGACCGTGGTCGTCTGCTGGTTGACGCTGCACATCGTGCGCACCGCACGAGAAAGCGATGTCTTCAGCTGCCCTTCAAACTGCTCCTCATCAATCTTCCTCCGTCTCAGCGCACTCACCTGTAGCTGCTGCTCCGTCAAGCAGACCATACACCTCGGGTTCCGCGCAATCCCGGGACCCATACTACAATCAAAATACCTCAAACGCGTCTCCGTCTTCCAATCGTCGGCCAAGTAGGAGGCCCAGCGGCAATGGCGCATCGCAGAACAATTCACAACCAGCACCCACTCAATACTATTCCCCAAGCGCCCCTTCCGCTGCTCAGATGACGAGTAGGTCGAATAATTCAAATCACGATTCTCCCACCATACAGGGTTCGAATACGGGAGGCTTTACCTCGATGGCACCAGGAGATCATCAACGCGGTGTTCCCCCTGTAGTTTCACCTCGGACTTCCTCGAATCGGACTTCAACATCTGCAGCAGCTCCTGCCACAGAGAGGCCGTCACGAAGAGAGCGGCATGGCGATGCGACGAACTCTCCTAGAGCCGCTTCACATGATGGACAGCAAGACAGGCCCGATAGACAGCGTAGTAATGGTAATACACAGGTTAATGGAGCGGCCGAGGATGCCAGGACCAGAAGAAGAACTCAGCAATCAGGAGAGTCTCTCCCACACAGACCCAGCGGAACTAGAGATTCGAGGGCCTCCCAATCTGGAACAACACAAAGGTCTGCTGCAACTGCAATGCAATCACCAAGTGGCCCTTCTCGGGAGGCTAGCGAGATTCTGAACCGCGTAGTAATCAGCAAACCCGAGGTAGACATTGATCGAGAGCGTGAGCGCATGGCTGAAGCTGTGCCATCATCGCCACCATCTCAAGCAACACCAAGAGCATCAGAGGCGGTGAATAATGAGGGGGGAGAAGACAGTGGTCGCCCTGGGAATCGTAGTCGACATGACCATACCGCTAGCTCGGGGAGAAAGGAGAAGAACAGCAAATTTGGAGACTACTTCCTAGGAAACACCCTTGGTGAAGGTGAGTTCGGGAAGGTAAAAATGGGTTGGAAACAGGAAGGCGGAGTTCAGGTATGCCATTTTAACTCGTTCATGAGCTCATACTAACATTGAAAGGTTGCTATTAAACTCATTCGAAGGGACAGCGTCGGTACAAGCCCAACCCGGTTAGCCAAGATCTATCGAGAAATTACCATCCTCCGGGACATATCACACCCTAATATTGTTCGGTTGCATGAGATGGTGGAAACAGAAAAGCAAATCGGTATCATTCTCGAATACGCTTCAGGCGGCGAGCTTTTCGATTATATCCTAAATCATCGCTACCTCAAAGACAATGCCGCTCGAAGATTGTTTGCTCAGTTGGTGTCCGGAGTTGGGTACCTACATAAAAAGGGAATTGTTCACAGAGACCTGAAACTTGAAAATCTGCTCCTCGATCGGAACCGCAACATAATCATTACGGATTTTGGCTTCGCAAATACTTTCAGCCCTGACGATGAGCTTGGTGACGAGATCGAATATAACCTATCGAGTCGGGAATACGTCAAGCGAATGGAACTTGATAAAATCCTACCAAATGGTACCAGGAGAGGAGATCTAATGCAAACTAGCTGCGGAAGTCCTTGTTATGCAGCACCGGAACTGGTTGTTAGTGACTCGCTGTACACTGGTCGTAAAGTTGATGTTTGGAGTTGTGGTGTTATTTTAGTGAGTTTATCTTAAATTGACTCACGACTCGACTAACCTTGATAGTACGCAATGCTCGCGGGCTATTTACCTTTCGACGATGATCCAGCAAATCCAGAAGGAGACAACATCAACCTGCTTTACAAATATATTGTTTCGACGCCACTTACCTTCCCGGAATATGTAACACCACACGCTCGAGACCTTCTTCGTCGAATCCTCGTACCTGATCCTAGGAAGCGTGCTGATCTTTTCGAGGTTGCACGACACAGCTGGTTAAGCGAATATTCCCATGTGGTTGGATTCATTACGAGCAGCACTTCAACTACGGCAGACATTGCTACCACCACTATTGGCTCGATTGAACAAGAAGCGCCTCCGTTGGCGAGAAGCTCCTCTGTTAGAGAGCCATCGAAGCCGAGCAAACCAGCCACTCCAGCAGTGGGAGAGTTGGGCCGTAAGCATGGCGGGGTGGACCCAGAAACTGTTGACTCGCATCAGAAATCGAACAAGGATAATAAACGAAGGACAGTCCAGGTCGAGTATGTTGCTCCTCGATCTCAAACACAGCGTGGCGAGCCGGCGGCGGCAGCGGGAGCCTCTTCGGGATCTTCAAGGTCTCGTGCTCGTGCTGGAAGTACAGGTCCTGTCGAGGTTCCAGCTTCAAAGCCTCCCCAGACTAGAAGACAGGTCTCTACCGAGAAGCCGTTACCGCGAGATCCACCAGTTTCTTCCGATCCACAATATGCAAACCAAAGCCAGGGGAGACGTCCATCGAGTTCGACACGCCAACAAGGTATGCTTCCTCCACCTCGCCAAGGACGTGACTCTTCCAGAGCTGCATCGGATACTCATGCTGCAGGCGCTGGACCCCCTGTCTCAATTGCTCGACCAAATACTGGAGGATCCATGACATCCACTGCTAGCCGACAAGGAATGCCATTGACCAATAGAGGTTCTTATAGTCAGCCGGCAGCACCAACTGTGGCTGGTACAAATGCCCATGGTCGAATGACACAGCCAAAGGGAGCTAAGCAATATAACATTTCCAAACCAATGTTACAGGATGACGGTGAGTATGACCGACCGGCTTCACAGCAAATTCCTGCGAGGTTCGCCCAAGTTGCTGGATTTGACGATGAACAACAACAACAAACCACCGCGCCACTAGAGAAAGGACACAAGCGGTCAAACACCATTGGCGGATTCTTCAGCAGAAGCAACTCGGTATTTGGAGGCAAGAGCGGGAAAAAGGAACCTCAAGCCGACCGACAAGCAGCACCGGAGAAGCAGAAGAAGTATCCACCTGTCAGCATGTCGGGCGCCAATATGCCTGGACAAGTAACCCCAAGACAATCGATGGATTCTCGCCGATCGATATCTTTCGGTTTTGGCAAAAAACGTAGTGGCAGCATGACTGGATCTCAGAGCACTCTTCAGGAAAAGCCCAGGAGGTTTTCTCTCCTCCCGGCTTCGTTTTCGCTTAAATCCATCGGCATTGGCAAAGATTCCGGTGCGCCATCTTCTGATTACGAACCCCGTCCAGACAGCCGCGGAAACAACCTTGGTAGTACTGGCCCACCAACTGCTCACAGCAATACTGCACGTAGCGTAGGGCCCGTGACTGGAGGATATCCCTCTACCGCTGACGGGTCCTATGAACGTCAACGGGACAGCCCAAGCCAAGATCGTCATGGAACATCGACTGGAAGCCCAAGTCAGCAGAGATACCCATCTCAAGGATACACTTCAGACCCCCGCTCAGGTGTTCCTCCACAGTTTCTCCCTCCTATGAACTTCAGGCAGGGGGACTCCGCGCTAACCACCGAGTCCGAGTCATCTCTTAACGAGTTTCAAAACCGACGAGCGCAACCTCAACCAAACTATCCAGCTCAAGGGTACGCGAATGACTACGAGAGTGACCGCCGACCCGCGACCAACTCGACTCTTAACAATCGAGGAAATGGGCGTGGGGTGTTGCAAAAGAACAATCGCAAATTTACCGACGCTTATGAGCAAGAAACTAATAACGGATATGGGCCCACCCACAACGATCATGCGGGAAGCAGTGGAGCAGCGAGGAAGGTGATGGACTTCTTCAGAAGAAGGGGAAGAGACCGAGCCAGCGAGAGATGATGATATATCATTTCAGATCATAAAGGCTGTTTGTTGGATTAAGTCGAAAATTTTATCGTCGCTAGCCGTCGCATATATTATAGTGACCATTCTATAACTTGTTTTGCCCCCTCGGCAAATGAGAAAAGAGGTCTTTTGCAATCCTAGCGCTCTATGTAATGGAGCTCGAGATTGGGTAAAAGGCCGGAGAAGCTCAGCAACTCCCATGCTTTTCGCGAATTCTTTTGGTGTTGGAGTTTAGAGAGTGGGTGCAGCAAATTGGCTGGAACGGGAGTCGATTGTGTTTTTCTAAATGTTTGGTTGAATGAAGCCCCGTGTCTGTATCTTATTGTACTTGTGGAGGGAACCCAGTAGACCCTTTGGTGTTTGCTCATCGTCGCTCGTTGATGTGAGCGACCATCGAACGAAGGGGGTGGCAGCAAATTGTGGAAATATTGGGCGGCCCATCGTATTACCAAACTTATTTATACTTTTACTTCTCTTGTACCAAGTTTTCATTGCTTGTCGTTCTTGCTATGCTGTTCTCGCTTGGGAGAAGCTTGTTGGTAGTCATCACCAGGAGATACGAGAGGACGCAAGTATGGAAGCGTCGTAATTAATACTTTGGAATACTTCACTAATATACCCGAGTGATTGTAGACTTTGAAGTTGTTGTGTGTTTTAAATCTATCTGTATATTGTGAGACCAGTAGTTCGAAGTGATCTACCTATAGTTCTCGTCGCTAAGAAATGGGATGTAAGCGTGGACGGAACAAGTAGCAGAACTTCTCAACTATCTTCTCAACTCACATGGTATATAATGATGATTTCGAGCGGGTACCTCAACCTGTCTTCTAAGATGAACGAAATATCCGATAATTTATCAACATACAGTATTCGAATCAATGTCGGGTTTGCAATTGATGCTATTTTGGCTTCCTTTGTTGTACCATAAGCGCCAAGCGCGACTTGTCGGTCACGAGCCGAGCCGTGAATGTCAACGTCAGAGATGTTGTGGCGACCAATAACATACACTAGCGGCAAGTATATGGTCTGGACTCTGGATACCTTTTAAGTTCTATACACAATCCACAAAAACTCTACCATGACGGACTCAAAATCTTTCTCCTTCAAGCTCCCCCTAAAATCTATGCGCCGTGAGACCACCGAGTTCAAGAGCGATGAAGCTGCTTGCGAAGAACAATTACAAGCCTCTCTTCTCGAGTCTATCACGTCCGCCTTGGAGACTAAACATCCGATACTAACTCACCTAAATGCCGATACCACCTGGTTACTCTCCTTACCTTATCCCAATACGAAAGGTAATGGGGGACGAACGTATTTTCACATCCTCATCGACCCATGGCTGAAAGGGGGACAATCCGATGTTGCAGGGTGGTTTTCCCAGCAGTGGCACGTAGAGAAAAGCTACGTTGAGGACTACACGGAACTTACAAGTCTGGTCGCTGAGCTCGAGATGGCCGCTCAATCCGGTCGAGCTGGGGAGACGACGAAACGAGGAGTCGATTTGGTGGTTGTAAGTCACGAGTTTACAGACCACATGCATAAAGACACATTGTTAGATATTGACCCCAAGGTGCCTGTGATGGCGACGTCCAAAGCAGCAGGCATCATACGAGGATGGAAGCACTTCGCCAACGTCGTTGATATCGACAGGTTTGACGGCGATTGGCGTTCAAACAGTCTCGCAAAACTCAGTATCGGCGATCAACAAGACTGGTTAGGCGTAAGCCGCGTCGCCTACGCCGGTTCAGATTTGCTTTACTATCACTCCGCAGTCATGATCACCTTCTCCCCATCCCCCACCGCTTCAGCCCAGGGAATCATATACACCCCCCACGGCATATCCCCCGAGAACCTCTCCCCCGTAGCCTCAGCGGACCCGAAAATCGAAACCCTGGCGCTGCTCCACGGCCTGCAAGATATTGCGCTCCCGATGGGCGCGCAGCTGAATCGCGGCGCGCATAATGGGCTCAAGGTCCAGCGCATGTTGGGGAGCAAGTACTGGGTCGGCACGCATGATGAGGTGAAGCGCGGGGGTGGGGTCGTGAGTTGGTTTTTGAGGAGGAAGAGGATTACGTTGAGGGAGGCGATGGAACGGGAGGTTAGGGGGGAGGATGGGGAGGGGAGTGTTGGGAAGGAGCTTGGGGAGGTGAGGTTTGTGGATTTGCGAGTGGGGGAGAGCTTGGTTCTTGAGTGAGAGGGGATGTTGTGAGATCAGATGGGAGGAGAGGAGAGGAAGTGGAGGACTTGGGATTGGATGAGTAGTCCCAGAGGGAGAGAGCTGGATATACTGGTTAGTCGCTATTATATCCTATATCGCCGGTGCCGAAAAGTCATTTTGCCTCACGCTGGCCGGACATGGTATTGGACCGTGGGTGCTACTTCCTAGCAGGCGCTTCGTGGAGGACGCAAAGGTCACAGTCGCAGATGCACAGGACGTTGGAGATATCACCAGGGAGTTTTCATTTTATCCTTCGGTAACACCCATATTATATAACATTACCTGTACAGTACCCTACATAATCTTTAGCACAGAATCACTTATATCATAATGAATACCATTACAACCTCATATCAAGACGTATTTAGTCACCGGCTAGCGACCTGTGAGTGGAAGGGTAATCGAATCGTATGTGTGAATATCACGAATCAATAAAATCGAGCCGACGTGTGTATTTAATTGAATAGCTAGCAACTAGTATTTGTCTGTATGACGCTACAGGTCTACGGAGTGGCGTATATCAACACCTATAGGCAAATGAAAACTTAGAAAAGCCTCCTGAACTGTAGCGCACAGGAGAAAAAGACAAGGCATGGGGTATCCTCCGAGGCAAAACAAGAGCATTCAGTAACCCGTTCTGTCACTAACAAGGCTTCTATTTGAGGATTCTGAATTCATATACCAGAATCTATCTTCTAGCTATCAAGACCTTGCCACTCGTCCTCCTTTGTTTCATCAACATCCTCTCTACTCTCAGCCTGGGCTCTCCTCCTACTACCTTCGATAGCACCTCTCCGATTATGTTCCATTTTCCGCTCATATCCACTCTTCGTACTAATCTGCATTTTTGCATTGCTCGTCCCTGACTTCCCAACGACATTGTCTTTCCATTGGCCGCCCTGTCTAGCTTTAACACCATGCAGCTTCAACGACTTCTTCTCATTCTTCGTAGGATTGGGCAGGGCGTCTAAGAACCACTTCTGCATGCTCACTTCACTGGGTGGAACACCGGCTTGCTTCTCGCTTGCGGCGATGATGTTGGCGATGTTCTTTACGTACGGAACGTCTTCTTTGGTGTAGAAGGTGATGGCTACACCTCCGCTACGACCTGCTCGCCCGGTTCGTCCTACACGATGGATGTAGGCTGCGCCGGAGTTGGGCACGTCGTAATTAACCACACCATTAATGCCTCTGAAATCGACGCCACGACTGAGGATGTCGGTAGTGATGAGAATCCAGATTTCACCTTTGCGAAATCTAGTCATAACATTGTCTCGCGCCGAGTCGGATAGGTCGGAGTGTAAAACTGCAATCCGAGAAGAACCACCGGCTTCCGCGGGGATATCATAGAATAGCTCTGAGTGTAGAGCAATAGCTCTGGGAATAGTTTGAGTGAAGATGAGGAATGGGGGACGAAGAGAGTGTTCTCCGTCGCTTGATTTGGCAGTTGGATGAACCAACTGACGGAGTGCAAGAAGCTTCCCAGGCTCTGTGGCGGCATATGTGAGCGTATGCTTTATGTTTGGTATTGCTGAATCTTTGAGCCCTACGACGAGCCGGATGGTAGGAACATCGTCATCGAGCTCAAGCTTTTCTCGTCTGGATTGAATAGTCGTAGAGGCTAAGCTCTCGATATTTGATCCCATGGTGGCTGACCACAATGTTACACGGAGTTCCGGGTTGATACAAGCATTCCATATACCAAGCACTTGGTCTTGAAATAATGGATCCAGAAGGACGTCAGCTTCATCAAGTACCAATGTCCGTACAGTAGGTAGTGAGCTGGACTCGCCAGTCTTGCTGGAAATAGCAGAAGCTAAAAGCCCAGGAGTGGCGACTAGAATATCTGCTTTGGCTACTGGCTGTGATAGGGGTATATCTGATCCTTTGACCTCTTCATCACTTTCGTCGTCATCTCCACTCGAGCTCTGATCTGCCGGAGGTTGGCTTCCTACAACATTCAAGCCCTTCCTCATACCTACAATCTTGACTCCAGTCCCAAGGCTGAGTTTCTTGGCCTCATTGACGATTTGATTTGCTAGCTCCTTTGTAGGGGCTACCACCACTGCATCTAAATAGTGATTTCCTTTCTCGTGTGATCTTCTCCTCTCAATGACTCGGTTGATGATTGGAATCAAAAAAGCCAGTGTCTTTCCACTCCCTGTCGGCGCTACAGATAATAAGTTAATGGCGGTGGTGGTATTGGGAATACCAAGTTCCTTTGAGTCTTCTCCCAGTGCTACATCTGGTTGCAGGAGTAAGGGCAGGCTTCCCATTTGCACCTCAGTTGGTATGACATATCCGTTATTGACCAAGTTCTCTGCCATGCGCCCTGATAATCCATATCTCTTTCTGAGGTCCCCGAATGCCGCCAGTGGTTGTGGATAAAGTTGTTTGAACTGAGGTTTTGTTTTTACTTTTTTCTTGGATACTTTACCGTCTTTCGTACGCTTCGCTCGGGGTCCAGAGTTTGACTGTGGCAGAAGAGTTACTTTTAATCGATGCGATCGCAATATTTGCCGACATTCTCCTTCCTCGAGCACTTTGACAGGCGCAGAGTCGCGAGGATCTTTTGTAGGTGGGTTTGTTTGATCCGCATTGGTCGCGGGAGTCTCGACACTTTTTATTCCCACGCTCGAAGCTTTTGCTGCGAAGAAATTAGGTGTTTCTTCATTTCCATCCCCCTGGTCTTGACCGCTTGTCTCAACCTTTCCTAAACCCCGCTTCCTCTTCTTCCCTCTCAATTCTGGGACGACATCGTGAAATAGCTGAGGGTTGGTAGAGGTGCCTGCAGATGGAAGATTCGGCTCACTGATGCGACTTGAATGATTGTTGCCTTTTTGTTTTGTCGACCGCGAAAGAAGTTTTAGGATATCCATGTCGCTCAATGCTCGAAGCGGCTGGAAATTGCCAGTTCTTGGTGTTCAAAAAATAATTGCTTCGAGGGATTATTCTGCCTTGATACACCGCTATTTCGTCAGCTTCACAGGGACTAGCCTTTCTAGCAGACTCGGCTGTCAAGGTTCTCCTCGTTCCACCCAAAGATCCTCCAGCATCAACCAGTCTCTGCCCGCAGCCGTACTTGCTGCATCGACAAAGCCGTCCAGCTCTGGCAACCGCAGCGACCAAAGTGACCGTTCAGTATCCAGGGAATACCTACGCAAGATTAAGTGAGCTTGGCCATCAGCAATCAGCAAAGATGGTTTACGATTGGAGTGAAGAGAAAGAGCAGATATGCTACCGAATGTATATTGAAGAAAAGAAATCGTTGGAGGAGATTATGGATTATATGAAGGAAGAACACAAGTTTGCACCAAGGTGTGTACCCATCCTCGCCCGTATATCCCACCGTACGGAGACCTACTACTGTACGGCAACTTCTGCACAAGCTTTGCTTTCTTGCATCTCGAGGTACTGCTACGGTCGCGAATAGATGATGAGAGTCTGCGCTCGTCATTTACCGGCGTCCATATCACCGTTTCCAAAGTGGCACGCCTTGCACCACCTGCAAGCTGATAGCGATGCTTTTTCTGCCTCGAGTGCGGGCGATGTCACGATAGACTCGTGTTTAGAGCCCAGGCTATTCTTTTTGTTAACATCTTTCCATTGCTAATGTTGGTAGTAAACGCGCCTTCCAAACCCAGTTCAAGCGATGGGACTTCCCCTCGAAGCAGAATCCAGCACATAAAAATGCCGCGTTAGTTCAACGGGTCAAGGAGCTATGGGATTGCAATACTTCACAGAGAGAAATGCTGCGGCTTCTCAATGAGGAAGGCTTTGATATCAAGGAGCGAGAACTCATGCGTGTACGCGCTAAGAATCGATGGCTATTACGAGTTCCAAATGGGATGAAAGCGAAGAAACGCGATTCAGACCAGGACGTTATCAGTCAATTGAAGCAAGCGTTGTATCCAGAAGGACAGATGGATGACGCAGAGGGAGAGGATGAGCCAGTCGAGGCCGAAGATGTGCCCATGGAGGAAGCCAGTTCGTCTTCAAAACCTCGAGGCCGCGCAGGATCCCCTCCATTAAGCCCCGAAGTCCTTAAAAAGCGAGAAGAACGATTGCAAAAATTGCAAGCCGAATCTGCTGAGCGATGGGCCACCAGAAAACGCCGCCGCCGAACTCGTGGCTGGGCTGGACTACCTGCTGATCCACCTGGACCTCCACGATTCCCTTCGGAAACTACAATTGATGAGAGCAAAGCTTTCTTGAGCCTAGATAATCGTCTCTACCGTGACATTCGATCCCGTTTTCAACGAATATGCGAAGAAATGGAGATCATCAAAAAGACTATCGCTGGCCCCGAACGGTGGGAAGCTGCAAAGGACAGACTGGTTCAAGAAAGTCCACATCTTCAGGGCGTCTTTTGGGGCAACGAGGATAACGAAGGAGCAAAAAAGCTGGCACTCGATGTGGTCTGTAGTGACGTTACGAAGCGTATGAGGACGCTTGAGAGGCGCATGACCATTGCTGAAGCTAAAAATGCGCTGGGCATCAACCCCGAGGAATCTCGCCAACTGCGAAATGCATTCTACCAGGTACTTAAATCAGACCATTTCACTAGCAAATTGGAGGCCGGAGAGGAACACTGGAAAGAGCTCAAGGCACAGTGGATTGGTAGTTCACAATTATTACAAAATATCCTTGCACCGGGGGATGCCGATCCGCAGCACAGAGAAAAGGTCAAGGCAATGGAAGTATTATGTCGCGATGTCATGAAGCGTCTTCGAGATGATCAGACCAAGAGAGATCCTACGAGAAAGAAAAAGTTCGACTCCAACTTCCAAGCAACACCGCCTGTCCCTGGGCCTGGTCCTGTTAATGGCGATCTTGACAGCTCCCATGTTGCCCTTATGCGAGCAGCGTCTCAAGCACAAGCAACTCCTATCCCACCACCCGTGCCTCGCAACTCACGTAACCTTACCGGCCTGCAACGCGCCCAAATACAAACCCAGACCGCACAAGCTCAACCTCAGCATGCTAGTATGTCAGATCACACGAGCATGCAGATTGACCCATCGTTACTGCTGGCGGCTGCAGATCCATCACTGATGGAAAATCGAGGGTTCGAGCAGTACGGCAATCAGTCATATGTTCCTTCACAAGTGTTCCCCCAAAGTAATCCAATTCCCTTCTTCTTCCGGCTACATCCTTCCTCGGACGTTCAGACGCAGAACAGGATGTGGCTCAGTGCTCTACAGTCTGTGTCCGTTGAGGAATTGCGCCAGTTGGCGACCATTAAGTACCCTGGTACGATTGCGCTTCGTCTCGAAGGTATTATTAAACAACCAAATGGAAGTGAAATGCCAATTGGTATTGACGCTGACGACGAGCTTAATGCTTACCTTGCTGAGATCCAGGGTATCAAGCCGACCTTTTCTGTGCAGCTAGTACACGCGTGGAAGACCGATTAGACCGTCACCTATTGGATCAGCTGTTGAGTGATGATGACGGCGCATTTACAGGGTCACGATGGAGGTTCATAGAGGGTGCGGTGGATTGACTTTGCTGCTTTATAGGTTCTGCCAGTGATTTTCTTGTTTATACCCCATAGCTACTCAATCTATTCAATTCTTTTTCCTCCAATGATCGTTTTCATGAAGGCGTAAGCCAGACATGCCGCAAGAGATACAAAGTAGGTACTACACTGCATCCATACAACTCATGGACCTACAACGCGCCATGGTTTGAATCATAGCTCAAGCATTGAATGTTTAAATAAACGACCTGGCTTAGTGAGATCTAGATGGAGTTCGTATTCTACATACATCTGTAATGTGCTTAAAAACCATGAGTTATCAAACCGTTGTCGGCCCAATATCGTCAATCTTCTGCTGGATGGCGTGCCATGTAGAATGGGGGGCTCGAGGGGAAAGGGTTCATATAATCCCTGCGAATACGGGCCACCTGCGAACGCGGACCCTTCCGCCCTGGGCTAACCTAGGTTGACTGTCAAAAAACAGTAACCACCTGTTATGGGCAGATACTTGTACCAATACAACCACGACCTATTTCCTTATCTCACCTCTCTTATCTTAATGCCTTCACATCAATTCTAGTCCCTCATTCAACGGCCCAAATTCTCTATACGTCGCTGCACAGCACTGATGCTATGTCGTTGTCGAAAAGGGTACCCTCGAAAGCTCTACTGTCCTCCTTCCACAAGACATCATATGCTCCATGTCGCTGGGCAGTAGCAGGCCAACAGATCCGATGGGAGTCGACGCAGAATGAAAAGCCGCAGGGTCATGGCAAATCTTTCAGTGGACAGTTGTATTCCAGTACTGCGCTTAGGTTGCAGAGGGAAAGGGCCGATCGCGAACGGTTTTCCAAAGCGAGAAATGAGGAGAGCGGTGGTAGGAGTTTGGCTTTGACATTTGGTAAGACAATTCAACGGAGAGCGGATTAGGGCTGATGGTGGAAACAGTTGTTCTTGCAGTTGCTGTTGGAGGTTACTACGCCGGCACACTCTCAGCTCCAAAGCTTTCAACAACTTCGACCCTCCCTCTCAACAATACAATACCACCAAAACACAATGTTTCAGGTTCAAATATGGAGGCCGCGTGGTCTGATTTCGTGTCAATTGTCGGGAAAGAGCATGTTTCAACTTTAGAAAGCGATCGGGTCAACCACGCAGGTAGTGAATGGAGTTCACATATCCGCAATGAGTCCGAAGTACCCTTTATGATCGTCTATCCTTCAAGTACAGAAGAAGTTAGCAAGATCATGAAGGTTTGTCATAAGCGTAAAATTCCAGTCACGGGCTATAGCGGAGGAACGAGTCTCGAAGGTCATTTCGCGCCAACGAGGGGAGGGATATGTATTGATTTCGGGCGTATGGGGAAGATTCTGAAGTTGCACAAGGAAGACATGGACGTCGTCGTCCAACCAGCTGTTGGGTGGGAGTTACTGAATGAGGAGTTGGCCAAGGACAATCTTTTCTTTCCTCCGGATCCAGGACCAGGTGCTATGATTGGGGGTATGGTGGGTACTGGATGCAGCGGGACCAATGCGTATAGATACGGCACCATGAGAGAATGGGTTCTGAGCTTGACAGTTGTATTGGCCGACGGGACGGTCATCAAAACGCGACAGCGCCCAAGGAAGAGCAGTGCTGGGTATGACTTAACTAAGATGTTTATCGGAAGCGAAGGCACCCTTGGTCTCGTCACGGAAGCGACTTTGAAGCTCACCACTAAGCCCAACACTACCAGTGTGGCAGTCTGCACATTCGGTTCTATAAGGCAAGCGGCGGATTGCGTAGGCAGAGTTGTTAGCGAAGGTGTTCCAATCGCCGCCATTGAGATTCTGGATGACAACCAGATGAAAAGTATCAACGCCGCTGGCATGACCGAAAAATCCTGGAAAGAAGAGCCAACGCTATTTTTCAAATTTGCTGGCACGAAGCTTGGAGTGAAAGAGCATATCTCAATTGTTCAAAGACTTGCAAAGGCTAGTGGGAGTAAATCATTCGAGTTCGCTAGGAATGCAGAGGAGCAGGCCGATTTATGGAGCGCTAGAAAAGAAGCACTGTGGTCAGTAATGGCCATGCGCCAAAATGATACCGATCATGTCTGGACTGGTGACGTGGCGGTTCCTATTTCAAGGCTGCCAGACATCATTGAAGAGACAAAAGAGGACGTTGCGCGCTCTGGAATGTTCACTGCCATCGTCGGCCACGTTGGAGATGGAAATTTCCACAGTATGTTTTCATGCAACCAAGCTGTGTGCTTCACTAATGCGTCTAGCCATCATATTGTATAATGATAAACAAAGAAAACAAGCCGAAGAAGTCGTCCATCGAATGGTCAAGCGAGCTGTGGAAATGGAGGGTACAGTTACTGGGGAGCATGGTGTTGGTTTGGTCAAGCGCGATTACCTGAATCATGAGCTGGGCGAGACTACTGTAGATGCTATGAGAAAGGTAAGTTCCTATGAAATGCTAGTTTCCATGATTACTAACGGATTAATTGTAGTTGAAACTAGCTTTCGATCCATTGTGTCTGCTAAATTGCGACAAGGTTGTGAGAGTGGAGAAGCCAAAAGTAGGAGAGGTCGCTCCATGGTAAAAGCCGCCTTGTGAACAATTCGACTGGGTTTAAAAATGGCTGGAAGTCATTTCCATGGTAGAGGAAAACGAAGATCTAGTCTCGAGATAGGCTAAAGGCTTCAAGTATATCACATGAGATTACTGCAGATATCTGTATCTTAATATAGGGCTGCTTTTATAGGATTGTACAGGCTTTTCCAATAATTCCTCGGTAGTGGGAGCATTTCCTTCAATTTAATACAGTGCTTTGTCCACTATCAAATCCTGTACAAACATGAGACTATGAGGTGTATGCGGATGGTTTGTGGTTGACTTCTAAATTTCATACATGTCTTCCTATGGACGGCCTCATACCAATATACAGAGCCAATCGTGTCTCATCGAAGCTTTTCACTTTCTAGAGGGTCTGCCTCTCATCCTCTGTATATTGTCTGATATAAGCCGATGTATGGGTGATATGATATATGTTATGATATAGTCCATATATAGTATCTCAGAAAATACCTAGGCCGTCGCAATTCGTACCTTAAGAAGAAAATTGGTGTACATGCTAACGGGTGCTATTACACCTAAGGACGATACATCCATTCAGTCGGAGCGAAGATCAGCTTATACTCCACTTGATCAAACGTCCCAATAACAGCGTAAAGATCATTCAACCCTTCCAAGCCCACAACCGGTAAATCCTCTTCAGCATCTCCTTCTTCATGTAAATTCCAACCACCTGATCTCTGTCCCTCCCGCGTTAAAAATATTTCGACATCCAAGGGCCTCTGGTCGTTGGTCCTTGGACCGTCATATCCAGGCGGAGCATTGGTATCTCTTGCCGTGAAAGTCATACCAAGTCCAATCGTCTCACCAGGCTTGAACGGCTGTGTGAAATCCTTACCTCCCCAGCGGTCGTTGATATATTTACTCCCATCATCCCCGTGGACTGCCAGACAGCCTCTATGCCATCCCGGGAGTCGAAACGTTGGGTACGGAGGAGCGGCATATCCCAACGCTAGGCTCACCTCTGATCTATTCCTTTTCGATATCCTAACTTCATAGTAAATCGTTCTTGGCCGACCCGTATTAAGCGGAGAGTGAGCGTAAACCGAATACACGGGATTCGCAGACGAGATCGAGGTATCGGGACTAGTACTCTTGGTGTTCCCGGCCCAGACGCCTTGTCGAGTGCGCGTCAGATCTCCGCGATACCCGCGAGGCTTGATGACCCCGACGTCCCCTCTGTCAAGCGCCATTAGCAGTTCATGCGGAACCGTCATGGGAGGTGTGAAAGGGTGTTGGAGACACCATGCTTCTCCCTGCTCTGCTTCTTGCTCTGTCGCATTGTTTGTTGCGCTCCGTTGGTTGCCCATGGAGGGTGGAGGGGGGAGCAGAGAGGTGTCTGGGACGGCGGTTTCCCAGTCGTGATAGGGCTGGTCTTTTGGGGGAGGGCCGGGTGGTGGTTTGACGTAGGAGTAATCATATTCGTAGGGTTGGGATGGGGGTGCTTGGGGTGGTGGGTTGTATTGGTTTGGAGGTGGTGCGGATGAAGGGGCTGTTTGCGCCTGATCTGTTACGTCGTGATATGGTTGCTGAACATGAGACGGCGGTGGACCTGGTGGAGGAGCATATTGGTCTGGCATCTTGCTTGAAGAGGGGAGACTTGTTTTCGCGTCAACCGGGCGAGAGTTGTAGTTGTCGTTTGTATTTGTGTTTGGTTGATCCTTCACAGCTTTGCTCCCGAAACACATCTCGTAGTCTTGAGTTTCTGTGAAAGGGTTCTTGGGTTAGTTGGTTACGAAGGCGGGATATTGGCTGATATATAAAGTCAGTTCAAGATACAAGCAGCGGGCTGTGCAATAACTGTGAGTAGAAGGACGTCACCAGCTCCTTGTAGGTGTTTTGCCGTTTACTCACATCCATGCATGTGTGAAAGCGACGTTCTGATTGTAGCGCATGGAAAGCGGTGAGCATACGGTGTGTGGAAATACCTTGAGAGTCTCCACACGACACTCCAACGACCATCTACCAGCTGCCATTCAGTCTGATTCAGAACATTGGGTGCTGCGCCTACTTAGTATTTATCATTACTGTTCAACCTTGAATGCTTGGCCTCTATGTAATCCTCGGTATTTGGCATGACCTCCATGGTCTGAGTGATACCCCAAGGCCCGGTCCGCCTCGAAGGTGTGTTCGATATCTAGGATCGCACGCCTTGGCTTCATGTCCTAGAGCGACAACATAGGGGCTCTTTGTACACTAGTTATGTTTCGATGAAGCCCTGCTCAAGGTTTGTTCACTCAGGACTTACAACTTCTCGTACTCTTTGTTTGCACATCCTCCTGAAAATATTACATATAAGAATGAATCACAAGAGGAGCGTATTGCTGTACGGAGTAAGATAAATGCACGAGACTCAAAACTAAATGTCAAGGTCATCAAACTGTTAGTATAAGGTAGGTAGGCCGAGCGATACTCTGTTTGGGAAGTAAAAACTACCGTTTTTCCACCATCGGTCTAGTCCTTTCAAGAAGACCACCTTCCTCTAGCATATTTCAAATACAACATAGGTAGACCCACTTGACCCAACAGTACCTAGGAAGCTTTTTTGGTTCTTTGCCATCGACATTGGTTGCAAAATCCCTGGATTGCCTCAGAATATCCGCTAAGTGACATTTTTAGGGGTATTCAAGCTCATCTGAGAGGTGGCTCGCGAATTTTCTTGGGGTTTATATTGTCGGATTAGATGTAAGCTTCACTCTTTCTGTATTTTCTGAAACCTCTGAGACTAACAAAAGTTGGGTAAGATAGAAAGTAATTACAGGCCTGAGCCCTGCTCCGACATTCTCCCACCCTCTGCCGGATAAGAACAAAGCTCACTTGGTCATGGAATATCGTTACACCTATCTCTTTGGTGGACATACTTATGACTGAGGGCCCGTCGCTGGGACGTTGCTCCTTCTTGTTTTGAGCAGCAACGAAGTTCCCAAGCCTCATTGGGCATTCTATATAATTGCCAGTGTACAACTTTTTCGCGCAGCCGCAGAAGCTTCAGCCATGTTATGACAAGACTAGACAGCTGGCTCGCGGGCTCTGCGCGAGAGTCTGGGCAATCTCAAAAGCATTTAGGAACGGGAAACGAAACCATACATACGTTGATGTATTTGGCAGCTGGAACAGAGCTTCCCCTTGTGAAGCGAAGTACCTATGAGATTGTGGACACACAGCGTCGAACTGTTTCCTTGACTGGTTTGCGATTGGTGAAGCATGGTTGTCAATCAAGCTCAGAATACTGTCAAATTCAAAGTACGTCTCGACAACCTCCACGCCCAATCAATGTTCGGGCGCGAACTGAATATTGACTAAGTTGGAATGGTACGAAGACCGCTTTATGGAACTACCGAGGTAGCTTGACTCCCTTGATAAGCCAAGCGATCTAAGAAGACTTTCTGGCATCCGAGTACTGCCTAAGGGTGCACGCCCAGGTGCGCTGGTAAAGGTGAGGTGACTGTCGGGGCGAGGCAGGAGCGACTCGCTTAGCCGATGTCTCCTCGTCTTTTCTTCCTATTGTGTTTTCAACTTGGAATGCGTCTGCGTCTCGTTCGAGACTCCACCTTTCCATCCGCGACAACACAAAACCAATATCCCAACGGTCCTTCTACCGACAAGGTTCGCCATGTCTCATTATCACTCACTAGGAGAGTTGATTTGGGCGAAGATCGCTCTCACCCAGAAGTCTCAACCCACCAGCGTAAACACAGATCGCAAGACTTTCGATGGTTTCCTGGCTGCACATCGCGTCGAAGCAACTCACATTCTAGGTGCCGCTCCAGATCTAGCTGACGAAATCCTTTGGCTCACGGAGAAGTTGACCTGGAAAACATACTGTGAGTGGGTTTCCTTCAGATCTTCCGACTTGTTCCCATGTTGGATGCCACACGATCGTTCCTTTCAGTCGCATCCTGCTGCTCATATACTAACTTCAACTGTGGCAGTCGGAATTCTAAAACATTTTCCTGGTGTCAGCCCTCGCGAATCTGCGGTTGGGGTCTACTACTCACTTGCAGACCTGTTGTGGGCCAAGGTTGAATTGGAGTCTCGGGGTAATGCTGCAGAACTTAAGCAAAATTACAGTGTCTTTCAAATGCTCCGCCAAGCTAATTTTGCGACTGTCAAAAAAAACTCCTCTTCGGATCGAAGCCTTAGTTGGCAGTTGTACCAATCTGAGGTTGATCTGTGGGCTGGCTTTGGTAAGTGAAAAGATCCTCACGAATCGAACAATACATCTATTAACCCACGGTGATAGGCAACAGCGGCGTATTTCCTGGAGTTGAGCCATGTCAATCGGCGCATCAAGACGAACACCACACATCCTGCGACAAATTTACAATGGTCGGTAACTCCCTCCTTGGTGTGTCCCAATTGCCCCTTAGCCCTGTTACTTGGCCTCAAGCTTCGGAAACTGGTAAAAGCAACCGTGAAAGTTCCATCCCCACAAAGGCTATTTCGACGAAACCAAACTCACCTGAAAATCGCAATGGGTTCCAGGAGAAGTCTCCAGATATCGCAGCTCTCCCCCCGCTTGCGCCAACCCAGTGGGCACCAAGCCAACGCGAAAATACGAAACCGAGCCCAGTTCTGACAACAGCAGATAATAGAGACAAGGTCGATCAAGAAAAAACACCATCACAGTTGACAACATTCAAGCAACTTGGTATCACAACTAACGGTCCAATTCCTGCGTCGGCGTCGGGCAGTTCGTCACCTCGACCTGTCCGGTTCACTGTATCAGAAAACAAAGCGTTCACACCCTTCAAGCTTACGGCAAAGAAAGGTAATGAATTTGTTCCAACAAACGAAGAGATCTTTTCTGCCGATTCCGTTACTCAGGCACATATGGCGAAGACTCTTGGCGGATTAGGTAGATCGAAATGGGCATAATTGCGGCATGACTGACTGTAGTCTATAGAGATCTTGGTTTGTTGAGAAAAAGTAGAAAGAGACGGCTACTCTACTTATCGCTGGAGCCTTCACATATCAAAAACTCATGTCTCTTTAGCTAAACATCGTACGCATACTGTTCCTACCTTAGTTTTTCTGGCTAATCGAGGAAATTCTGTATCGCATAGAGAGGTCATTTGGACAATGAAAGCGAACAGTCTTACATGAATTCTTATTTCCCACACTTTGCTCACGGCTTACTTCGAAATAGGCTCAGATCACTATATACTCCCTCATGTAGCGGCGAACAAAATAGGTGCAAGTGAGTCTCTGATGGCTAACATTAACCGAGCCATATTAGAAGTAAAGAACACTTGTCTCGAAAGCACCCAATTCCGGCTATGAAAGGCATAAAATTTCATGATAACTAACAAGATTTGGAGAAGTGCTTCCACCAGTTCACGTAATTGGTTCAAAGTGCTAATTTTCTTGTTCATCTAGAAGGTCTATATACAAAACAGGCACTACGGATATTTTCTGTTCCAAGGGTGTCTATGTTCTGTCGCTCATGTCGCTCAGATCTCAATGGTGAGACTACATGGCGCCGGGAAGCTCAGTGAGCCCTGTGAAGAAGTTAAGTTAGATAAGCAAAACTTGGTTATTCGGGCAAATAGCTGGGGGTGACTCACATCCTTCAGTATCCTCTTGCACTTGCTGTTCCTTCATACACAGATTCGCAGCCTCTGCACTCTGGGTTGCAAGCACTTTGCATGTATCACCCGTACATCTTGCATCCAAGGCCTTTTGCAACAAGTCGTCCTTCCAACCAAAAAGGTAATCGCCGTGCCAGCCATAGCCAGTCCTATTTGACTCATTTAGAATATGAGTGGTTCGGCTTAGGGGTCACCCTTAACTTACGTATCGCCCATACTATACACAAATGGATTTGATCCATCAACTGGCCACAGTTCCTTGTCATTGAATTCCCGTGTGTCCCACATGATTTCGTACATTACTTGCGGTAATCTGATGGGAAATGCTGCGGGACATGGGCCAGTAGACTCAAAAGAACCACTGCTCGGATAAGATATATGGGACCGGTGGTCTGGACTGTCAAGATTCTTCCCATCCCAACATCTACAAGAATGTTAGTCACCAACAGGAAATAATCAGGAGGAGGACTAACGTTGGGAAGGTAATGGTTGCTCGAATTCCGCCACCACACATCTGCGTTGGAAGAGAAGCTGTATCATTGCCAGTACAGGGAGCTCCGCCAAATGGATCCTGTTCGATATTGCTATAGCATCTATGGCAAAGCTGCTTTTGCTGTCCTTTGGAAGACCGAAGCATAGGATCTCCAACCACCATGCGGAAACCCTAGATACGTTCAGACGAATCATTGCGATATACTTAGGACACCAACCGGTTTAAAAGCAGTAACTTTCGTCTTTCCATCATACGGAGGAATATAATAGACAGTCAAGCCCCCATTCTTCCCTCTCAAGCCCAAATTCGTCATTTGAGGAACTCGCTTATATGTTCCATTGCGCGCCTTGAAATACAAACTCGCCGTCCAGTAATTCGAAAAATCCCTGAGCTTCAAGTCAGCACCAATAAAACCGAAGGACAATCAGACTATGAGTACTCTGAGAAAGTACAGCTCGTGCATGTCGAGGCCTTAGCTGGATCGAAAGTCACAGGTGTCATAGTCGCATCGAAAGAGTTTCCGCCAGCTATCTGGTGGACATGAGCAGACGGTGTGATTCCTGGCTGTACTAAAGGATCAATACGCTCGATGACAAGCTTTGAACATTCGAAGCGCATCATTGCGGCTTGTGCGAACTGGCGCTTTGCCATCTGATCGGCGTCAGATGGCATCGCCAACGTTTCTACCGAAGCCAGAACGGCCGCGACGATGATGGTTTTGAGATGCATTTTGATGGTGGAGTCGTTAATCTTTGAATTTTGGTGTTTTTTGGGTTGTTATATAAAGGGTTGGGATTAGATTAGAGTTATTTGGGTATTGCTGCATGGCGGGTGAAGGAAGGATCCGACTTACCGACACTTTTATCCATATTACGATACTTGATTTGGTTTATCTTCATTTGTCTTTTATTGTAGAGTGGCAAAGTACTGATAACATTTCGGCAGTTGATGGCCCATTTTCTTTGCGATATATACGCTGTGAAAGGATCTGGGGGACGGATATCGGAAGAGCGGGATAGTCGCTTGGGTACATTAGCCATCGCTTGTCATATCTTCGATATATCTGAAACATGCGATCGCACTTCCCTCGACCTTCACAGTTTGATATGTTGATATCTTTCACAGAATATCGCTCCGGAGTGGAGAAGTCCCCGAAGAAGGGTAAGTTACAGACCATGGGATTTGGTTACACAAGCAGAAACCGAAGAGAAATACTTTAGGTTGTCTTGTTGTTAGATAAAAAAATCACACGTGGTGTCTTTTTACAGTGTTAATAAGGACCGTCAGTCGTTATTCTCTTCTTGTTTGCGTCGAGGTCCTCCTTAACTCGATACCGCTAGCAGATAGACAAAGGTACGGGATGAACCGCCAGATACGTTGACCATTTCACATCTAACAGCGAGGGAGTTAACTAGCGACATGTAGAGCTACTTATCAGCAGTCGGAGAACCAATTAAAGACATGAACATTTCTTAGCTGCTATAGTAGTATTGGATTAGTTACATTGTTAGCAAGTAAATCTTGTTGGTCTAGTGCTGTAAAGATGATGTTAGTAAGTTTGGACTTCCGAGTATGATAGTTAAAGCTGGCTGCTGGAAAACACAGTTTATGCATTGGTGGAATCGAAGGAAATATATGGGGCTGGATATCGTGAGATGGAGGCGTTTGGAGAAGTTCTTCGGGCACATCGTTAAAGTGACGTTGACTCTACTTGTAGAATGACCAAGAATCGACGGGTTTTGACTTGGCTCAACGTAAAAACGTCTTCAGGTCTTCAAATTTTTGGGTCTTCATCATCTTCGCTCGGTAATGTGCGTCAGAGAGCTGCTCAAATTTGTTTATGTTGATTTTGAGATCGCTCTGTGTTTTTGTTTATTGTTTTTGACAGAATCGAAAAAAATACATCAATTCTGCTTTGAAATAGAAAACATGTGGTCAAGAGGATGACCGTACTGAGAATGTATTTCGCTCGCCTAGGTTGAGTCCGACTTGACGACGCTATTTAACAACCCGTTGTTGATGTTTTTAGGCGATAAGTTAGCATAGTTCTTTAGTTAAGTTACTCATGGCGTGTCTCATAGTTTAAGATATATTCCCGATTTGCGATAAAAGCTACTTTTACATAAGTAGGTGATCTTCCCGCATCATTTGACATTTCGCACTTCTGTCAGCAGAAGACTGTAAGCGAGGGCTCACTAAAATTTTATATAAAAATCCAGGGGCCTGGAACCAATCACGGAAACAGAGGTCCATCTGACACTTGATAGGATACAACGATCCACTATTCAAAAGTTAGTTCAGTTGGAAGTAAGCATGCACCTTCTCAGTGCCCCTCGCTAACAGTTATTTTCATATCATAACCTTCTCTGCACTTTTAAGGTTCAGCATGAAGGTATGGAAGAGTTGCTCTTTTCCCAGCCGGGCAGTTAGAGGGTTCATAAAACCGAGTCTGTTCTCTTCTCTCACTACCCAGTCTCGAGCCAACAATTCCTGGCCCCATCTTACAGGTTACCGTAAGCCCAGCACGGCATCATACTTCTCGACATCCACGAGCCAACTTATACAGTCAAACCGTACAATTACGAGTTCAAACATATCTACAGAGTACTCAATTCCTCGCCCCCACGTGTTTCTTACAGATGTTTACTGATCATTGGGCCACAGGTATACGGCGTCTGACGCTTTCTTTGAGGCACTCGGGGAGGTAAGAACAAATTGGTCCTCCATTAATGTTTAGTTCTAAAACTCATGTAGTCGGGTGTGCAAGCCTGCTTCGTGAACATTGGTTCAGACCATCCGAGTTTACTGGAGGCCATAATAAGAGGGCAGCAATCGAAAAACAATGATTTCCCTAAGATATATACTTGCCCGAACGAGGTGAGTAATCCACCTGCTCTTGACCATGTTAACCTTACGGCTGACGACATATAATTTGGAAGATGGTCGCAGTGTCCATGGCCGATGGCTGGGCTCGCGCAACAGGGAATCCCCAATGTGTCATCGTCCACGTCGACGTCGGTACTCAAGCCATCGGACAAGCCATGCACAATGCCAACACAGGAAGAGTCCCTGTGTTGATATTTGCCGGATTATGTCCTTACACCGAAGAAGGTTTCGTCGGATCTCGAACAGAATACCAGCACTGGCTCCAGGATGCCCCTGACCAGAAGGCCATTGTTGGTGGGTACTGTCGATTTACTGGAGATTTTCGGACCGCCCGTACTGTGAAGCAAACTGTCTTTCGCGCACTGCAGATCGCGTCTAGTGATCCCAAAGGTCCGGCGTATATCACCGGCGCGAGAGAGGTTCTTGCTGAGAAAATCGAGCAACCGTTTACAGTTCAGAAGAAAAGGCATAGTGCAATTGGACCAGCAGCCTTGCCACAAGATGCGGTTGAGAATATTGTTGAAGCATTAGTTCACGCGAATAACCCTCTCATCATTACTGGATATTCTGGAAGAAATCATGCTTGTCCAGAACAGCTTGTTAAGCTTGCGGAAGCCATCCCAGGTCTTTGTGTCTTGGATACTGGTAAGTGATAGGGACACTGTTTATACTTCTCTTTCCCTGACCCTTCCATATTTACTCTGATTCGTGCGTTAAATCTATCATTCATACTCGTATTTCGAGACATCATCAAGATTGAATGCTGACTTTTCCGTCCATTAGGAGGTTGTGTAAGTCAACAGAGACACTTTCCTTTTGATCACCCACTCCATTTGCCCTAGAACAACATGCTGAGTGTTCCCTAAATCGCTTCTGAACAGTACCAAAAGTCATGCGCCATACTCTTTTTCATTGATAGGCAATTACTTACTTGGATATCACCTAGGACATGTGTTTCCCAGCCGACCATCCAAGCTATGTGGGCTTTCGTTTGAGCTTTCACGATATTACTACTAATGCAGATGTTATTCTCGTAGTAAGTTAATAACGATTGTATTAACATCTATTCTGCCTCAAAAATACGTTGTGTCAGGGTGCTCGGTGCTGTACCCCCTAGACTTCTCACAATAATACTAACTCTTTCATCACCCAGCTAGACTGCGATGTCCCGTGGATTCCGTCTCGAAATCCTCCCCGGGAGGATGCAAAGATTTACTACGTCGATGTTGATCCTTTGAACTCCTCGATTGGATTCTCGTTTTTTACAGCCGACGGAAGATGGAAAGCAGATAGCTACACAGCGCTCACTCAGCTAACAAACTATCTCTCTTTAACTCCGAGATTGCAGGAAATATTATCTACGGAAACATATAAACGTAGGTGGGAATACTTACAGAAAGCCTATTCCGCGAAGAAAGACGCTCTAGCTAGACTTGCCACCCCTCCATCGGATGGAGCTCTGGATATCCACCATGTCGGCTCAGCCATAAAAACCGCAGTACCCGAGGAAACAGTTTTCGTCGTTGAAGCAGCGACCTGTGCGATGGATCTCTCCGACCAGCTTCAGGTAACAATGCCAGGAAGTTGGATCAACTCTGGGGGTGCTGGACTTGGATGGAGCGGAGAAGCAGCCCTTGGAGTTAAGTTAGCTCACGACGCTGCAGGTCATAACCCACCAAGCTTCATCTGTCAAGTCGTTGGCGATGGTTGCTTCCTCTTCAGTGTTCCAAGTAGTGTGTATTGGATTGCTTCACGATATGGCATTCCCATTTTGACAGTGGTGCTTAATAACCGAGGTAAAGAATGATTCTAGACCATTGCAATTATGAGTGGAAGCATGTACTAATGTGCTTTTCCTTCTAGGCTGGAACGCGCCACGTCGCTCGCATGAGCTTGTGCATCCAAATAGCTTGGGTGCCGCAGCTACAAACAGAGATATGCATATCTCACTGTAAGTTAGCACTGACGTTGCTTCTCTCCCAGTTCGGTCACTCGATACACCTATCCACATTTTCTTCTAAATCATCATCAATCCCAGCACTGAGTATTTCCATGATGCCCAATTACTGACGCTTCTACTCCCAGTGATCCAGCGCCAGATTACGGTGGAATTGCCAAAGCTGTAGCGGGAAGTTCATTTGGGAAGACTGGAGAGGAGCTTTTTGTAGGACGAGCGAGAAAGGCGGATGAACTGAAGAGCTTATTGGAGCAAGCTGTCAAGGCAGTGAAAAGTGGAAGAGGTGCTCTCGTCGAAGTCGTACTGAATGTCGATGAAAAAGGTAACAGCATGATACAGAAGTGATTTAGTTCGACTTGGGAGTTTTCTGCATGAACTAAAAATCTCGAACCCAGTATTGTAATGCTTTCTTCCAGTGTTTTCCAATTTCAAGATTTAAGCAATAAAGATCGTTGTTCTTGAGCTGGATTTACCAACTCATGTCAACATGCATCTGATAATAGTGAATATCATGGGTTACTTGACCATGAACACCCAAGTGGCTGAGGACAATGGTATCAACTGCTCATGCGGTAGGTGGCCATCCTTCGGCTCCCTGAACGGCGAAGATTAGAAACTCATCCACTCTTGATAATTTGCGCTGCTATTTTTTTAGTAGACCACAATTGCTCTACTATAGAAGCCTCGTCGCTGGGTCAATAGTTGGACCAGCAGGTAAATGTACTGGGAAGCCCCAAATCTGCGTGTTACCCTGTTTCGAATTCCGAGGTTACTCAGTCTATCGTGTGCCCACAAGGGCGGCTGGAGATCAGCATCATGGATCGGAAACACTATCCATATTCCGGAAACTCGCAGGAAACCCATCATTTGAGTGCCGATCTCACTGCCTCTACCGATTCCGAACCCTTCTAATTAGCCTATCTTTTGACGTTTTGCCTTTTTCCTTGAGGATCAAAAGCCACAGAAGTGAAGTTGGCCATATAACAGCAGCTATACTCTTACCATGAGAATTACAGCACCGCGAAAAGACAGCCGTCTTGTGGTGGTCGTACAGATGTGCTGTCGTACATAGATTAGCGTGATGTTTTGTCTTTGATTTCAGCGTGAATCATGGCCAACAACCTCCGTCCTAAGATCGACACAACAACATCATCTAGTGAATATCACCAGATATTCTTTCCACCATAATTGATCAACTGCGCTTAGAACTGACCGTTCAATCTCAAGCCCAACTCATCTAGAATGACTGACACTTACAAAAAGATAGCAGCCGCGAAGCAGGCAGATGCACTGTCAAAGATACCACAAGAATGGCGTCTACCAGCGGACATACTCCAAAAAGTTTCAGTAACATCGGACATCAGCGTCATGGATGTCCCGAGCACTTGTGGGATCCTCGACTCGACTGAAATCGAGATTACGGAAAATTACACTGCAACGGTCTTAGCAAATAAGATAGCCACGGGGGTATTCAGCTCTCTACAAGTTGCCCAGGTTTTCTGCAAACGTGCTGCAATAGCCCAACAACTCGTAAGTCAAACCCACAGAGATACCTCCCCTGGTTGACACTAGATAGACAAACTGCCTCACAGAAACCATGTTTCCCGAAGCCATTGAGCGCGCCAAGTTCCTTGACAAATACCTCATAGATAATGGAAAACCGCTGGGGCCTTTACATGGGCTACCTATCAGCGTCAAGGTATATCTACATACCGCAGTATTAGAAGCTGCTAACATTCGGGTAGGATGGCTTCAACATCAAGGGAGTGCCATCGACTCTTGGCTACATTCTATTCCAGAGTTATCCGGTACCAGAGGAGAACTCCCCAGTCATTGACATTCTACTATCACTTGGAGCCATTATCCATGTGAAAACGAATGTTCCGCAAACCATGATGGTACGTGGATGCCAAAATGTACTCCTTACTAGCTAACTCAATCTCCAGGCTGCAGAAACCCACAATAACCTGTTTGGTCGCACTTTGAATCCCCGAAGACTATCACATACCGCAGGAGGAAGCAGTGGTGGAGAAGGCGTTTGCGTGGCGATGAGGGGATCAATCATTGGGCTCGGGACAGACATCGCAGGGTCCATCAGAATCCCAAGCCTTTGCAATGGAACTTATGGCTTCAAACCTTCCGCAAATAGGATACCCTATGGTGGACAGTCTTCGTCAGGAAGAAAGGGCGGACCCGGGGTGAAGGCATCCGCAGGACCACTGGCAAATAGCGCTGAAGACTTGCACTTGCTGTTCAAGTCGATCATATGTGCAGATCCATGGCAACACGACTCTGCGGCTATCGCAATGCCATACAAGAATATTGCCAGAAAGACGAGCCTACGACTAGGCTTCATCGCAGAAGATCCGGCTCACCCAGTTGCGCCACCAATCGCCCGAGCTCTCGAAACAGCATTCCAGAGGCTCGCCGCCGCTGGGCATGAGGTTGTGAAGATGAGCGAGTTCCCTTCACCCGCCGAGGCGGCGAATCTATGTTGGAGCTTTTATTTAACGGATCCGCAAAATACTACTTCCAAAATCATTGAACAAGGCGGAGAGCCCAAAGTTCCAGCAATCTCTTTGACATGGGAGAATCCGAAACTCCCAAATGTTGACATGGATGAGTACTACAACATCAACACAAAACGGCGAGAATTGAAGGCGGAGTGGCACAAGATGTTCGTTGAGCAAAAGTTCGACGCTGTCATGCTTCCTGCGTATATGGACACGGCACCCGCACACGACAAGTATGGGACTGTCTGCTACACGGCATTCGCAAATCTGCTCGATGTAAGTATACAATCTCCACGTCACAGACAAATTGCTAACCACACTACAAGTATCCGGCAGCGGTGATTCCGTTCGAAGTCGCGAATCAAGAAAAGGACCTACCAAACCCTACTGTTCCGAACTGTAAGACTTCTTGTTCGGTTGCTTGTGCTGCATGCTGACCATAATCGAGACAACCCCAAATCATCGCATGGCCTGCCTTGTGCAGTTCAGCTAATCGCTAGAAGTCATTTTGACGAGGAGCTGTTGATGGCAACTCAGGTGGTGGCAGAGGTTTTGCGGAACTGACGCGCAGTTCCTGGAAACGTCCGCCTTTGCAGTACAGGCTCCGACACAACGAAGAATGGGTAGGAGTACGAACAAAGGGGGTATGTCAGATGATGCCGTGCATGACTATCGTGCTTATATCCTTTAAAAGCAAGGCTCTGTTCTACTTACTTCGAACTTTGATGTTGTAGAATCGAACCAAAACATTGAAGCCCCACAATGCCTCGAACACTTTGTTAGAGGTGGAGTACAATCACGTGACAGTATACATTAGCAACCAGGGAAATTTTCTCCCGGAATCATCTACGACTCATCAGAACAGAACAGCAATTTCCGTACACAATCTGGTCAACCAAATCTCTCGTCATGGCGAATACGGACTTTACTTTGACAATCTCCTGTCCCGATCGTCCTGGAATTGTACATGCCGTTACTGGATGGGTTTCGGAGCGCAACCTCAACATTGTGGACTCGCAGCAATATGGTGATCCAACCTCGAACCGCTTTTTCATGCGAGTGCATTTTGCTCATGTCGAATCCGTCTCACAAGATCTCTCGGGTCTAGTTGAGTCGTTTGGTGAAATCGCAAAGCCAATGTCTATGGATTTCGAGCTTACTTCGAATTCCCACAAGCCGCGGGTCCTCATTATGGTTTCCAAAATTGGACACTGTCTCAATGACTTGCTTTTCCGTCATTCTACCAACCAATTACGGATCGAGATTCCCTTGATTGTCTCCAATCACCCTGATTTTCAGAGTTTGGCAGACACGTACAAAATTCCTTTTCTCCACTTGCCAGTCACTGCGGCCACCAAAGCCGATCAGGAGGCTAAGATTTTAGAACTTGTCAAGGAGTATAAGATTGAGCTGATTGTTCTTGCCCGTTATATGCAGGTACTGTCACCAGTGCTCTGCACGGCCATGTCTGGGAAGATCATCAACATCCACCACAGCTTCTTGCCCTCATTCAAGGGTGCCAAACCCTACCATCAGGCATATGACCGTGGCGTTAAGATTATTGGAGCCACCGCACATTTTGTCACTAGCGACCTGGACGAGGGCCCAATCATTGAGCAGAACGTCGTTCGCGTTGGCCACTCTCTGAGCCCGAAGGAGTTGACGATCGAGGGAAGCAATGTCGAGAGCAACGTGCTCGCGACGGCTGTGAAGTGGGCAACCGAGAGGAGGATTTTACTGAACGGCGCAAAGACTGTCGTTTTCAACTAGCGTGGGTTAAATGTTACATCAGTCTGAAGGCCTATAGACTACGAGGTCGTGACTGTAACCTGTATGTATACGAAACTTGAATGTGGTAGCTTCATTGACGACAATCAATCCTTGTGAGTCAAGTCAACTATCTACTTAAACTGCGAAGACTGCCAGCTTACGACTGCACACTCCTTCTGTCCTCGAAGTAGGAAATTATCTTGAGGCTTTTGATCTCATGGCTTGCTTTGTTAGTGGCGAGGGTTAAGCGAATTGTTTTGGTAGACCGGGACATATAGGTACTACGTACCAACCTTTACAAGACGGCTCAATGAGCGCAAACGGGTGTGAACATGGAACTCGTATCGGCACGTGGCTCTTCTTATCCTTCCGGCAAATTTGTTGTTTCGTAGTAACGTCAAGTCCACATCCGCTACGATCAATTTTCCATGCTTGTCCACACCTAACATTACCCGATTAGCCTCTCTGCAATAGCCTGCAACGCAACATCATGACATCGAATTCTCTGCATCATGTGTCGTTTGTCTTCGATTTGTCGCGATACCTGTTGTCTTGTCGTCCTTCATACTTGTTAGCAATCAGACTCTGGAGATACATTCGAATGAGTTATCCAAACACCGCCGCAACGAGTTCAAACAACTTGTCGGTGGTAAAGAGATGATGTTTTCAAGTCATCATAGTTATCGATCGCTTGTAATCGCTGGCATTTTGATTGCACTTTCTCTTCTCTTCCTCACTTCGAGATTAGAGCTCAACTTGAAAACACCTGCGGCAGTCAACCGATTGTACAACAAGGACCCCAAAATCTCGAGCGCTATTTCCAATGCCACCCTTGGGGTGTGTAAACCATATTTGAGAGGAATAGAAATCTTGGCTAACCGGTCGTAGTTTCAAAAGTTGCTTGTTATAAATCTACCCTCTCGAACTGATCGACGGGATGCGACAAGCCTCGCGGCAGCAATCAGTGATCTTAGCATTGAGTTCGTCAATGGCGTCGATGGCAGTAGTGTACCAGAAGCTGCTCTGCCACCGTCCGGGTCTGATAAAAGCGTCAAGCTCTCCAAAGGCATCAGAGGAAGCTGGCGCTCTCATATGAATGCTCTTCAACTGTGAGTCGCCAACCCCGCCTCTTGCTCCACTCTAATATTCGTAGTGTGGTGTCTCAAAATCTCTCAACGGCCGTGATATTTGAAGACGATGTGGATTGGGACATACGCTTACGCGACCAACTTGAGCACTTCGCGAAAGCTTCTCGAATCTTGACCGCAGGCGCTCAAGATTTTTCAACTTTTCCGGTTGTCTCAAGTGACAATCCTGAGGATGCAGAGAGTATACACAGCGAAGTCTCGGATAATGAAATCGCCAAAATCCTATTTTCGCTGCCCTTATCATATGTTCCCTCCCCAACGAAAGTCGCACCATATGGCGACCCCTCAAATTGGGATGTGCTGTGGCTTGGTCACTGCGGTGCAGGATTTCCAAGACCATCTGGCTATCCCGACGTGTACGACGAGAACAACCTTCTCCTCACGCTTCCTGACGACGATACAGTGCCACAACCGCAATATCTCCGCGCTCACCCGTTTGGTCCCCTAGATGCTCTAGCCGAGTCACACCCTCCTCATACACGAGTCTATCATCGAGCAAGCGGCGGGGCACTTTGCACGGTCGCATATGCCGTAAGCCAACGTGGAGCACGGAGACTTCTTCAAGAGTACAGCGTTACAAAGTGGAGCAAGATATGGGATGCAGAACTTGGAGAATGGTGCGCAGGAACTGATTCGTTCTGGAAAAAGTTGGGAGAGAGGAAATGTATCACAAGCCAGCCGCCAATATTTGCCCATCATCATCCGCCTGGAGGAAGAAGCAACATTGGAGGCCTGGGCGGCGGGTATGCAACAAATGTAGAGTCTAAATATCTAAGGCTCAGTGTAAGAATGAATCTTCAAGCCCTTGTAAGGGGTGAGGGAATTGATGGGATGGAAGACCAGTGGCCCGATACGGAGTAGACCTAGACCGTAACTACTTACCTTGAATAGTAGTTTGCCCAAATTACAATTCCTAACCAGCTGAAGCGGCTGCTGACTTTTTCTTCATTTTTTGACTACTCTTTTACCAGTAAATTTCAAAACTCATAGTAAACCTAGCCGAAATTTCTTAATTCTCCTTGTATAGTTAGTTTAGTAGTCCATATAACACTTATTTAGGCCACTGAGCTGACTTATCGTTCAGCCAGTGATGCTGCGCAGTCTACGGCCCGGTTCTGAGACCGACAACCTCCTACTTCGGATCCGACATCGGGTAAAATCCAAAGCCCCGAAGCTAACCTAGAGCCGACCGGGAAATTTGACAAAGTGGCTGAGATCTCGCATGCCACGACATGCCTTCTCGCTCTATCCATCAACACAACACAGACATCTTTGACGGAACTCAATACTTCTTCTCTGGCATCTCGACCAAGCCTTTCCACAACGTATCAACATTCTCTCATTCCTTTCTTGTCCTTCAGAGAGACAAGATCATGGTGCATAGTTTCTTTCTTGGATGTCCTGGTTCGCTTCATCGTCGAAGTCAAAGAGCAGAATATCACACAAGGAGAGCTTCAAGTAACGACATGCTGTAGTGTTACCTTTTCTTGTGTCGAGGTTGTACCGTTTGATTACCTTGTCGGTTTATTTTCTTGCCATTCGTGCTTTCGTTCATGCTTACCCAGGTATGTCAAGCAACGTTTGCCTTCCTCGCTTCCTGTTCGTCCACGCCAAGTGCCGAGTAGTTGCCAAGAGGACTCGATCTCTAAATTGTCTTGCGTCCTTCCCTTTTTGCTTCCGTTGAGTCAATCGCAGTCTTTACAATTGGTACCGAAGCATGCAATACGTACGAAAAGACGAAGATTGCCCTCTAGGCATGCAGAGTAGACGCTGTACCCCTCTCGAGCTACGAGGCCTCTACGGTCTTTGAACGCATCTTGCAGAAGGCAAAGTAAGTGGCAGACTCTCGTCAATGTTCCATCAACTTAATGATGAAGAGTAGTCAAGGAAATTGAGGTGTTATTTGTTTTGGGATGAAGGTTTCGAAACTTTAATTTCTTGAGAATAATTGACGAAATACACGATGTTTCGTCAACTTAGTCAAGCAAAATATCATGTCTCGACTCCCACTTGTTGTCCACCTAGACACACCAAGCTTTGCCAATACCTCAGGCTATAGCCGCCAGCGCTCTCTCGGTATTTTCATCTTCTTACCTTCCACCTTTGGGATAGATATTCCAGCATCTTTTGAGTGATTAAAATCCAAGATCGGCCATCAAGGTGCTCAGATAAGATGGAATATCATCTCTGGGTAGTAACGGGTAGTAACGCCTTGTAAGCAAACCACCATCCTTGCGGCTACAGCTTCGCTCGTCTTAAGTCTCTTGCTTCCTGCCTGTTTTGTTAACTGTCAAGGCGTCAAGGCACTTAGATCACATGTATGATAGCTTCTCCCAATCGGATTTGCAGTATTGCATGTTGCTTCTTGAGGGGCATGAGATGGTTCGGGCAAGTGGGATGCTACGCGAGATAGATCTAGATATATATACTACTGAGCTCCGCACAACCTTCTCAAACCACCTCACTTGTCAAGACTTTTGAGTCAATTTACATCCTGACATATCTCGGCGGTTTTTTGTTGCTTGTCATGTTGTACCTGTCCACCCTTGCACTACTGTGCTCTGCAGCATGGGCTAAGGAAATGGCTGTCAATGAGGTCGCGGCTAAGGAGCTGTATGACAGCGGAATTGTCCACGACGGCATTATGGCCGCAAAGATGGTACTGCTCTTTGCCTAGTTCAGATGTGCCGCAACTAACGTTTGATGCAGGAAACCTGGGCCAAGGCTGAGGAGGCTGGTCTTATGGCCTCTGCCCAATATCCTACTCTCGGATACACAAAATGCATCAATGGCGTAGCAGCAGCCATTCCTGGCGATGCTAACAACACTTTCAAGTGTAGCAACGTAAGACCTTTGGATATATATCATCACGTGTCGTCGCTAAGTTTCATGAAAGATTGACCTGTATTCCTTTGCAAGCCATGCGGATCTTCGAAGTACTGGACAAGGTTCTTCTTCTTGGGGATGGACATCAGCAAGTGGTCGGGAATTTGTCGCAATTGGACAGCAAGATGGAGCTGCGTTTGTTGAGATCACCAAGGAGGGTCAAATGGTCTACCTTGGCCGTCTTCCACAATACTCTGTTCCTTCAATCTGGCGTGAGATTCGAAGCTACAAGAATTATATGGTTATTGGCAGTGAAGCTGTCGGTCATGGAGTTCAATTCTTTGACATGAATAGAGTAAGTCTTCTTGATCTCGCTTACGCATTCCAACCCGGCTAACATCTCAGCTTCTTACCATTGACCCTGCATCTCCTGTCACATTCAACGGACAGACTGATCTCGCTGGACACTTCAATGACTTGCCTATCGGAAGAACTCATAACGTGGTAGTGAACGAAGAGGTTGGATACGCGTAAGAAAAATCCTGATTCTTCACGACTAAATTTTATGGAAAACTGACTTTTGGACTAGTGTTGCGGTTGGTGCTCAACCACGTAACTCCACCTGTCTTTCCGGCCTGATCTTCATTGATCTTACAGACATTACTAAACCAGTCAAGTCGGGATGCTCTGATATCGACGGATACGTCCATGACGCCCAGTGTATTGTCTACCGCGGACCAGACAAGAAATACAACGGTAAAGACATCTGTTACGGATACAACGAGGATACTCTTACCATTTACGATGTGTCGAACAAGAAAAACGCCACCATCATCTCTCGAACCTCCTACCAGGGAGCTTCTTACACCCATCAAGGTTGGGTGTTGGATCCTATGAACCAGGAGTATCTCCTTTTGGATGACGAGCTTGATGAATCCCGCGGCAACCAACCAGCTGCTGATGGTTTCCCCGTGACTTACATTTGGGACATTAAATCGCTTGAGGCTCCTAAGCAGACCGGTATCTACAAGTCAGGCGTAAAATCTATTGATCATAACCAGTACATCATAAACGGTCTTTCTTATCAATCCAACTACGGTGCCGGTCTCCGCGTTCTCGATGTCTCCTCCATCCCATCCGACCCAACCGGAGGCGGAATCTGCGAAGCCGCCTACTTCGACATCTACCCAGAAGACGACACTGCTCCAGGTGGTGGAATCGTCAAGTACTCCGGTACCTGGTCCAACTACGCCTACTTCAAATCCGGATACATTTTCATCAACACCATCGAGCGTGGCGCCTTTGTCGTCAAGATGACTAGCAAGAGCTGTCCAAAAGCAACATGCAACGCAGACAACTGTCTCCGAGCTTTCCGTGCTACTTCTACCCCAGGTAGACTCGCTGAGAGCCAGGCTTTCTGCTCAAACTTTACCAAGACTGTCATTACTAACGTCAATGCTATCCCGGCTTGGGCTCCAAGTGCCTGCGGTGGGGATGTCGCCAGCCGGGCGAGTAGCGCTTGTGCTTGCTTGCCAACTGCGTAAGCGAGAAAAGGATGATGTGATGATTGACGAATGAAGCAGTGGTGTATATAAAAAAGTAATTGAGTTGTACATACGTGCCATGTTTATCATTTGAACCCCGCTCTCGTCGACAATGTTTGATAATAAAAAAATCTAAGATTACATTCTAACCCTTGTAGTGATTTAATCGACAATCGAAACTCGACATTTATTCAATGAAGTTGAGGAAATTATTGTAGTTGTCTATAATCATCAGTGAGTTTGACTTTTGTATTCTAATTCAGACTTTTTGGCTATGAGTAAACACAGCACTAAATTGGAATTTATGTTTACAGAGTAGGCAGGGGCTTATTACATATATCGTCTACCCCCCCTCATTCGATTGAATGGTTTAATGTTTTTGTAGTGATTATACAACAGCTCGTAATTTTGACGAAATTTCAAATCAGCATTCCCATTTAAAAACTCAAGGTCTACATACAAAACAATAGCTTCTCTCAGTAGCCGATGTTGAATACATAAGGGAAATTTTAGGTTAAGGCTAGTATCTTGTTTCCAGATCCATCACGAAACAGACTTCGACGTCGATGTTCTTTCTCGGTTTGTCGTCTAACATTTATAGACACCAGAGTTTCAGTACATATGAATAGTTGCAAATGACTGTCCGAACTCTTTGTGCTCGAATGGGTTGCGAGGGATATCTTGAAGTTAAAAAAAGGCATTTCGGCGACAGATACGAAATCGGTGACGAAAAGTCAATTCACTGCTTTCACTCAAAATTTTCGGTGGGAATAACTAAGAGTGCTCAGGAAATTCAAATTCGATCAGACTAGTGTGAAGACGATATCTCAATAACCTTCCACACTTTTGGATAAAGAGACACACGAGCGAAGTGTCACTGGCCAGGTCCAAGGATGTATCACGTCCTTTCTGATGTTCATTTTTTCATATTTGTGCACACATGTTGATCAATTCTAAGACATCTAATTAAGGACAGCTCGAATTTACCTCTTTCTAGAGGTTTTTGAGAGTTTATTTCTGTGTCTCAAAAGTCAATCATGTACGACTACGAGCAGTTTGTTACACTTACTAGAAGTCTCAGACTGAACGTTGCCCCAATAAGCTTCATCTCGTCGCACAACTTTGCCCAGAAGATATTTTGAGGAAGAGTGAGAGCTAACATTTATGTCACGCCAGCTACTTGCGGACTGTTTCCTCCCCACAAACAAAAATTCCAAGCTAGAAACCCGCGCATCGTATTTCTCGTCTAGAATCAATATCTACTCCATCATTTCCAATAACTCCACACCAAAGTAGACTTAAAACTGTGAAAATCTACATTCTTATTTCTCATCCCTCTCACCCTTGAATCATTATCAGTCACAAAAAAACGACCAAAAGAACACCTGCGAGCAGACATCCTCTGCTTAAGGCGCCATCAAAGTTTATACCAGAGAGTCCACAAACACTTTATTAATAACTTAGCAATATATCGGAAAGCCTCGTAACTTCTCAAATCCCTCGCATTATCAAATTCGCCCAAAAATCTATCCCACAACACACCCTATCCAATTCCGCATAGGCCACTCACTGCTTTCCAACCAAATCACCACGCAACTCTCACAACCCTCCAACACACATCCATTACAAACAAAACACCCCTCACAAACCCCAGACCAAAGAATCAGCACGCATAGCCACCCCTCCCATATTTCACCAACTTCAAAATCAAACCATCTGACATCTCCTTGAACTCTCAAATACTGACCTCAAACCACCCACCCCACCTCCGCAGAAACAACTTCTCACATCTCGCATCTCACTCTCACCTGATTCCCCCCTTCTAGAAGAGAACATCACATGATAGGATATCAACCCGACTCTCTAGGTGTTAAGCATGGAACTCCAATATCTTGTGAAAATCACGGCGTTGATTTCGGAATATCTCGGGCCTTGGTAACAAGGTTGAAATCCCACCACCACCAATCGCAATACCTATACGTGGGTAAAATCTTAGAGAATCGACTAAAAAGACAGGCCAGGAATGCGACATGCGTCACTGGACCAGCAACGATCCTGAGATAAACAGCAGCCTCTCCGTTCCCATAGGCGACACAAGCACGGAGTCAAAATTGCAATCAATCATGCACCATGAAAATTTAAGGGAAGGAATTTCAACATTGAGTGTATTAAAAGGAGTAACTTCAATTTTAAATCTATCCTATCTACACAAAGACAACAATAGATCTTCACTCAAAAGTCCACTCCTTCAAGCTAGCTAATCAACCGCGGAAGCGAGATCCACTAACGAGAAATAGACTAGAGATCAATCCAATTGACGCCTTCAACCAAGGTATGAAATCCAGCCCATTCCACCATTATGCAACTCCATCCAGTTGTGAAATCCAGACTGTAAAGACAACCCAAACTCGAGTTATATTTCCCATGTCCAACGATCCCTTGAAATTGATCTCACGCTATGGTACGGCAAAACAAATAACAAGATTTTTACAAACGGGATCCGTGAATGACCTTCATGTCAACGGCAAGCTCGCTACCGTGATCACTCAAGACCAAGACACGAACGGAACCGCGACCAGAGTCAAAGGCATCCTTTAGGCGGGACCAGAGGCTGGATTGATCAATGACAGGAATGGCTTGCTTAACATCACCAGTCTCGGTCATAGCGACGACTTAAGAATATTAGCTAATGTTCTTGTAGTATGAGGAACATGACTTACCAGTGCCCTCTTGGAGATCGAGAACTCTGTATTGCTTGAAGACTGGGCCGAGCATGGTCTGGACAATGACACTTGGGCTTGGGTTGGAGATGAAAGAAGACTCTTCATGCAATTGCTTGGTGAAGAGATCAACACCCAAGTAGCGGTGTTGACCAGTGGCAGACGAGGTGGTGATGCGGATAACTTGGCATGGGCGACCTTGAAGGATCAAGAGATCACCAACTCGGATGTGGTGGCAGGGAATGGTGACAGTGTTTGGGGAGTAAGCTGGCTCTGGGGCAGAGGCACGAGCTGGAGCTGGTTCACGTCCTACTGTTAGCTCAACCTTCTCCTCACGACGTTCAAATGATGGTTGGGAATGGTGGGAATGTTGGGAGTGTGAAGATTGGGGACGGTGGACATGATGACCATGGTGGTGGTGGTGGTGTCGTCCCAAGACACGGTCGGCAGCGCGGTGTAGACCGTGTCTGAAGGAGTGGTAGTGTCCTGGATAGTCGTTTAGGACTTTTGGGGCGGTGTGATAGATTCAAGAGATGTAACTTACCATCTTCATCGTAGTAACCCATCTTGCTTGATGTATAACGAGGAACTTCGACGGTTTCTTCTGTGATATGAACCTTTTCGTGACGGGGAGCTGAGAAGCGAGGTGCGTCAACAGTGTACTCGTCGACACGAGTTTGTTGTTGATAGGCGGGTTTGAAGCTTGGACCGTCAACAGTGGTTCCACCGACGTAGGATTGAGCTTGGTGTTCCGATTGGAAGCGTGGAGGGTCGACAGTGGTACCGGCGACACGAGAGCCTTCGCGGTAGGTGGCTTGGAAGCGAGGAGCTGGGTCTACAGTGGTCTCGTTGATACGGACCTCTTCACGGTAGCCTGGCTGGAACTTGGATCGATATTGACGTTCGGAAAAGTCAATCTCGGTCTCGTGTTGGTGACGGCGGTGGTGTGGGAGCTCGACAGTGATATCAGTGTCGTAGCGGCGGCGTTGGTAAAGTTCTGCAGGCTCGTGGTGGTGGTGACGGCGATGGGGAAGCTCGATGTCAACGTGGGTGGTGGTGTGCTTGTGGTCTACCGGTCTGTTGATAGGAGAAGCAAAGGTCAGCAACGAGAAGAAAACAAGTCGGTCAAGGTTACTGTGTCAACACAAGGAAGGAAATATTCAAAGGTCCAGTTAGCGAGCACGGATATCCGCCCATGGCTCGAGCTCCAAAACAGACTGCAATTTCCAATGCCCGTGTGAAACATTGCATTTGAGCGGAGTGATACCCGCAGTCTGGAGAGGAGCAGAGACTGGTGCTAGAAAGTGCAGATAGATTCAAAACAAAACAAATGCATACAATCGCTATGATCGCTCGGCAGGGGATTTCGAGTTGAACTCACCGGCGTTCCTCACGGATGTACACTTCTTCTCTGCGGGATGGGCGAGCGGTCTGGTATCGGTCTTCTTCGCGAGTGATGTGTACCTCTTCCTTGCGGAATTCTTCGCTGGCGCGTGGAGGGAGGTTGGCGGAGAGGGAAGACTGTTGATATTGTCCTTCCCGTCCGACGCGCTGCTCTTTGTGTGGGAGGTTGATCTCACCCTCGATGTGAGTCGATTCGGTGGTTTGCTCGACGGCGTCGTTCCGGTACGACGACGGGAAGATGCTGAAGGGGATCGGGACGCGGGCGTCAAAGTCCAGGTTGACGACCTTGAGGTGCTAGAGAACGTCTTCTCGAATGCCTTTCGACTGACCGAAAGGAAGACAAGAAGGGGTCTCTTGCTTCTTGGGTGAAAGAAGGTGAGGAAGAGAGCGCGTTTGACGACGCTTCTTGACTCGTCTTTCAATTGAGGGGATGAGGTTGCGTTTGGGTTGAGGCTTTTGATAACACAAGGCTGATTGGAATGTGGTGATAGAAGAGAAGGAGAGCGGGACTGCGAGGAATGGAAGAAGTTGATGGAGGGAGGGTGAGCACAAGCAGGAGCCGGGGTGCTTAAATTCGCTTGTGCGTGTTTTGGTTTGTTTACGCGGCTGGGGCTGGACTGGCGCTAGACTAGATTGGGTAGATATTTAGATGGCTGGGCGACCATTGCGAGGTTGGTGCACACCAAATTGAGCGGGGAAGTAAGAGATCGTTAAAGTCAGAAACAGTGCGCTAGAAATAATGTTTGGGTTTGCAATTAATCTTGCTGTGTTACATGTATCTATGCTATGTTTTGTTTGCTACAGACTACCCCTTTTCTGCGTTCTTAGCTTCATCGATGACCGTAATTGCAGGGCTCAGAGCTCCCGCAAGCTTGTACGGCCACGCAGAAAGGCCAAGTTCGTATTGCTTCAAATCTTACCTTTGTTCTCACCTCTATCCTCACAAATCTTCAAACTCTTGCAGCAGAAATCCTGTTTTCTCAATCACACCTGTTCATACGAGTAAGGCAGATGCTGCAACTTCTTCTAGTTCTCCCCCCACGCAATGCGACAACCGATCTCCATGAAGCCGTAGACAGCTTCCAACTTCATGCATCAAAACGCAGCCACCTCGACCGCTCCATCCACCGCTTCGAACTCTAACAGCCTTGATCATGCAGTGTGGAGAGCTACATGAATCCTGCATATCAGTGTGCTGATATACTTTCGTTCCTCGAATTGAATTGGATCAATGTGCTGTCGGGCATCGATTTCCAGCTGGAGTGGTCAGCGCAAACTGGATGTTCCATGCAGAGTCTTGTCGTGGAACGTTGTGAGTGGACAATTTGACATCAGATTCTTCACATGCTATCCGTATCCAGCTTGTCAGGCAGCCATTGATGACCTGTTGAGAGACTGAGGCTGGCCAGTATCGTGTAACTGCCGATTACAACTTCAAAAGCACAAATTGACCTTTCAATCGTTCTTTGTCACTACTATCGTTGGAACTCTACGTCTCCATCTACATGTACGGAGGTACGTTCTACATGCCGAGGTCTGGTATCTCGAAAAGGGGGAATTATCAGCTTAACATGGTATCCATGGCAACCTTCGTGCGCTAGCAGCCGGAGCGATCGAGCGGAAGAAGTCCCGAGCGACTAGCTTAGTGTCTATACCACGTGATGCGTGACTTTCTGGATCACGAGTTTTCTCGGTCCAGACTCTTTTAAATTTCTATAGCCGTAGATTTCGCAACAACATGGCAAACACGATTGTTAGAGCTGTACAGCATTCGAATAGTCTCTTAATAACTTTTGTACTATCCATCTGAAAGTTCACTCATCCTACAACAACATTTCTTGCCTTGTCCTTTGAGAACTAGCTTGTCACAACCACGGGCTTGTATCCAGAGTAATAAAATGGACAAGATGAGGCACTTTCAAGGTGTGAGATATTTGTAGCTCATCGGCTTCCCTCTGATTTTCAATCAGCAAGCGAGCTAACAAGGTAGGTTTATACTTTTCCACTTATGATGATTTGCGAACCTACCGATTGTAGTAGTACGAGATTCCGAAGACAAACATCAATAGAGGTTTCGGAAGTCGATCGTAGGGCCGCAGAGAAAGAAGTCATCAACTATCTACAGATACGTAGTGTGCCTGCGCTCGTTTACATGAAACGTTCCTTGAATACTTTGTCAAATTGCGAAATATACTTTCCGTGTTGTTTCGGGTTTCACGCTCTTTCAGAAGTTTGATGCATTTTATGATGCAATTGCATAACGACCAAGTACATCAGGAAGTTCGGATCAAATTTCTTAATTATAGAGTTGTCCTTCACTATGACAAGTGGTAAGTGTGGTCATCAAAGCATTCATCGGCATGGCCATATTACCACTTCACCACTTGCGATATCGACATCATAAGTCTATGGCCAAGCTCGCTGAAGACAAGATAATCGTAAGCCACCTACCCATTAATCTCGAGACCAAATGAGTTGACTCAGAATAAAGGTTAGGTATTATGTACTTGAAATGATCGACGCAGTATATTATATTGGTCGAAGTTAATCTACTAAATATACACCATTTCGTTAGCTTAACTGAAGAAACATCGGTTTCGACTACCACTTATATTTCCATCGCGAGCCAAGGCAATAATCCTGTGGAAAGACAAAAAAACCTACGGAACAACTTCTCCCCGGAATCTCCCATGCTTTCGGTGAGATTTGGTCTTCTTGAGCTGTCTCATGGAATCGCTATTAACGACTGCGTTCCTCGAGGCTTGTACTCGTTGATATTCGACCTCAAACGTTTGGGATATGGCTACGGAGCGTTTCGTTCTAATTGTTTGTCCCTTCAATACTCGTTCTTCTTATGATCTTCGCCTTGATCTCAGCACTTGTTTTTTGCTTGCATTTGCACTACAGTCCGTCGTACAGCTCCCGATTTACAAGCAAAACTTTCTCATGAAGACAACTTGGTGAGTTTCAATGGTCCGCACTCAGTCTATAACATGTCAAGGTATGATATCAGTTATAGACTGGGTGACGACGCCACCTTTAAATTCCGGAATATACTGACGAAGATTGGGTCCACCCAGCTGTCAAAAGAGTATCAGCCTCGATGAGAGGTTCCATCTGCTTAAAGCAGAGGATACTACCAAACTGCCCGGTATCAAGATCTGCTTGCTAGACATGATGTTGTGTTCAAAGAACCTGTTCTGTTTCTTACGATGTTCAGCAAATTCTTTTCCGCCCAGCTTGCATTCTCCTGAAAATAACTTGCGATGATGTTCTAAGTTTAGGCGTATCTACCACCATTACCATTCCATTATCGATTTATCCCACTGCCAACTGCACCCAAGAGGAGTGTTACTAGCTTCCTTGATTTAAAGCCTATCGATAGCTTAGTTTGTCTTGATTACTTGTGCGTCAACGGGGTTTAGAGGGCCTCTGAGCTTGGAAGGCCAGCCAAGCTGCACTGCCACGACCATGTATGTTCGGTACAAATCTCAAGCTCGAGTGAAAGACCCCGCCTCTCCGCATTGTATTTCAGTATACATCATGATTTCAACCCCACCCCTGCGAGATGTGCAGAATTCACGTTTAGTAGCTTCCATAATGTGTCGAATTCACCACTTGTATTCATTCGTTCGGAAGCCCTATCAATATCACCTGTTCATACATCTCAAAAAGGTAAGCTTCCTCGCAATATCCCAGCTTAGTGCTAAGATCAGATACCCCAAGAACCAACGAGCAATCCCCATTTCGTACCCCGCCAAGCAGCCAAGATACGCATCTGTCAGCCGAGCCTTGGATCTGCTTCTGTCAACTTTCCTGCACCTTACATAAGACTTTGCACCAATTATTACGACTATTCACCGCAGCATTCACTCGGCGCCGTAGGATAGCATCTTGGGTAATGCATGGCGAAGCGGGGGGTGACGCGCCACTCCACGAAAGATCACTGGACATCTTTTGAACGGAAGATACAAAGACCGCACCTTGCACATTGATTCGTGAAACCTCACAAATTTGCCTGACGGGTCTTTAAGTTTCTCAACTTCCGCCCCCTCGAATCCAGCTTGACCCTTTCCATAACGAATGGTTATTATCCCGACTACTTCAACTGATGGCCACTCACAGCCTGTTGCCATCACAGGTCAAGAAGGGCAGGACCCTGATGAACCCCCTATACCGCGGCCCTCTTCTTCCATTGAAGAAGTAAAGCAACTGAAGACAACGCCGGTCACAGAGCTGAGTACTGTAGGAACCGCTAGTAATAGCGTCACTGCAGTAAACAGTCGAGATGGCTGGGGTATATTCACTGGAGATGCAGACAATGCACATGTCTGCGACCATCATGATGTGGCCAAATTCTTAGAAGTTGAACCAGTGTATGTCAATTGTAGACTTCCCGTGACATTATCTAACTTGCAAACACAGTTCTGGTCTCTCAACTTTTGATGCAGAAAAGCGTCTTCAAACCCATGGTCCTAACAAGATCGATGGCTCGGGGCAAGTCTCCCTATGGGAGGTGTTGCTTCGGCAAGTGTCCAACAGTTTAACAATTGTAAGTGTTTCCCTCCCTTGACTCCATTCAACTGTAAGATCTTCAAATTACCGATGAATATTGCTGTGACTTCTACCTTAAGCTCATCATGATATTCGTAATGTGGCAATTGTCAACGGCGTAGTTTCATGGCAATGAAAATCACCATAGTCGCTGTCAAGACAAGTGGCTCTTGCAAAGGACGAGCTAACTCTCGCTCAGGTTCTGGTCATCGCTATGGCACTGTCGTATGGAACTCTCGATTTCATCGAAGGAGCCGTCATTACAGCCGTCATTCTTCTCAATATCGTTCTTGGGTAAGTTCCTTACTCCTTCGCCATGTCAACTGTTAACCGATGTCAGATTCGTCCAAGACTACCGAGCTGAAAAGACTATGCAATCGCTACTGAGTCTTGCAGCTCCATCATCCCAGGTCGTTCGTAATGGCAAGATCGAAATCATCAAATCTGAAACACTCGTCGTCGGTGACATTGTCAAATTGTCTACCGGTGTCGTCGTGCCCGCTGATTTACGCCTTGTTGAAAGCACCAATCTCGAGGTCGACGAAGCTCTTCTTACTGGAGAATCTCTTCCTTCCTCTAAAAATGCTGATATTACCCTTGCTAGTGCCGATGTTCCTCTCGGCGATAGGGTCAACATGGTCTATTCGGCAACCACCGTTACACGAGGACGTGCAACCGGTATCGTCGTAGCCAGTGGTATGAAGACTCAAGTCGGCAGCGTTGCCCAACTTCTGCGAGGCGGAGACAATTCCCCAGAGAGCACCAACGTCTTCAAAAGATGGTTCAAGAAAGTGGGTGGCGGCTTCAAAAGTATTCTCGGACTCGTCGGTACTCCTATGCAAATCAAATTGTCAAAATTTGCAATCCTTCTATTCGGTTTAGCTGTTTTGCTAGCCATTATAGTCTTCTCTGCGAATAAATGGCAACTCCACAATGAAGTTGTCTTATACGGTATATGTGTTGCCGTCGCCGTTATCCCGGAATCTCTCATCGCCGTCATGACCATCACCATTGCCGTTGGCGTCAAAGCCATGGCTGCAGGAAACGTCGTCATCCGAAAAATGTCTGCACTTGAAGCCATTGGCGGAGTGACGAATATCTGTTCAGACAAGACGGGTACATTGACTCAAGGCAAAATGGTTGCACACAAAGTCTGGATCCCTGGTTTCGGAATGCTGAGTGTAGAAAACGCAACCAATATTCTAGATCCAGAGGACGCAAAGTTGTCAATCGATAACGAACCTTTAGATCTATCAGATCTTGCTTCTCAACCTAAAATTGAGAGGCTTGTACCTGTTTTAGACGCCGTTGCTTTGTGTAACTTCGCCTCGGTATTCAGAACAGAATCTAGCAATGATGGAACCGAGAAAGTTCCATCTCTCGGTAACTGGAAATCAGTCGGTGATCCAACTGAAGTCGCCTTACAAGTTCTAGCGATGAGGTTTGGTCACGGAAAAGATGCTCTCTTAAGTTCTGGCGAATTGTCTGCTGTCATGGAGCATCAATTCGATTCAAGCTTAAAGAGAATGTCAATGGCTTACAAGAACTCAAACACCAATGAGGTGGAGGTGTTTGCTAAAGGTGCAAGCGAATCTATCCTTCCAATTGTTGACTTACCCGACAAAGACCGAGACGTAATCCTTCAGATGCTAGAAAGTCTAGCTAGTGAAGGTCTTCGCGTTCTATGTATCGCTACAAAGACCGTCTCCGACGATGAGGAAGCACAACTATCTGACCGCCAGTTCATGGAATCTAAACTTAAGCTTCAAGGACTAGTTGGACTCTACGATCCCCCGCGTCTGGAGACTTTCGCTGCTGTAAAGAAATGCCACGGTGCTGGTATCAAAGTTCACATGCTTACCGGTGACCATCTCTCCACAGCCACGGCCATCGCTCAACTTGTCGGTATCCTCGATCCTTCTACCCAGACCATTGACTCCGTTATGCGAGCCCAAGACTTCGATAAACTCAGCGACGCTGAAATTGACGGATTGGTAAATCTACCAGTCGTCTTAGCGAGATGTAGCCCGCAAACCAAAGTCCGCATGGTCGAGGCTCTCGCTCGTCGAAAAGCATTCTCGGTAATGACTGGCGATGGTGTCAACGATGCTCCAGCCTTGAAACACGCAGATGTCGGAATCGCGATGGGAATCAATGGTACCGACGTCGCCAAAGACGCAGCAGACATGGTTCTAACAGACGATAATTTCGCATCTATCGTCAAAGCCGTAGAAGAAGGCCGTCGTCTATTCGACAATATTCAGAAGGTATACCCTCCTCATTTCTAACATCATCTATAATCTAACCGAGTCTCAGTTCCTAATGCACCTCCTCATCTCCAACATCGCCCAAGTAATCCTCCTTCTCATCGCTCTCGCCTTCAAAGACAGCCGCGGAAACTCCGTTTTCCCACTCTCTCCCCTTGAAATCTTGTGGGTAAATATGATCACTTCCTCCTTCCTGGCCCTCGGTCTGGGCATGGAAGAAGCGCAAGCCGACATCATGGTTCGTCCACCACGGGACCTCCGCGTCGGTGTCTTCACCTGGGAGCTTATCTGCGATAAAATGCTCTACGGCACCTGGGCCGGGATCCTCTGTCTCATCTCTTTCATCATCGTCATTTTCGGCCCGGGAAACGGAAATCTTGGAGTGGATTGCAACGAAGAATTTAACGAGACTTGCACGACCGTGTTCCGTGGCCGTGCTACCGTTTTCGCAGTTCTCTCGTTCTTACTCCTCGTCACGGCCTGGGAAGTCAAGCATTTCTCGCGCTCGCTGTTTAATCTCGACCCCGCACGTTTCCCTGGGCGCTTCTCCATTTTCAAAGCACTTGCATACAATCGCTTTTTACTTTGGGCTGTGGTTGCGGGCTTCGTGATCACCTTCCCGGTTATCTATATCCCGACGGTCAATACGATTGTGTTTAAACACAAGGGGATTACCTGGGAGTGGGGAATCGTCTTCGGTGCGCTCATTGCGTATATCGCTTTCGTGGAAGCATGGAAAGCAATTAAACGACGGTTTGGGATTTGGTCCGGGAAGGGCCAGCGACAGACTTTGGCTCTTGACCAAGTCTAATTATGTGTTGTAGAGTTTGTGCGAAGGTGAGTTCGCCAACTCTAGATATCTCGTAGATGGGAGGCGAGAGAGTTAAATTGACATCTGGAAGGGCGAAGGAGATAATTGCTTTGGATTGGTGACGGTCTGCGTGACCCTGCTCGCGTACACGCTTGCATATTCTACTTCTTACACTCTTTGATACTTTGAAATTTCAGCAGTCGCATGGGCGCAGCGTTATTTGAATGCTTAGGTCCTCGGCAATTTGGAATTAGCAATATAAACACGCTCGTTTAAGTCCTAACTCATGCCGATTTCTCATCTATCTCGCGATGTGAAAGTGGTAAGATGATTTGAGATACCATCCTAGAACGCAAAAGACAAATACTTGCATCCATAACTACATTCTCTCAGACGTCGCAAATCCCGCAAACATAAGCAAGATCAGACTCCGAGGCATCTCCACCATTGAATCCTCTTACGCACATAATCATCAACTGTTACACCCGAGATTTGTCTTGCCCTCCTCATGTTATGTTGTGTACCTCAATCGTCCCCTAGCGTACCTACCCCACATCCCTCCGACGGTAGTTTTCACTAGCACAACATAGTGTATTTTAAGGGGATGGTGATTACTGAACAACATACATACGCAATAATTGTCTACCGGAAATGACGCCGCTGAGAGAGAGTCATGGACAGTAATTACAGAGTCAAATTCTGAGGTTAGTTCATGTAGTGCGACTTAGTAGTAAGATTTTACATTGATCAGTAAACAATGATTTCCCAAGTACTTATAGACCAACATAGAAAATAAAACAAACCGACCCATCACTACATCCCTCGAGTTTCTCCTTAATTTACCGCACTCCTCAAATTGCGTCCTCACCTCACTTACCACCTACCCCTCAAAATGCCCCTCCTAAAATTCTACACCGTGACAAACCAACTCACCCCCGAGGAAAAAGCAGACTTGGCACAAGTTCTCACAGCTCGATATGCACAGATCATGCCTGATTTCTTTGTGAACATTATGTTCCACGAAGTTCGTCTTTCCACCATTCCTCTACCTCCCACCCTCCGATTTAAGCCCCGAGACTGATAATAAGCCCAGTTACCCGCCCACGATTTCTACATCTCGGAGCGTCCCAACCCCGGAAACTTCATCCGGCTGACGCTCGAACATATCGCTGTGAACTGGGACGAGAAAAACACGCAGGAATTGGAGAGGGCGAATAAGTTCTTGGATTTTGTGGGGGAGGTTTTGGGGGACAGGTTTGAGGGGCGGGGATGGATGTGAGTTTGCGATGAATGAATGCCGTGAAAATGAAATCGACAGTCCAGAATTAGGCTTTGGTGGGGAGAAAAGTGCTAACGAGATGGTGTAGGTATGAATATTCTATTTTGCAGACGTCGAGGGAATTGTGGAGGGTGCAGGGACTTACACCGCCGGCGATAGGGAGTGAGGATATGAAGGTTTGGGAGAAAGCGGGGAGGGGAGTGAAGTTGTAGGCCCAGGGATGAGACGTAGTTTATGTTTTTTTACATATATTGTCTTGGTAATTTGACGGCAGGTCATAGGGAAGGCAAATTCTGGAAATTTAAAATAAGCACACAGAGAGGCAAACTCTCTGGGTTAGTTCGATTTGAAATGGTTTGGTGACGAATGACTATCATAATTTGTAAAATAAAATCCGACCGCGTGTACTGTTAAGATCTAGAATGTCGTCTCACAGAAACAGAGGTATTTGAAAACCAGTACACTTAATCGGATATCGCTTACGGCTCTGCCTGTTGTTCATCAAGAAGATATTTTACAACCCTACGTACCTAAGTCAATACTTCCACTACCTTAGAGGAGAAGTATTGCAAGACAAGAACCTATGAACAAACGATCGAAGTGTGGAGGTAAGACAATGAGCACAACTCCATCTAGAATACGCGATTGCCTATGCGAGGTTTGTCGTATTTGTATCTTAAATTGTTAGGAGGAAGGGGGCAAGAGATCAGACTAGAGCTTGTGGTGGAATGTGCGTAGTGTGAGCTGGTGAGAAGAATGGATGTTTATGAGGGAGATAATATTGGAAAGGAAGGAAAAGAACAACAATGCGTCATATCTCTGAGGGGACACTTCCTTGCGGCAAGATGACGGTACCCTGCTCAAAATGCCATAATCACTCTATTTGTGTAACTAAATATATTGTATTTCGTCCCTTGAAAAGGATCAACGTACCTATTGATAGCAAAGTGTTGAGAGGCATTGTCTAGACATTATTATGCTGGGTGGGTGTCTCGTCGGTCTTGCAATGGACTGGTGGATAGAGGACTGTATTCAAAAAAAAATGCGAAGCGCCAGAAAGAAAAGAATGAGTCCATGAGTTGATATCCCATATTTCAAACCTCCGTTGCGATGACACAAACTCTTGTTGCTTCTACAATTTCTACCCAAGCTAGTTTTTAATATCAACACAAGAGTAGCGTTAAAGAAAGACGTGGAATTTCAGCTCGCTTATTAACCCCTGATACCACTATACTTTTCCCAAGATGAATTAGTGTACAATGTACACGAAGCAAGCACCCCACGTTCTTATACACTCCTATACTATCTTGTCCCTGCAGAAACTTTATTTCCCTCCGATGCGAGCCTTTTCCGCAAGGAGGAAGTGTCTCCAACCCGTAGTCTCCCATGGACCCCTTTTCGGCTCATTTAAGACCGACACCTTAACTTTATATACTTTACAAGTGTCTTTCCCCTCAGATAAGTTGGTAGAAGCGTGGCTTCAGTGTGGAAGTTACCGGTTCTCGGTCTCGGATGTTTCGGCAGGTACAGTATCGGTTCGAGGCTTTCCATGGAGGTGCTTGTGCTGGTGATGCACGATTATATGGAACGGTTACTGCCATCACCAGAAGGGAAGGGACCGCAAGTATAGCAGAGGTCTATTTCTGTCATTTGCTTAGCTGAGAGCAGAATTGCACGCGCGTGCTCAGTGGTTCAGCAATGGAACTATTTGTTTTAAGCAAATGTGAAGCTTCCCGTTCGCTAGGACAGACACTTTCTAAGATGTGGTCCTGATCTCGGCTGAGGGATATGAGAAGATCTTTCAGATAGATTGAGTTAGCATGCAAATTCGTGTCTTTGCGTCTGAAAGGTCCAGAACATCAACAAGGATCGGACAGCTATTCCAAGCAACAAGCGCACTGCAGCTGAAAATATATGCTGCAGAACAACACGCGCAGAAAGTATATCCTCCCTTTCTGCGGACGGTGAGGTAGCCTGGATCAGAGTTCCGAAGTATAATGTACTCCGTAAGCCGAAAACGCAAAAATGCCAACTGCTTACTGAAAGTAATTACTCACAGCGACGGACATAACCCACCTCGATTAAACTCCAGAAGCGCAGACGCTCGGAGATTTGAACACTATTTAGAGGCTTAAGCGACCGGTATTTGTATCACCGGAAGTGATTTCGGATGTACTTGCCAGCCTGGGACTGGTAGCACAAGCGCTGGGCTCAACGGCTTTTTAGGCTGCAGGTCTGTTTAGAATATTATGCTGTGAATGTATGAGCCCCAGGCAGGCTTAGAAGTATAAATACCTTGGCGAAATTAATGGCTTAGACGGAGTTAGAATTAATGTCAAGACCAAACGCGGACAGAAATTCATAGTCTTAGACCCTCACGTTCTGGTGGCCCAAAGCCACAGTGACATCCCCAAGAAAACACTACGGCCTCTCGGCAGCGCTAAGCCGCCTTATTACCATATACTTTGTACTTCGCTCAGTGACATTTAATAGAGCCGTACTATAATGTCAAAGCAAAATCCCTAAGCGGGAATGACGTTCCAAAAGCAATTGTCGTGCTATTTTAGGTTCACAACGCTCTTTCTCAACGGAGAGCGGTCCTTGACCAATTATACCAGACGCCAAAGCTGTAGACGCTAGGATCTCAATTGTCTCAGAACACGCGTGGCTTTATTGATACGATTTTGAGATCTACAGGTCGCCGGCTTGTAAATATTGGATGGTAGTGCTGTTAGTGCAAGACCGCTCGTGGTTAGCTGTCGGCAAGGCACGAAAAACCACAGATCAGAAATTGATCCAAGCGTCAAGGGGTCGACTTGCGCGAAGGCTATTTCAATGCCAAGCAGGGGTAGTTTTCTGTCATGTATTTCTCATCCGCATACAGACAAATGAGAATTGTACGAAGTAGCTGCCAGTTTGTTTGCTGAAACTCGGTGGGGACTCTATACTTCATGACACTTACTCGTTATTTCTGATGGATTCGAAATCCTCGTAAGTCTAGATTTGGCAAATATTCTTGTCAAGTGGGGTTTGTCTCGAAGATCTCTCGAAGAGGTCAACTAGTCCTCGAGACAAGTAATTTAGTCCAGGAACCCCTTCTTGCATGAATTAAAGGTAATTCTCTACAGCTTTGACAGGCGAAATGTCTAATCCACTATTAGTTGCGCGGATATGAAATACGAACGAGCATTTATGATAAGCCTACCGGTTAGTGAATCGAAAAAACCGTCCGATCAAGTTGCCCTCTTGGTCAGACCATGTTTTCTCAAACACGTGACCGACGGACCGATGAAGATTGCAACACTACTAGCGGTATGTAGAATTTCCCCAAACTATAACTCATTCACATATTCCTTACAAAAGGTCTACGCGCACTGCACGAGCAACCATGAGATCTCCTTCTCCTCAGATCCTAAGCGCCTTGCTCGCCTGGCGCATGGTATGTCTGATATGTCCTACGCAAAGCATACCGGCAGATATGATAAGAAGTTAAGAACCAGGTTATCCCCGTGCCCCGCGCGTAGGGCACCCCCATGTACCCAAATGCGTATTCGAACCTCGTGAGGTCTTTTGAGGAATAGTTTGGCTTTGATCGTGAAGACAAAGTCGTCGTATAAAGGTTTCATGATGGATGAAAGAAGGCTAGGTGTGAGGTGGATACCGTGTTGGGGTTGGGAAATGCAAGAGTTTAGCAGGGACGGCAATTGTGATGCCTGGGCTTGGTAATGGTAGAGTAAGTGTTTGTTAACGGGTGTCGTGCAGATCAAGCACCGAGAGTAGTATTCTGCAGGGAAAGATCAGCTAATCTTGGAACAAACTTTTCATGTTCACGATAATAGTATTTTCGTAGCCAGAAAATATGAGGTAGACAGACGTTTAGGAAAGCGGTAATCATGCAGGAATACAGCATCTCATCATAGAAGCAATAATAAGGTTTTGCAGAGTGACGAGCTATGGTACGAAGCGCGAGACGATCCATCTGCGAATGATGTTTGATGCACGATCGGTCTGCTGCAGCGGAAGGCTTACGAGGTTAGCGCCCAAGCATGCATTTGGTCGTTTGCTTTGACCCTCCCTCGGGCTCCCCAATTGTCTCGCTGTAGCCTTTTCGAGGAGAAAGTCTCCTCCGGCTGAGGACCAGTCAAAATTTATAGTTCTCAAGGCAGTCTAAAAACTCTCATAGTATATGCAGCTGCAAGAGAATGCGATACGATGCTAGCAAACTTTGTTGTTGAGACTCAGTGCTGAAGAAACGGAATGTGAGGCTTTTATTGATGTTGATATGGGTTTCATCCTATAGCTTAGAGCCTTATCACCCCACTATCTTACCATCCAAAAGCCTCTCAGCTTATGATGCCCCGCAGCTGACGACGGCATTCTACAAACAGCATCGTTTATTATTCCTCCGCCCGTGTCAAGCGAGAACCAGACAACAAGCAAAACTGGTTTACTGCTTAAGGACCGTCTGATATACCTGATGCGAGAGCGCATGATCATTCGGTGTATAAAAGGGTTTGTTTTGCCGAAGCCGGCTGATAGTGGCATGGGAAATGACTGGTTCTTGGGGGTATATGTTGGTTTTGATATTGAAGATGATGATGTGCATTGAAATCATCAGGTTCGGGGAGAAGAGCGCGCCCACCACGCAACACAGAATGGGTGAGCAAAACGCAAATACCACGAACAATGATTGGATACAAGTTGCGCCTAGTAGACAGAAAAGTAAACCCTAGCATTGTGAAATCGATGTTCCAAAGTTTCCTATAACTTTTCCCTGTTCATGCGTCAAGTGATTACGCCACCCTTAAGTGCTCCTATAATTTCCCAGCCGTATTGCCCTATCCATTCGGAGATCCAGCTCTGTCAAAACACGCCATGATGGCGAGAAGAAATGTACAATGAAGAAATGTCCCAAATATATTCCTATCCATAACGCCCCGCTGAAGTGCCCTTGATTGAAGAAATGTGTGGTTCCCGGCGAGAATCGCTTATGCCATGGTAACCGAAGAATAATTGTAGTGACTGTTGAAAAGGTGGAAAGGTGATTGTAATCTGGTGATGGAGAAGAAGTGAATCGTCTGGCGAGTGAGAGATCGGAATGATGTATTGAGGATGAGATTACCCGCTACAGAGAGGACAACATCCTGGGACGACGATATAACGCTCATGTGGGCCGCGAGCACATCGATGTTCTCTCTTGCCGTCGACAGAGGTGCCAAAGAAATGGGCCCCTGGATCTTGACACGATGTGTAGATGTAGTAGTTCTTGGTGTATTCGCACATGATAGCGGGTTGGTGGAGTTCGTCTAAGTCTACTTGGTGTTAGTGAGAGCAACTGAACCCTTTGATATCTGTGGAACATACGATTGTTTGAGTTGAGTATCAAAGTCTTGTACAAGAAGAGTAGATGAAGCAGAATGTGGAGTGAAGCTCGAAGTTGAGATGAAGAGTTGGGGTGCTTGTAGTCGAACAGGCTGAGTTATATGTTTCTGAGGAGGGAGAAGAGAAAGTGATCGAGCTGATTCTGGTGAACCCCTTCCATAGAAAGTATAATATAAGAAAAGCAAATTGCTCTGGAGCGTACGGAACCAGCCTCAACGCACATTCTTGGAAAAGCTAGATTACTTATGTGGAAAAGCACGAGCAGCTTTTTGAGCTATGGGCGCCAAGGTCCCTGTAACAGAAGGGGGTCGACTGCCAAAGCTGCATGTGTGAACGTTTGGATGCCCACCAGGAGCGGAGTGACGATGGAGGTGCCCTGTGTGGTGCACGGAGCGCTCTGCAAGGAAGATCCACCATCGAGGTGCTCGGAATGTGAGTGATTCGGATTTCCTTCAGAGGCCAGTGAGACCAGCCCTGAGCCGTCGTCTGTCGTCGAGCCCTTGGAGTCTTGGGCCTTGGGCGAGGGCCAGGGAGCCTGCTGCACTGCGTAGGGCAAGGTTGGCAGAGGCCTCCCGCTTGGGCGCCCTACCAAAAGTGCCATAATCCACTCTCGACGCTGCCGACAGACGCAGACTTACAGAGACCGATGATCGACGCCTGTACCTTTGTACCTTCCGTACAGTACACTTTACTATCCCTGGGTACGCGAGTGTGAATGTTTATTACCCTCTTAGGCGGCTTAGGCTGGCGTGGGAGGTGCGTGAAGGCAGAAACCTACGAAGACTAGGGGGGCAAAGCGGTCGAGCGGTCAATTTCTCAAGTCGGGGCGTGTGTGTGCAGATGACAGAGAGCTCCGGGCAGCTTCATGGTGGGAATCTGGCCGTGACGGACAGACAGTGTATTGAGATGTGAGTATTGAGAGGTCATTGCCGTGGCGAGGAGCCGTAGGGTTACGGGATGTGCCAATAATGCACCATCACTGTCTGGAACTCTTTTCGCCTCAAAGCAAAAGGACTTCTGCTCAATTATTCGTGCTTTGAGCTGTTGACTCCACCGCCGAATTGCTATTTCGCCCACTGACGGCTCTGGCCCGGATCCCGACTGGTGCCCTCCGCCAAAACGGCCGAATAATCCATCCCCAAACTTTGAACTTTCGAGTGCTTTACCTCTGTACCGGTACGGTTATGGTTGAGGGTGGAGGTCAAAGCGAGTGACTGGGCAGAGGAATCATAGCCACAGGACCAATCAGCTATTGCAAAAGCACTTTGTTTGCTAGGTCGGACCTGGCCTCATTCCCTACGCTCGGTTCCTCAAGGACACATGGAGGTTTTTTTGACAACTCCATGTCGAAATAAGAATAACAATCCAGGCTCACCCGTAATGTCCTGGGGCAAGAAGCTGCGGCAATAAGAGTGACACTTTAGAAAACGTGAGAAGCATGCTATTAGCGGTCGCGTTCCCGCTAGATGATTGTGGCAACGAATCTATTCGTGGTCATCCTTGATATACAAGCTGGATTGCAAACCGGCCCTCGTATCATGCTTTCTTTTTGCTTTTGGGAAAGACGCTACGTTCCGTCTCCAGCTTCAATGTTGCTGTAAGTAAGTTTTGGTCACCGAACGCTCCGGTTCTAAATATCCTCAGGAACCTTAATATCTACAATTGCATCATTTGACCACCAACTAGATGCTCATGCTATTACTCCAATGATGGCTGATTCTCAAGCTCGGATGCAGAGGCCCCTCGTGCCTAGAACAGTCCATCGTTTGTGAAATTAACTTCACATTTCCTAAAATCGTTTCGAATTCCACGCCAACGCTCACACAAATTCGAGACTATTTGGAAACATTGCACATTTTTATCATTTCAATCCACCAAGTCAATAAACATTTCCTTTTGAAGATGGCATCACTTAGTACGGAGTATCACTCTCTTCCTCTCACCCGGTGGCGACAATCTCGAAAAACCAAATACACAACAGTCCGTGCGGATTTTACCTTTACCAGCTGTGAACCGATTGTGACAGGCGTTTTGTGACGCGCTTCCCAGGTTGCACGCAACACATGCCACCACTTTTGTCTTCAAGCCGAAATATTGAGACGGTGTCTCTTCAAGACGAATTATCCCCGAGATGGTGGTGTGAGAGTCCAAAACCGGACCACAAAGACCACAATAATGCAACGTGAGTCCTGTTGATGAGACGCCATGAAAGAGATCTATCTCATCAGCTCACTTTCCACGAATTTTGTTGGCTTTGATACTGCTCCCTGCTTTGCTTTGCTATCATTCGGACACCTAAAGCTGTTGATACAAGCACGTACTGGGCTCGAAATAGGTACCCCGCGAGGAACGTCATAGCGACCCCAATCACAACGGAAATAAACAGTTTCTGATGCTCATGCAGGAAGGGCCGTGCTTGTTGACAGGCGGCTCTGAGATCGTTGAAGTTTTGGAGATCGCTTGTGTTGCGTTTGGCGCTCTCCTTGTGATCTTCCCTGCCATCTTGCAATTGCCAATTTGGACTGTCTAGGTTTACTCTTCTTTGAAGTTTGAACTTAATATCCTCAACATGCCCAGTTCTCGCACAATAGTAAAGTCCGTCCGATACTCGAAACAGGCGTGATTTTGAGGTTCGAACTACGGAGCTCTCTCCGATTTTTAAATTTGCTGATCTGTCGCCGACAACCTGGAATGTTGGGTATGGAAAACCTGTTATGGGTTAGAATAACCGTTGCGGCTCTCAATGCCGGCGAGCTGGCGGAGGCAAGTGGATGTTCTCGTTGTCGACCATGTCCTTGATCATTACTTAAAAGGATATCGGTACCCTGGCTTGAGGAGAATAGTGACTTTGATTAGTTCATAAATAAGTAATTAGATGCTCACTAGACCATAGACGACCGAACATTAGCTACGTTTATGTCGGGCTCAATTAGGCGTGTGTATGCTACTCCAGGTTGTCATAGATCCCTAATAGTATGCTTGCTTTACTGAAGAACTAGATCTCTTCCCATCACTAGACTTTCCTAGCGGACATTTAGATAATCAGAACAAGCATATCACCGACGCAATTGTACAGATTCGGTATATCTTACGAACTGAAGTGTATTGCAATCTCTGCTCTGCACCTGGAAATGAGGCTCTCGAGTCTCGACCTCGCTTCACCTTCCTGTGAGCATGAACAGCTGAATATCAGTGCGCAAGGAAATTATTCGCCAAACATTGCTGTCTCAAAATCGCAGAGCGATCCCCGTTGTCCACCCCACCAGGAATCCGCCAAAAGTTGTATCTTTGTAAACAAAAGTACGAACTTCCGACCTTTTTGCATGGTCTCGTCGGTAGAGATGACGAGTCGGGATACACTCCGTGTGGAAGTGAGGGCAAACCAACAGGTCGGTTCCTCATGTCAATAGTCGAAGCGTACCGCAATTACCTAGGTATCTTTACCACTCCCTCTGCTTTCTCCGGTGTCAACTTTTGCTTCTTCAGCAACACACAAACGCCGCGTGTCTATGATCCATCATATGCGCCAAATCGTCGCCGACGCATACTGCTCGGTCGGGCTCCAGTCGTTGCAATCAGCGTTAGCAGCATCACGATGTTGTAGGCCAAAGCGGGCATGTTTCAGTCATTGCGGGAGCAAGCGTCGTTGGGTCAAAGCTGGTCGTCTGATGTGGCTCCAGCAGTGACCAGCGCTCCAAAACCTTTGAGTCGTTAGGGCCTGAAGTGGTGGAGTGTGGTGGACCAAAAGGCGTTACGAATGGGTGTTTTGTGTTTGCCCGTACGAGGACGTACCCATCAAGGTCTTTCCGCTGTGGTGTTTTGTGCGTGAGCCACAAATTACACGCGTCCAGATGTTTTCTTTTTTGTTTTTGAAAATTGGATACAGGCCCGACCTGTCATCCGATGTAGGGTTCAACGGCTGGGTCCAGTGCGGACTGCCTACCGCCTTCATAAGATCACAGCAGGGCCTGCTTCAGGAGTACGAGAAGTACGAAAGCATTCGATTCATTCGTATTCTTGAAAACCTGATCGAACTCTGACCAGAACACCCAGGTATACGAAACATTTCGGTAATTGGCACGAATTATTGCACGACCTTCCGGATCAGAGGTATGAGCTGTAGCAAATCATAGTGCTTCAAAGTATATATTGATCAGCCACTGGGTCGGGTGCCTACTGATATCGCCCTCACAGTCTCGGATAGTAACTTCTTCTGTATCAAACATGTAGAATTGACTTCACGTTGGACTACGACGGACTTTCATTCGTCGTACAAGACGGGAAATATTGTTTGGTTGTTGCACAACGCCAGATCAGTGCGACGTCAAATATTCCACTATCATTCCTCAAATATGACGAACAAAAGGCAAACCCCCCTTCCTGAGCCTTCCGACGCAAAACAAACTTCCGGGAATATTACACCTCAATCCATTACATCCGACCAACCCATCCTTACAACAGCGCAACACCTGCCGCCAATCCTCCGAGTATACCAGCTCCAACCCCGACTACTCTTTGTGCCCCCGATGTTCCTGTTGCCGAAGCTGCCGAATTCGTGGCCGATGACACGCGAGAGCTGACCGATGAGACTGCTGACGATAGAGCGTTTGTACCATTGCCTGAAGCCGCAGTAGGCGCGGAAGTTCCTGAGGACCCAGCAGCGGACGTGGAGCTGGCACTAGCACCAGTCGAGCATGTTACTGCCGTAGGTAGGTTTGTGACTCCAGCGATGCCACAGAAGTTTCGTGCGAAATCGGTTGCAGTCTTCTGATCAGCGGCACTGCAAACATCTGACAGACAACACGCAATGGTACTGAGGAAGGAGGGATTGGAGCAGATGCAAGTGATGTCGAGACTTGGGCATCCGCCGATGTTCGAGCCGCTGGTTTGAGCAGTAACACAGGGTCTCTGTGAGGGGAGGTTAGTTCCAAAGTCAACGAGCGTCAATATTGAAGAGAACATACAGCGCAAGCAGGGATGCCATCCAGCTGGGCACTAGCCAGGTTGGCCAGAGCGAGGAGTGTCGCAACGAAAGTGACCTTCATATTGTCGATTTGGGCTTGAAACTGATGATTTCTGGTCTTTAAGGGAAAGAACGTTGCCGGTATGGTCAGAAGTGTCAGAAGTGGTTGTTTGTAAGAAATAACTTTGAAGTCGCGACGAGCCGCGAGATTAATTGGGAGCTCCCAGCGGACCCAGCGGCGTTCGGATAAAGCCGATCACTCTTCTCGAAATGGAAATTGGCCATTTAGAGGCACGGACAAGACCACTGGCTGAACTATGGGTGATACACAACCATTCAGAACCGCAGAAGAAAGAGAACCCCTGAATGTTTGTTCAATTTGTTTCCAACCATAGCCTTGTGGAGAGCTGAAAGCACATGGAAAGTTACTTAGACAACGTTCTAGGCGCATCCGCATGCTCGATCGGATTGCATTACTAGTAGAGCGCACCAAGCAGATACAAGTATGGTTTCCTTTGCATCGCCTACCTAGCCAGCTAACGGAATCCAAGGCAATTATTTTGTTTTGATACTTTGAATACCGCTATTGTCCAACTTCTTGTTCGCAATAAAAAATGCTATCGGACCTACATTTGCAGCTCTTCCAAAGCTTAGGCCTCAAATGGGATCTCACATATCTCACTGAGGCAGAGCCATCTTCTTCGGATCCTTCAAGCAGACGTGTTTGGTAGATGTCCGTTAATCGCTACCCGCTTACGCTATCCAAGGAGCCATGGCTGCACTACCTGGACTACCTACCTACCTAGGTGAATTGTTCAAAAGAGACGGATCTTGCCACTATCAACTGCCACAGAGGGCGGACGAGGTCGATCAAAGAACGCGATGTTGCTCTAACTATCTAGCTTGTTTAACAGAATCCCGGATCGACGAGGGAATTTGGCTTTGCGGATACACAAAGTCGTAAGAGACGAGCTCGAGGTATGGCAATGACATAAATTGCTAAACACCATGATTCGAGGTCCGTTTAAAAGTCCTCTGGTTGAGTCAACCTGGTCGACGATGATAGGATTTGCTACAAGGAATTCTACGATCAGATCTTACCAGACCAGATGGGCCCTAGGGGGAAGGTGCTGTAAGTCTTACATGATCAAACAACAGTACAGCGACCGGGAGAGATTCCTTCTCATTTCGAATTTTCACAGGCACAAGATGACCGAAGTACTGAAGAATTTAGATGATAGTATTCGTGTTGCCAAAACTTACATCTAAGTTTTTTCATACAACTGCTCGTGGTTGACCTTCGTCTAAGTTTCCCCCGCGTCCCCTGGGCTGCCCTTTAGAGTTCAAGCACAAGCCACCTAGGAAACCTCACATGCCTTCCCTGCAGTGTCTCGCAGCAATCCAACCAACCAACAAAGCACTGTGCCTCCTTGCGATTTATTTCCTCACCCCTCTGATCTAATTTCCTTAGGCTTAACAGCCGGTCGTTTCAGTATCTTCGTTCTCATCGCGACTCACGATCCGACCTCATCGTCGCCCAGCCGTGTCTCCTCTTCTTTGTTTCGATCTGCCTCTTTTTGCACCCCAATTTTTGGCATAAGCGGGTCTTCCCGCTGCCATATTGCAAGATGGGGTTAGGGATCTTGGAACCACGATCTGCGGAGAGTGTACCAGGTACGTACGACGGAAAGAATATATTGTAGAAATCCGGGATGCTTCACATGGAGGCAATTTTAAAAAGCATCTTCTTTATCTAACATAAGTCCAGGAACTACCCGCTACTTTGAAGACCCCGAAACATCACCAGCGACAGCGACCGCGACCGCGCCCGTTTCCTCGAATCTGAAATACGATACCTCCGGGCCCGTTCCCATTGTTCTCATCCCTCAACCCTCCGACGACCCAAACGATCCTCTCAACTGGCCATTATGGAAGCGCGATCTCATAGTCACCATCCTCTCCATCACCTCCATCTTCGCGACCTGTCTAGGCCCTATTCTCGCGGCGAACACGCTCACCCTCTCCCTATACTTCCGTCTAAAATTTACCAAAATCGCGGTGCTTACAGGATGGTATCTCTTAGGCGTGGCTATAGCAGCGATATTCTTTGTACCGTCTGCGCGGATTTGGGGGAAGAGACATTTGTTCTTAATTGGAACGGTTACGCTGATTATTTCGAGTGTTTGGGGGGGTGCTGTCAAACATAATTATGATAGTCTGGCTGCGGCTCGGTTCTTTCAGGGTGTAGGAACTGCGCCATTTGAGACGCTAGTTAATGCTGCCGTGGGAGATCTATACTTTGTTCATGTAAGTTGGTAATTTTCATGTTCTTCGTTCCCCGGAAACTGGGTCAGATTTACGGCTTGGACGGCTGGAAGACATGATGAATACGTTGGGGACAAAGCTATGTTTACGGGATTTTTTGCGCAAATATTTACCGGGAATCACTCGTCTTCCAGCTCAAACCGATTTCAAGGAAAGAAGAGGAAGTTAGGTATCCTGGCCAATGGCACCTGGATCTGTGGACATAGGACTACGTGTAAATCATTGTTTCGGTGACTACGTTAGAAGACATTCCAGGACTCTGTTATACTGCTTAACAGTAATTGGTCATATCGGAGATTGCGATTTTTCATATATTGATACATTGATTCGGGACTAACTGACTCGATAGGAACGTGGCAAGCGTATGGCTTTGACCAATCTGGCAGTCTTTGGGGGGGCCTTCTTCACTCCAATTCTGGTCGGCCGTATCACACACGTAAAGACTCTAGGATGGCCGTGGACTTTTTACTTTGTGGCTATATTCACAGCCGTTTGCCTGCCTCTGGTCTACTTCTTCGTCCCGGAAACAGCATTTGTTCGTCCAGACCATCTCAACACCGATATTGCGATTGTCAAGCACGAAGAATACCAGAAACATCCAGATCATCAAACAGCATATGAGCTCAATCCAGGAAGACCCACGTCGGCAGAACGAGCTTCTGAGGGACAGGATCATGAGTCTCATCGATCAGCTACCGGCATATTTGCTGGGGCCGGAACGCCGAGGAAAAGCAGGTCGGAAAATCTACGTATCTTCAACGGTCGAGTTTCTCAAGAAAGTTTCTGGAAATTAGCGTTACGGCCATTCCCCCTATTTGCGCACCCGGCAGTATTATGGGCATCGCTGATTCAAGGCGCTATGATTGGTTGGACTGTTTTCATGGGAATTATCCTCGCGGCAATCTTTCTTGGTCCTCCTCTTTACTGGAATGAGGAGCAAACAGGCTACGCCTATGCTGGAGCTTTCGTCGGTGCAGTCGTTGGGTTTTTGATGGCCGGCGCACTCGCGGATTGGAGTGCGAAATACATGACGCGAAGGAACAATGGTGTATACGAACCGGAATTCAGAATCATTCTTGTAATTCCACAACTCATATTTGGTTGTGCTGGATTGTACCTATTTGGTATCACGGCTGCCGCACTGGTGGATTATCCTCACGTTCTTCCTATTGTGGGCTTTGGACTTCAAGTCGGTGGGATGGTTATTGGAGCCGTTGCTGTAAGTTTATGTACGAATATTACGGCAAATGAGCTAATTATCATAGGCATCTCTTTACATCGTCGACGCTCATCGTGATATCGCCATTGAAGCGTTCACAACAACCATTATTTTCAAGGTATGTCGATTATTCTCCCTCTTTCAGCAAGGCTAATATTTTCCAGAATCTATTCTCCTTTGGCCTAACTTTCAGTGCATACGACTGGCTCGTCAGTGCCGGAACATACAAGACTTTTATGTGGATATCAAGTATTCAGATCATTATTTGTCTTACTAGTATTCCTATGTGTAAGTCACCACGTCACCTTCTCTCTTGCTAAAAGTCTAACGTGCTACACGTAGATATCTTCGGTAAACGCAACCGAGATTTCTTTCACCGTCATAATATTTTGAAGATTTGTGGATTAGCGGGCTAGTGGTGCTTAAAAGCCGTTTGTTAGGATGTTTTAATTAGATGAGATAGTGTTTACACACATGTGCGGTAATTCATAGATCGCTTGTTGCTCTGGATTTCAACGATGGCTATAAGCGGAAGGTTTAAAATATAGCTAAAAAGAAAAATAATGAACTTTGGAAGTGAAATTTCGTCTTGCATAGTTGGTGCGGGTGGCGGATGGAAAGACAAGTGTATCTGGATTCATATGGGCAAGGCATTTACTGTTAATATAATATCCAGGATATTCGTAATCCGCTTCGCATACTTTTTGCGTTAGTTAATGGTTTGGTTTCACGTGTTACTGTATTACAGCCCGCTATTATTCTTCAGACTCGAAAAATCCCATGCAAAATCGCGGAATGAAGACCTTATGGAGGAGAGGGCGATCAACCGATGGATTTCTTCCTATTTACTATTATGCTTTCTTTTAGGGATGATCGTTTCGTTGATCTATAGAGCCATATCTTCTGGCATTAGGGTTCAGGATCACGCACAGTGAGAATGTGTAGTCGTTGATGTTAAGAAGGTTGACTGGGTGATGATTCTGGCACTTGATAAGATGTACGAAGTAGATATCTTGCGAGGGGATTTTCAGTCATGCTGGAGTGATGAAAGTTTTATTCCCAGTGTCTGGGACAGCAGACACCACATATGTACAAGACCATTGTCATAGAATTTTGGTATATTTTGTTCACCTACAGCCTCAACTCACATATAAACACCAAAGCATCACAGAGTGGCGTAATCCCATCCCATCCATAACTTCATCAAACTGGCACACATTCATTCCCTCTATACCACCCTTCTCTTTCCCATTCTCCCATTCCCCTAAACCTCAACATAAACAACCCGATTAACCCCATCCCCCCAAATCCCCACCACACTAACCGCAAACCCCACCGCCGAAATAGCAGTCCGGAGCACCTGACTCTTCATGAACCCCGTAATCCTCTCCCGGACCTCCTCGCCGTTCACCTCCTCCACCTCCTCCACCTCCTCCTCACTCTGATCACTAGCGCCTAAAACCTCATAACTCGAATCCATCTGCCGCTTCGCCTTCGCCTTGCCCTTCCCCTTCACGTTTCTCGCGGCAGTATATTTCGTAGGCGCGAGAAGCAGTTCGCTGACGGATGAAGAGGCGACGAGTAATGATGTCCAGAGCAGATACGGATGTTTTGCGTTGCGGGGCGAGAGCAGGTAGGAGAGGAGGAAGGAGGAGAGCGATATGCCTGCGAGGGACCGCAGATGGAGGAGCGAGGTGTGCGTTAGGAGGGCTGTTGCGCGGGAGGCGCTGGTTGCGGAGGGGAGGGTGAGGAGCGTTGGGAGGGTTAGGGCGCTGAGGGTGTAGGAGAGGCCCTGATGTATGTTAGCAGTTGTGTTGGGCGCGTGGAATTGAGGGGGCGTACTGTGTATAGGCCTAGAGAGGTTACACCTATGAATTTGAATGTGCTGTTCATGTTTGCGGATGTGTTTGGGGTTGCTGGCAGAGAACTGCGGGTTTGAGTGTCGGAGACGACTGACGTCGTGGAGCTGTTGAGCTTGAACCTTGATGCAGAAGATGGTGGAGGTGAGATGGCGGCGATTGGGTGTTGATTCGCAGCCAAGCTTGGACTGCGATACAAATTCCGCTCCGCCCCGCTGGTGAAGCCTCCGCGTGCCTCGGTATATGATTACAATCCAGAACACGACGGCCCGAAGCTATCACAGGTTCCCCGGATTTCGTAGACATTGGTTTTAGATGTTTGCAAGACAGCGACATATATACACCAAAAGGCAAACTAGCAGGGCAGAGATACTCAAAAACACCACAATATAACCTTCAATCCAATAAACATTCTCCTATCTTTGATACAAATCCCCCCTCCGCTAACATCCATAACCAACATCCCCAATCCCCGATGGCTCTCCCCAGATCAGAATACCTCTCCTCCACCTGGCGCGATGGAATCTTCGGTAAGACCCTCACCTCCTCCTGTTATATAAACCTAACTCTTCTATCAGACAATAAAGTCGTATTCTGCACCGGCGGCGGCGGAACCATATGTTCAGCGCAAGTCCGGGCACTCGTGCATCTCGGCGCAAACGCCTGCATCTTAGGACGTAATGTCGAGAAGACAGAGAAAATGGCACAGAGCATTGCTACTGCGCGGAAAGGGGCGAAGGTGATTGGGATTGGTGGGGCGGATGTGAGGAGTATTGAGAGTCTGGAAAAGGCTGTGGAGAGGTGTGTGAGGGAGCTGGGTGGCATTGATTATGTGATGTATGTCTCTCTCTGCCGATACAAAGATACAATACTGATGGACTATGAAGTGCTGGGGCAGCAGGCAATTTCTTGTCTCCCATCGCCGGACTGTCGGCGAATGCGTTTAAAACAGTCATGGACATCGATACACTCGGTTCGTACAACACGCTGAAAGCTACGATCCCCTACCTCATCGAGTCCGTAAAGAAAAATCCGAATACCGGGACGAATACATCAACAGGCGGCAGAATCCTGTTCATATCAGCGGCGTTCCACTATACGGGGATGCCGTTACAGACACATGCTGCGGCTGCGAAGGCGGGGGTCGATGCTATCATGGCGGGGACTGCGTTGGAGTATGGTCCGTATGGGATTACTAGTAATGTTATCACACCTGGACCTAGTAAGTTGACCTCTTCCCCTGATTTTATACTTCCAATATATCTAACACCCTATCCAGTCGCCGGCACAGAAGGCATGGCCCGTCTCGGCGACCCGAAATCCGAAGCCACCGGCGCAGCACAGCGGAAAAATCCATTAGGTCGCTACGGAACAGTCAAGGAGATCGCAGATGGAACGGTGTATCTGTTTGCGGACACGGGGAGCTATGTTAATGGCGAGGTGCTGGTTATTGATGGTGGTGGATGGAGGTCTACGGGTGCTTTTGATGGAGAGAAGACTTATCCAGATTATTTGCTTGATGGGACTTTTACGAAGAAGGCGAAATTGTGAGGGGGATAGAGCGGGCGTTTTGGTTGGGATGGCTGATATGAAAATTGTAAAGATTTAGGGGTGGATGATTTGAGAAACTTGAAATGCTTTGTGGCTTTTCGGGTCGGTTCCAGTTGAAACTCAGGAGTCTACTAAATGATATAAGCTCAAATTATATCATCAAAGAAAGCGTGTAGGCGTTCTATCTCCCAAAACCCCCTTCGTGTCCCTGCGGGATGGTTTGCTATCACCCAGTGGTATTCTAAACACATACCAACGATTTTAACAATATAAGCTATATTTCATCTATAAGCCTCTCACAAGCCGAAATTTTCTCAATCCCTTGGTGCAAAATAAGCACCGAACTTATGCTTAATCATAGGTCAGGCTGACACCTAACCTGTCTTTCACGAAACGACTTTCGTGGAGGAGCTGGCTTTTGAGGAATCTTGAAGTGGTAGGAGAGCTGGAAGACGAGGGTACACCAGTCTTTGTCGACGTTTCGTTTTCTCAAGAGTAGAGCTGATGTCGAAGTGATGGGAGAGCGTACTCTAGAAAAGAGACCTGTTGTAGCGTTATTGAACCACACAAACTGGGCTCTCACTATCAATACACCCAAAATCAACAACATACTTATCAGTTAATCCCTAAGTTCAGTGCCGTTGATATACTAACATCCCACATCCACCTCCATAACTAAATCTAATTTCTCTTTGATCTCGCTTAATACAAAGACCTACGACAAGGCGCTGGAGTGCCGATTTGTCAAGATCAAGGCCGGTTAAAGTGAGCAGGGAAATTGATGGGAAACTAGAGCAGGTGAATATACCGTGAGGGATGCCGTTAAAGCAAGGTAGTATTGATGCTACAAGACTCGATATAAACAATCCAAGAAAATAAAACTACAACAGAAACAACGCCTAAAACCACACACACCTCTCCAAAATCCAATCCAACCTCCCTGAAACACCATTTCCTTCACCAAACCCCAAAGAACCGCTACATTCTAGCCCAGAACAAGACCCCCCAAAAGCAGTCCTACAAAATGAGAACAGATGAACTTCTAACCGAAACCAGCATGCCCACACACCCTATTTTCGATTTTACGTGATCTTGAGTTGTTTGAAATCACACGGCGAATGAGGAAGTTAATAGGTAAGTCTTGGTGTAGTGCTTCTCGCACAGCAAAACAGATGACATTTACTTTGCTTGGATGGATGTGGTGCTGGAGAGTTCAATGGTCTTCGGATTCTCTCAGGCGAGGGTGAGCTGAACCAGTATGTCCTAAATAGGGTTACGTGTTCGAGAAGAAGATGCTACAAGGTTTATGTACAATATCTGAGATAAATATAACGTAGATTTTTCTTTTGCTGCGTAAATTCCAACAACGCCAAATTATATTACACTCCGGTCCCAATGCAATCTACTCCCCCAAATATCATATCTTCCCCATCCGTATCTCTCAAACCCCATTTCCATTTCACCAAGTCACCTTCTCATCTCATCCCACCTCAACCCCACACCAATCTCCCAAATAGTTTTACAAACACATCTTACTGCTTTTTTGTTTCACTCCTCATCCTCAATCTCCTCCCTAACTTGTCTCTCTACAAAAGTACATTAGCCCATCTCTCCACCATCACAAAATGAAGAAAGGAAGACCCACCCCAGATCCTCCCCGCGGACTTCAAAATAATCTCCACCTTCGCCTTCAACTTGCGGATATACTTCTCTTCACTCTCGGCATCCAGACGTGGTTTTTTCGGTTGTGCCTAACATATTCTCCCAGTCAGTACGCCGTCATTCACTAGACAACCAGCCGCCATCCAGAAGACATGAATAAACGAATGATACCTTGAGAGGAATGAAACGTACCATGATCAAAACCGGCAACAAATCCTTAACATCCGCCGCCGCAACCGCAGCGACTGTTTTAAACCCATTTTCCCAAAATATTCTCGCAGTACGACTTTTCACATACGTGATCTCCGCGAGGGCGAGAAGATCGGATTTCGCACCTATACTTCATCAGCACAATGCCCCTTCCATAGCCAACCCCTCATCCCTATTCCCACCCCAAGACACCAAAAGACAAAAGACAAAAGCACTTACCAGCCTTCAGCCTCTCCTCATAATGCCCCAAGACCGCCGCAAGCGCCCCCCACCCCATCGTCCCACAAAACCTGACCATGCCCGCCGCAAATCCATGACACGTCTGCGCCAGGTTCTGGATGATGCCGCGGGGGAGATCGTATTTGCGGGCGACCTGGGAGATGGGCATTTCGTTGCTGAGGTCGCGGAGTTGGAGGGCCGTGTAGAAGCGTTTGTAGATGCGCGCGAGGTTTATTTCGGCGAGGGTAGTTTCTTTTAGGGTTGCGCCGTTGGCCCTGTGGCTGTTAGAGGGAGGGAAATGGGGAAGGGGGCGATGAGAGATACATTTTGTTTATGGTGAGAGGGTTGAGGCCGAGGAAGGTAAGGACGCGGAGGTTGCTTTCTGATAGGTGGTCGATTTCTTTGAGGAAAATTTTCCACTGGGTGGTGTTAGTAGCGGGTCGTGGAACACCGCAATACCAAAGCTGGAGTAGGACAAGTTGAGAGGAAGAAAAAGGATGGACATACGTTTACTTTCGAAGTTGTCACCTGCACCGGCGTAAACGTATAAAAAGCATGCATATCGCCGTCCAACACGAAAGCTTCGAGCGCTCGTTTCAACTCTTTATGTACGAAAAGCCCATCTTCTGGGGCTAATAATGATGCAACAACAGCCTGACCAATAAGTGTAGCTTCATAAACTCCATCCATGGGACTGCTGACCAAATCTGTTTCTATGAGATCATCTAGGGTGCTTCTAATTGTAGCAGAAAGCTCATTTCGATCAGACGTCTGATATAACAGGGTTTTTTTGATGTAATTGTCAATTGACTCGTCACTGGTTGCCAGTTGTGTTACAATAACTTCCAGTAAGGCTCTGTTGCATCATTAGTACAATCAAAAGTCCGGCTGGTACATTTGCGACAATCACCTTTTGATGCCGCGCTTCCCTGGAACTAGACAACTTTCAACACTAGGAATGTCGGCCTCCATAAGCTCAGCTACTGCTTCTAAATCAGACTTCTGACAGCATAAGTATGTTTCACCAATCTCGTCCTTCCCTTTTCGACCAGCTCTGCCCCTCATCTGACGTCTAAGGAATTAGCATAATGACTTTGGCTAATGAGAAGTTACTAACAGCATTGAAGGTCCAACGAGATCCGCTCCCATCCGTGCTCCATGTAATATGACTCTTCTAGCTGGAAGGTTGATACCAGCCGCCAGACTACAGGTTGCAACGATGACTTTAAGAACACCCTCATCGTATGCTGCCGCGACCAGATCTCGCTCTTCAGTGGTCAGACCAGCATCTAAGAATGAGTCAGTATGTATCAGAACCTCTCAGCTAGTAAAAGACTCACGGTGAAACGCGACGCCCACCGGTATAGTCTTTTCGAGTACTGAGTCTAAGCCAATGGTCAAACTCCGCAAGTCACTAAGTAACTCTTCTCGCTTATCAACGATATCAATATTTAGTTCCTCTGGGCGAGGCATCACCCTGCTAATCAATTGAGCGTCTGTTTCGCAACCCACACGGCTGCTACAGAAAACAAGAGCGCCATAACCCGCACTGGCAGTCTCATATGCAAGAGAAACAACGGCATTTACCAAAGAGCTACCAAACTCTGGGTGCTCTGAGGGTACGATTACCCTAGTAGCTTCCGGTCTCATTTGAGAAGAAACCTGGGTCCGCTGGCTTTGTAAATTGAGTTGAGTAGCTGTCTTATAAAAACTGCTTGATGATGAAGCGTTATAAACATTATTATCAAAAACAAGGTACTCTTCAACAGGCACGGGTCGGTATCTGGATATATAGAACCTAGCATTATCAAGCCATTTTGCTAACAGTTCAGCATTCTATAGCGGAATAGTCAGAAAAGCAAGATACATTTGGTCCGATTATGACCTACATTTAAGGTAGCGCTCATGCCTATTATCTGATCTGTACGTCAGTATCCATACACTGTACGCATTCCAAGTGGAAGGATGTAAATCATTTCATATGTGTTTAACAACGACTTCAGACTCACTTGTACACTTTGGTCCAGACATAAAAGTTTCGTGGCCATCAATTCCAGTATGTAACCCCTGCCCTCATCATCAAGCATATGTAATTCGTCCATCACGACAACGGCCAGATTTCCAACCGACCAGTCACCAATTGCTGCATTAATCAATAAGTTTGCCTGTCAAAAGTTGGCGGTGATCCCCGAAAGCGTATGTCAGCCTACCCTTTCAATCGTGCAAACCGCAATGTCGAGGTCGGCCCATGCCAGATTTGACTTGCTACCACCAAAAAACCCAACGACTCTGACAGATTCTTCGTCTCCACGCTTGCTCCACATTGGGTTCTGTTTTTCAGGGTATGGTTTCTCGGCCACCTTTTTGGTGATGCCGGAAACCACTTGTCGCAACCATCGCAATTTCTCTTGAACGAGAGCAACATACGGTAAAACCAAAATTGCCTTTTTGCCTGGGTTTTCGACTATCTTCTTGATCATCAGGACATCTGCGACCAAAGATTTGCCGCCACCGGTTGGAGCAGTATAGACGAGATTTTGCTCTCCGTCTAGCGCGCCGCTCTTCAACAGGCAGTCTGACTGCCATGGATAGATAGACCTGACACCTAAGCTAGCCAGGTTATCTACCAATTGTTTGGGAAGCCCGTAAGCTCGGTGCGATAAACTCAGGTATGGGTTTGAGGTCGGAGCAGGCGTTAGAGCCAGATGCCGACGCTGAGAATACTCGGTTGGTCCATGAGTTTGAAGTCGGGTGTGTATCACACTCGCTTTCAGAGGGTCAAGACACCTATGCAAAGTTGGACGGCGAAATTCCGATTTCTTTGCAACATCTCCTACAGCAGATTGCGCAGATGCTTCTGACTTTTCATGGTATTCGTCAAAGGTTCTTTTTTGGCCGACATGGCTGATTGTTGTCTGAGCCGTTTTGGTTGCATCAACACTTGTCTTGTGGAAAATTCCAGATATTCTTGCGGCGGTTCTGGCATCCATTGCGGCTTTCCATGCGTCACCCGTCACCGGATATGGTTGAGACGGTGTACCTTGGGTACAAGCGCGAGCAACAGGATAATTATGTCAGGATACAGCATTGCAGAGCCTTGGTGTAGCGATGAGGTGCAAAGTGCGAAGCAATTGGAATGCCCATATACTAGGAGCAGTTAGATTCTCTAGATTCTCTAGCATGCCCTGTTGTGTTGTCGAAGTGGAATTGACGCGATCAAACACGACCTCACGGATCGCGGTGTGACTTTTCGAGGTCCGAATTGCAGGGGAACAGCAACCGAGGATCTGGTCTGGCCAGAGTTCCGGCCTACTTTCCTGAACCAGACGAGCTAGAAGTGTGACACGTTGCAAGGCGAAATAATGGTTGAGATGTTGGCAATATGACGATGGAAGGATTGCTGCGAAACGAGGTTATTCGAGGTTATTCATCACCATCACCATCACCTGCGGCGGATTCTCCCATGTGTGGTGCTCCTGTCAAGGCACAAGGAGGAGGAGGGAGGACAGGGGACGACCAGGGACCAGAGGCGACGGACCAGATGTTCGTCGTTCTCCACAGGGGCAGCCCGTTTTGGCATGTGGCCAATCACACGTGCAGCTGGGCTAGCAAATCTTCGCAGCTCCAAAAGCGCCGCCCGCATTGCAGCCCCGGCAAACTCTACGACATCCTTATTCACCCCACCAAAATCGAGACAAAGCCGGTCGCCCACTTGACGCTTCTCTGCAGTCGGTCAATATCATTCTCAGATTTCCAGCTTCTCAGGATGAAGGAGTGGTATTTTGAATATTCTATGTTGACCAAATCCTCTATCTCGATCTCTATCTCCTTTGGCATATGCCACCGTTTCGCTTACGTCGCCTTTCTTCATCGTCACATCATGAAACGGAACAGAGTCAGCCAGCAGTGGATGAGCACAGCCTCGAAGAATATTTCGAATAACCTCAAATTTCCTGGCCTTTATGTTCATGGTGATGCCTGGGGCTTCTGGGAAAGCGACGTCGGCTTAGGATGTTGGTGAGGTTACCTGTGATCCTCAACTCGATATCGGGGGGAAGTCGACTGATCCGACGAACCTTAAACTGGAGCATTGAATATTTCGGAGGCATTTTCTAAGACTTTGGAGCCCAAACTCTATCATTCCTCCGCCCACGGTTGACCAATATGACCATCTTTTCATTTCTACGAGGCTCTTTGGTAGGGCAGAGTATAGACAAATGTCGGGGATGACCGAGGGTTCCGTTCAGTCATTTCTTCAAACACGTTGCAAAGGTACCTCGACAAGTCTTATCAAAGCAGACTACGGCTACAAAAAACTTCACATACAGCGAATTAGTGTGGATATCCTTTGCGTGATGGTAGCCTTTGCGTGTTCTGTCACTGATGAAATGTGACTACCTAAATGGCAAAGACCGGTTTCGTCAGCCACCGCTCTAACTACAAGCTAACCTTGGGAACTTTCAACTAAACGTCCCTCTCGCGAACAAAGATGCCCCTCAGCCATACTGGGTTTACGGACAGCATCAACATGTTGAATCTCGGCGAGTCAATAGACCATAGAGGTATTTAGCCAGAAGAAGTGACACAACCCAAAGTGATTAAAACGACCAAAAGCACTCAACTAGATGGATTTTGATGTAAGAGTAAGAAATTGCTGCCTAGCTACTTCCGCCGCCCTCACTCTCCCCAGCTTCTGAGCCTTCTGCCATCACCGTCGGCGCTATCGACTCAGCCGATACTTGTGCTTCCTTCTCTAACAAGGATGTTACTGGCTCTACATACGTGTTTGCTGCTTCTTGACCAATTCTAGATAAGATAAGGATCCAAGCAGTTTAGAGTACGCCTCGCTACACCTCTTACCGTCGCAGTCTTCAGCTTCAACAACAACAGTCACTCCTAGCTCGGCTCCTACAAAGATCCCGATCTGTGTTGAAAAACTGCAATTAGAATATTTGTCTTCTTTATCAACCTCAATAAAGCTTTCGACATAAGGTTCACGGTAAGATTATACGATACTACCTATAAAGTCCAAACATCATAAGAAAGTAGCTAATATACATTCGAATAGTTATGGAGCCCACAACTGTTTCAGGCTCATACATCGAGCGCTTTCCCATCGAGATAAGGCATCGAATCTATGACTTTATACTCGCACTTAACAACAAAAGTGAGGTTAAGGAAATGATGGATGAATTTATGGCCGCCAAAAACAATGAGGACGCGCTCATGGAATATGAGGACGATCAGATGGAAAATGAGGACGATCAGATGGATAGTGAGGACGATCAGATGGACAATGATGATAGTAGCGCGAAATCATCAGAAGAAGATGAGAGTGATGGGGAATCGGCCACAGAGGCCGAGATTGAGGAAGCCATCAACATTTGGCGCATTCGCACACAACGGAAGAAGCCCGGTGTGTTCAGATTTACGCTGAAGAACAGCAGAGGAGACCTCATGGACGGCGTCCATTTGACATATGAAAGGGTCGCTATCTCATCCGAAACAAATTTCTTCTCTCAACCTATCATGCTAGTGAGCAAGAAGATATCAATAGAAATTCTCACTTTAGTCGCACCGACTAGAATGTTCTACGCGGTAGATCCACGGGAGCTCGACCTTTTTGCTCAAAAGCTAAACGATTACTACAATGTCTTGGGCCCAACAGCACTCCAACTACAAACGCCGTTTCTTCCGCTAAGCTTTGAAGTAAACATGGACCCAGGGCACAGATTATTAGACAACGAGTGGTCTACATGTGTAGGGGCACACGGATATGGTCTATTGTGGCACTTTGAACAGTGGTTCGTCGCCTTAGAGAAGTTGCGGTTGAATGAACGGATTCTGTTAACGTTCACCAAGATATGGAGGGACTTTCGTACATTGCGGAGATTATCAATCAAATATGAGCTATCGACAAACAAGGCAGTCCTGTGTAGATTTGACCCTCAAGATACCCCATATGCCGATTGGGAATTCTGCTGTCGTCAAACGGAGGCCGCTGTTGCAAACACTACGCATCCTAGCTCATTCAATCTATCTCAAAAAGAAGTGTCGAGGCTGGAAGAACACGGCTGTCGCGGGTTCTTTAGGAGGCTAGGAAAACCATATCATTGGGAGTTGTACGATCGTTACGATCACATTACTTCCGAGACTTCATACGACGACGGGTATGACTCGGAGAGGGACCTCTGGAGCGGGTGGGAGTGGTACTGATAGGATCTCTGAGCTAGGCATTAGAAATATTTGGACGCCGTCTATATCGGAGCTATTTTGCTACAAAGCAAGATTTATCCTCTGGAGACGTGGTGGAGCGCAGCACTAATAAGAATATTGAGCATAGGAGTCGATTTGAAATTTTCACATGTCAGGAAGCCAGCCATGCGAGGATCGAGGGGCTGGCGTTTCGGGCCAACTTGAACATCACAGTATCAAAAGCAATATAATACCACTTGAATTACAGTAATGAATCTTTGATCGTAGGCGTGAGGGTATTTCTGGTATTTTGGGCAGAAGGGACAGTAGTCACAATACCATTCTTTTGTCTCTCCACCCCTTGAAATTATCGCTTACCTATGTAACATCCTATTCGCGAGCCCTGGCTAATATCCCAACTTTAACGAACAATGAAATAGATCAACCCTGTATAATGGGAACACATACAAGGCATCATTCATGCATAGTATTGACAACAGAATGTCAAGTCTTTAATTGCTTCTCGGATTGTGATGCTAGACTTGAGTACTAAACTAAAAGGTATTGCTACCGATGTAATATGAAAACTATGAAGGACAATTCTTGAATGCTTTCAATATGCGAAGAGATGATACCTAGTCATCCATGATCCAACTCATCAAAATCCACTAAGACCATCGAAGGTTTTGGGCACCTCGCCGTCTTTTCTCTCAATCTGCGCAACAATCCGTGAGTTGTGGTCGTGCTTTTCGTCTCTAGCGTTCATCTTGTGGCGGTCGAGCCAAGAGAGAATTAAGGATGCAGATAGCGGGCCAGAAGAGTGGTCTGAAGAAGAAGGTGGGCTGTCTGAAGGGCACGAGGATGACGAGGAGGGTTCTGTCAAAGCCGCGGGAGAGAAAGGGAATAGCGTGAGCGATAAGGAGGGTGATGTGAATAATGGGGACGTAGGAGAGGATGAAGCAGAGGATGAGATGGATGACAGCTCGGTCCTTGCCGCGCCCGTCGACAAAGGCCACGGAGCTCGAAGCAGCCCAGAGACTTTTCTTTGAGAGATGGTACGAGGGCGAAAAGGACGCCGTCAATTCTGTCACTAGGATAGCCCATGTCAGGGACGGAGACGCACGAACAAGATCGTAGCTGGGGGTGGAAATCTATAGCAACACGGGAATAAAATAAACATGCGTTGTTCTTCGACTCAGCTCATATACTCATGCTATTGATGAATCTAGAGCAAGCCAGCCATCGAGCCTTAAAACCCATATAGTTCCTAGCCATCTGAGATGTGTGGCAACGTGACTGCGACCTGTCATGCAAGATATACATTATCATTAACGACGCCATTCTTGCGTATTCATGTATGCTTGCCTACACCCTTGTACGGGACCTTGACATCTGCCCAGGTGTACCGCAAGGCTCGGGAAGTGTCTACTTTGCTGTGACGTTTGGACGACGTCCTTTCTCGGGGTGAAATGAGACGTGGGAGACGCGCGAGCAATGTCTCGTTACCTTTTTGGGAGGAGAGCATTAGATATTTATCATGGCTGTTCGTTTTGTATTGAGCTACAACGGTGCTAATGATACGTATCTACATCTCCATGAAATTTGCTTTGACAGCAAGAAACGGCTAGAACTACCAGATCCCCAAAAATGATAAACGCGATACATGTCTACGTCTCCATGACATTTGCCTCGACAGCAAGAAACAGCAAAGATATCATTTGATCCTCAAGAAGAACATAAATATGCCACATACACGCCACAAGAGCACCAGCACTACAGTATCCCGTATTAGTTTCATCATGTACGCGGACGAAAGGTTATGTCCTTACCTTTTTGGTTTTTGTTTCATTCTGACCTCATACCATGGTTTGTTCCGCGTCTTCTTCAACGAATAGGGACGCATCGCCGGATTCTTGTCCTGGTTCTATACCTCGTGCTACCTTTCTTGCCTCTTCCATACTAAGGCCATGTCCATTGGGGGCTCTCAGGTGTCTTAACAGATGCGACAGCCCATTAAACAATATGCTGTGGCAAGATGACAGGCCAATACCAATGGGACATGCCTGCGGCTGAAAAGGACGAACCCGCTTGAATTCCTCTAGCATGTAGCGCTCCCGGTCCTTTACAGACGCCAAACCATGTATGCTCTTGAGATGACGAGTATAAGAAGTCCACTGTCCGAATAGAGTTTCCGACTTGCATCCCTCAAAGGTGCACCGCATAGGTGGCGTGATAGGTCGATGGTTGTTCATCTCGTGAGCTTCAAGAGCCTGTGCAGTCAGGAAGATTCGATCGCTGGTGCAATCTGGCGCCGTACACTTCCTCGGTTCAAAAGATTTATTGTGATACTTTAATATATGCGATTGTAAAGACTTTTGACTCGACACTTTTGTATCGCAACCCTTGTAGTGGCAGCTGATCGTCCGCTCTTTTTTCGTCATCGGCTTCTCCAAAGTACAGGCCACTTGATGTTGTCTGAGTCCATCCTCAACTATGCTGCTGTAATTCTTGCAAAAGCCACAGTGAAAAACATGCGGGGTAGGGGCGTCTCTTGAGTTTCCGGTGGGACATAGGACCGACAAGAGTTGATGGTCGGTCGCAGCAGACCGCCCCTCGATATTGCTGTTTCGAAAAATGTTGATTTTAGACAATGCCTCCACGAACGCTCGGCCATCGAGCTCCAGCAAGGATTTCTGGGCAGAGCTGTCGCTCCGCGCTGCACATTCAAGAAGGATATCCATCCCCAAGATCTCCTCATCCTCCCCTATGGCTTCATCGTCACCGTACACCAAGGCAGAGAGTGTTGACACGGCGGCATCAGTTTCCACATCCACGTCAACGCCGTCTTGATTTCCATAAGACGTGAGACGGGGGTCAATGAGAGACTCCAACGTATTGCCGACAGATGACGAAGGACTTTCGGAGGTTGGCTTTGGAGCTGAAGCCGTAGGGGTAGGCAGCATTAGTAGACGTGGAGAGGACATGGTGTGAGATTTGGACGGCGTCTTGTCGGCATTTCTCTCCGACTCGATGAATGCGGCAGCTCTCGATGACTTGAGCCGTCTGCCTGCCTTAACCCTCTCTGATCCCTTGGTGGCGTCGAGGTTGTTTTCCAGGCAGTAATCGTCAATCTCGTGGCCCTGGACTCGTTTCCTTTTGTATGCCTTCCCAACTATCGCCGTCTTCCTACTGACGGGTAGCTGCTCAGCTCGAGACGAATAAGACTCGTGCTCCACCCCACCCACATAGGCATCCGTAACGCCGCTTTGCAAGCTTTTTATAGAGTGCCCGCCGATAACAGCAACTTCTGTACTGGCGACACCTAGTGGGGGGGCGTCGGGGGCCCGCTTGATAGTCGCAAGGTCGCGAAATGCCCCGCGGCGAATATCATGAGACCTGATATCCGCCAGAATGCCGGCATTGAGCCCTAGCTCCTTGGTTGTTTGGTTCAATGAATTAGTGCCGTTCGAGGAGTCCCACAAGATAAAGCCAGATGAGATGTGGAGGCTGGGAATGACCGGACGATTCGGGAAAATCCATTGAACAGTGTTATCCACTCGCCGAGATGCTTGGTCAAAAGCATGATCAAGCGACAATATGTTCCCTGACCGGAGAGCTTGGATCAAGAGCAGCTTCACCGCGCAGATGATATTTAGCTCGGGGGCTCTCAAGACGGTGAGAGGTACCTCTCGATAGGTGTTTTTCTCTCGTCTGCGGACACTTGCATCAGCTTTGTGGAGAGTGAGTGGGTATTCAGATGCGCCTTACTTTTGATTCTTCTCGTACCTCAACAAGCATGAGACTTGGACGTCGTCTATCGTCGTCCAACCAGGTGGAAGTGTCATGACGATATCGCTCCATTGCATATACTCCGTCTCGTATCCCTTGGACCTACAGATTTCTCCTGCACGACAAGCGAGGGCCGACTGAAGGACGACAGACAGGGCTTTGTGAACGACAATGTCCCACGACCGATATCCGTTGTCGATCGCGTTTTGAAACCACGCTCTCACCATCTTCTCGACCAGGTATGTTCCCACCCAATGAAGCTCCTTTCGAGCCCTGCCTCGAACAAGTTTGCCTTCATCCGCGAGGGTATCAAAGACGGCGTCCAGCCTCGCCCTCTCATTCCTGGTCAAGGCGAATTTTGGGTAGTCAAACGTCAATGATGATATCAAAACGCGGATCCCAGCCTTCAAGGTCCTTTGGAGAGGAGCTGGCGAGTCAATCTCGCGACCCGATATGTGGTTGACGATGATATCAGTGAAGCGGGCAAGGTTGACGCCATCTGGCCCGTTTGTAGGATCAATCCTGGAATTCCATTGCTGTTAACACAAAAGTACATCCCCCCGATAACGACAGACGGGAGGTGCGGTGCCATATGAATTAGTGAGAGAGTGTCGATTGTGGGTGGGTGGGCTGGGCAATCGGAACGAACACCTCATCTGCAAGCAGCAAGACGACTGGCGGGGGAGTTCTCACTTACGATAAGCCGTGCACTGCAACATAGTTCGCGAAACGGTTACGCCAGATATGGCGTTTGTATTGACTTGAGGGTGCTCCTCTGACGTCTTCCAGTTTGGCAAGACGTTTCTTCGAGGAGACTCTGTCGTCAAAGCAGCTGTCTTTCATCGACGCCAGTGACTTCTTAGCGAGATGTGCATATCTGTTGCGGACCGGCGATATTTCTATATCGGATGAATTGAAGTCGTCCATATCCTATGCCCATGGAGGAGAACTTGTGGATGTAAAAGATGGTCGATCCTGTCCTGTCGATGTAAGTGTGGGGTGAGATGGGTCAGAGGCCAAGATGCAGAGGAGAGCCTCCTCTTTTATTGCAGCTTCTGGGTACCCTAGGTACTCGTTGTGTGCGCACTGTTGTGCAAGGAAGGAGCGAGCCTTTGAAGAGGACCCAACCGACGGCGATGATGCCACCTCGCTGTCAACCAGCGTTGAGAGCACTGCCTATGTAACATGTGGTTCGAGTCGCGGTTCCTAAGGTGTAGGTCATTTCTACCTCTATATGACCATGTACACTAGGTGCGCGAGTAGGGAACTTCCATAATCTTACGTGCTCATTTCGAGGGTGTAGCAAGGTTCATCTGGCGGCTTCCCAGTGTCGAAGCTTTACTTTGGACGCCGTCCTTCCCTTTACTTGGTGGGATGGTGGTCTCTTGTCTCAAGACCGTGGTAGCTTTCTTGTTGGTCGACAAGGTGAAAATCCGCGGAATCCATTCAACAAGTCAAGCATAACATTATCTACGAATGGGTTCCCGCGATGTTACATGTATCATGCCGCTCTCTCCAAGCCTTCTCCTCAAGCAAAGGAAATCGGTTTGCTCCACGTCGAGGGAATAAAGACGACTCAATGTGAACAGCCCCTTGCGACAACACCAAGCAACACGGTCGCCATCATGCTACGCCTGTTGATGTGTTTGGGTTCTTTCTGCGGATGGGAACCCTCTACATCCGTGGCTTTCCAGCCTCTCTACCTCCGTCCTGGACAAGTCGTAGTCTCTCAGATCTACGCGGTTGCGCAACGCAAGCTCCATTTGTCGTTGGCAAAAGTCGTAATCTGGGTATGGATTCCTCGGCCTCGGAAAATAACAAATGAAATGCCTGCTGGGAAGGCCATGTCGAATTGCCAGCTCCCTCAACCGCTGAAAATCTCTCCAGATCTTGGAGAATCTCAAGATGACGAGAGTTTTTGGAGGAAGCAGTTGCAAGGCACGCATCCACTCTTCAAACACCTCGAGGACGAATCCATCTGCACCATGAGCGCCCTCACAAGTCTTCCAGTGGTTGTCGATTCCCGCGTGAGTTCCCATCTCTACCTCTACATTCCAGGTTGGCGATTTTCCTGCCCGCATTATGCCAATCTGGATGGTCATCCGTCGACCGAGACGCTCGAGTTCCATCGGCGTCCAAGCCTTGAACAAGGTAAGTGGGAGTAGCCAGGAAAGGACTTCGGTTGTCGTGGCCCTGTTGATATGGAGGAGCTCCGAGTTGAGGATACGTGAACCACCATTGCAATCGATCCACTCCAATTGAAGTCGTAGAGATTCTCCCTTCTCCTTGTGTCGGTCGGCAGAGGTGAATTCGCGTATGATTTCCTCTGTGTTTAATGGGTCATCCCAGACGACGGATCCCTCCTTGTCACTACCTTGGTCCTCATCACTGCCGTTTTCTTCGTGACTAGGCGCTACTCCGTCAGTGTTTCTATTCCCTTGGATGCGTAGAGCTTCTTCCATGGGTTTGGTTGCCTTTAAAACTTCCTTGAATATGATTGCTCTAACCTCTGGCGGGCAACGATCGAGTGGGACTGGTCGGTACCCAGGCGGTACCATGAGTGAAGCCATACTGGAAGTGCCCAAGCAGTTGTGTCAGGCTCTTCCTCGTATCAGGTGTCTTCAGATGAGGCAGCTTCGCGCTTGAAGTGGATTGGACGACGTCTAATCGACGGTCGGCGAGGATGCGTTCTAGGAACGCTGTGCGCATACAAGTCTTTTGCTGGTGTGGAGGGTTGGTTGAAGGAGATGGTCTAGACCCAAGTGTAGGGAAGCTCGAGGCAGTGAGGGGGGTTGCAACAACGGAAAAGTGCACCGTGCACAAGCTCCTCACAACCGTAGCCTCCTCGCCGGCACGTAGGATCACATGCTTGTGAGAATGGCCAAAGGTGAACACATAGAGGCACATCAAAGGAGGAAAACGACGCTCATCTTCCACGCCCGTTCTCACCCTTAAATTCGCGACACCAACGAGGTGGTGCCGACAACCAATCTTCAATCCACATAAGCAATCCCCGAAATTCGTCCACTCAAAGAACACCCATCAAGATGGAGGGAGTAGAGGCAACTGGCAAGATGGACGGCGTCGTGGTGTGTATACTGATGCCAGATCCCGAACATGACTAACGCATCACCTCAGGAGAAAGGTACACGTCAGTCGGAAGGTACCCACGTAATTTTTGAAAATGAGCCCAGCCGAGATGTTTTCCGATACCGCAAACTCCCAGCGGAATTGAGGACGATGATTCTCGATGTCCGGTCTTTCGACGAGGCTACACAGAGCCGCGACATCCAGTTCCTGAGGCCTGATGGGTCCATCGAGTACGAGACCACAGTGAGGATTGAGGTTGACATGGGCCTAGGAAGGGTTCCCAGATTGCTCTGCGATGAGTTTCTCGCGCTCGACAAGATTACCTGCCGAGAATTGCTAGAGAGAGCAGCAGAGAAAGTCACCTTTAAGCCGGTCTCGCCACTGGGGCTAAAACAATGGTCCAGCAAGATGGCCTCTATGTCTGTCATCTGTGGTCTACCGCTGGGAACCCGGTACAATGTCGCCGTCGACTTCACCGTCGACATGGGGATCGCGCATCAGAGGGCTCTTAAAAGATTCCAACGGACGGATCGTTCGCACGGATTCGAGCAGAAGACGCATGACCATATCCGGAGATGGCTAACTGCGATGGAGTCCACCACTGAAAACACCGCCTTCGTCCTGGTCTTCCCAGCGATGTGGCGAGACTTTCGAGGCCTGCGTGGGCTGTTTCGAAAATCAGGCCTGACCTCCCGCACTCTACGCTTTCACTTTTTGACGCCGTCTATCCCACGCAAGGAAACCCGATATTTGCAACTGCAAACCATGGCGGCCGCCCAGGACATCCAAGTGACAGGCGATGGGACGTTGGGAGAAGAATGGCGGGCTCGTCTGGTTGATGAAGGATGCCGGGGTTTCGGTGACTTTGGTTCGGAAACCATTGTGGCTCTGGATGCATGATGCCATCTTGAACAGGTGGCTTGTGGATGGATATGGTTCGGTGTTGCCAGAGATGTCAGACGGTGGGATCGTGTTTAATGCTGGCGCAGCAGGATTTGCAGGACTGTACATAATAAAGATCCTCTCTCTTCGTGAGAAGCGGTCCGAAGGTGTGGCTCTGGGCCCACGGCAGAAGAAAATCGAGATCAGTTGAGCACCAATTTAATACCGCTGGACATCATTATCAAACTGCTAATCATAAAGCGCCCGTCCACTAACCGTTAAATATTCCCCCCTACCCCTCGTTTATATAACTTTTCGTATATATAATATATCAAACTTCGTAGAAAACCCTGGCACTCTTCCACCGCGCCTGAGATAAAAAAAAATGATAAAAATAGCAAAGACTCAAGCCAACGATGCCTCTTTCAATATAGCAGCCAACTTCCTAAGCTGGGCTTGCCCGTTGTCATTGCGGGTGACCAACTGCTCAGCTGCCAGGGCAAAGATGTGTCCCTGGAGCACTTGCATAGACGTCGCATCGCCACATTCGCCAATCTTCCTCATCAACTCCTTCAACGACATGTGCTGAGTGACCCCTCCATACTGCTCGCGCAGACTCTGATTCTCCCGATCGAAGTACGCCACAATCTCCATAAGCGAAAAGGAGATGCTCTCCAACAGCTGCCGGACCACGCCGTCTTCGGTGGTGCGGTTGGACGCCGTCCAACTCACGGATTCCACCTCGTAGGCGATTTCGACAATTCTAAGGATGTCTCGGACGACCGCGTCGACCACTTCCTGCCCCATGTCTGCCGTCAGGCGTTCATGCCCAAAGCGTAGAAAGGGGATGAGCCGCCTGAATGGCAGCGTCGCTCCCAGAGAGGTGCGCTTCAATGCGCGATGCAAGGTCATCACGACGACCGGTTCAAACTCTGGCAACCCCGGAAATGCGGCCTGTAATGTCACGTTAGGGCACTTCCTCTAGTGAGAGAATCACAGAGACTGACCTTGCTGGCAAAGACGACTCGTTTCGCATCCTCCGCAGTCAGGTCCTCTGTAAAATCATAGAAGGCCAGCAATCCCTCATCGTCAGGCCTGTTTCGGAGGTCGGGCAAGCGACTTTCCAAGGTCTTTTGAAGCGAGACCACGGCGGTCATGCTCTTGGTCATTTTGAAAACGGAATACTATAAGGATCATGTTCGCAAAGTGCTCCTGTGGGGTTACGGATAACGTATTCGTCCCAGGCTCGCTGGACGCCGTCTTTTTCGGGACGATAGGCACCATGGGCCTCTCGGCTGGACGCTTGTCCTCTGCCGCATGATACAAACAAACCTCCCCAAGCCATACCCTTCGTTTCTTGACGTCCATCTTGGCCACATCCATCTTCTTCCCTGGTATGCCATCCCACATCTCCTAGAAGAAGAAGATAGTGTCCACCACGGTGGTTTTCATCTGGGAGAATCCGGTAGGCTGGCGGGGCAGAGCGACATAATACTTGGGTGTCCTCTCGCAGGTCGGGGTGACCGCGACCAGGACTCGCAACACGTTAGCCTCCTTGGGGAGGACCCCCCGCTGCTTTCGGGCTTCCTCTCGCTTTTTGCTTCGTGATGTCTCCCCCTTCTTGGGCGTGTACTTTAGTGGGTCCGTGGCCAGCATGATGCCCACCACGAGGTAGGGTTACGTCTGTGACCGACCTTCGATCTCGGCCTGGGTGGGGATCATCGATTCGGGAGCCTCGTCGCTGGGCGCATCTTTGGTGTGGTCGTAACCGATGGTCGTCCTCGGCCCTGTAAAGATGATTTGCATTGGACGCCGTCCAACAACGCCTACCTCGATCATGTCGTTGGCAGCCGTCTTTGCTATATCCGCCGAACCATCCGTGATTATTTGCGCGTGGGGATCCGACTCGTCGGCCCTGCGGCTAGGCGTGGAAGATTCACCTTCCATTGCGCGAGGCGGTGGTGGGAACGGCAAGTGAGCTTGCAAGACTGCTGGATCAAGCGATAGCGATAATGTGTACGTGAAGGGAGAGCGGGCGGGATTGAAGATGCTGAACAAGAGGATTGTAGGTTGTGTCGTGAAGAATGATATCGAGCGCGCGAGAATCCGAGAAGGAGACCCCACAGGTCCGTCTCTCAAAGGTGAGGATCAGGCCAGTGCCTGGGTAGGAATCTTTCTTTCTCGACCGCTTCCAGGCAACGCTCCAAAACATCTAATAAACGCACCAGATCACCACCACCCCAGCCAGATTGGACCCCGTCCAAGCGACCGACAGCATGGACGACAATAGAATCAGAGATTCCACGATCCTCGACCTCGCCACCCACCTGACGGCCCTAGCCCAAGTTCAAGCGCTGCCTGCGAAGCGGGGGGTGAATAACTAAAAGGGGGAGAAGGAAGCCGCCCTGGGCAAGGCAGTTTTGGCGGTGGTCGACAGCCCATTGCACTAACGTGAACCGGTATAGATGCCCGCGTTGTCTGCGGAAGCAATCCAAGCGGTGCGTAATCTCTACGCGATCACGCTGGAGGGCGCTTCCCTCGACGAGGATGCGCTCGAGGACGCGGTCGAGACGGCCATGAAAGCGCTTAATCCAAGCTTTATCACAGGAACCAAACGAATCGGGGCCGGATCGGACGGTGAAGAGGACGAGGATGAAGAGTTGGACGGCTCCCAACTGTCTGGTACGGCACGAGCCGGCTTTTGAGGACGCTTGCTAACTACCTTCGTATGTGACAGGGGACGTTCGCAAGAGCAAGAGAATTAGAAAGCTGGCACCCGTGAGCTACCGCGAGGTGGAGGATGATGAAGCGGGTGGTTATGAGGGGGACAACGAGCTGTTTGTCACCGACGACGATAAAAGTGCAGAGAGCCAGAGCGAGATGGGGGATGGCATGGAGGATGTTATAATGGAGGGAGGAGAAGGAGTCGCACGAGAAACCTCTGCCGTCGCAGCCGGGGAACCGGAAAAGGCGGACGAAGCCATGGCCGAGCCCGATCAGGAGACCATCACACTAGAGAGGATATCTGGCCAGGCGGCAACTTTTGAGGCAAGGGGTGGAGTATAAGTGGGGCAATATTAGGGCGTAGCATGACTACCTGGGATGGAGCGACATCTATGTATCTAACAATCGTGGCAGCATTATTCTAGTGGTCGTTGACCGGGATTTTCACGTGGGCGTGGTTCCCATAATGTTAGGTACCTTAGTCACAAAATACTTCGTACATGGGGCATTAAATGTAGATTTATCGTCAATGCGCACTAAATGCTTGGGAATGCCGCTTTATTTATTAACCTAGTATTTTGTATGGCCACCATCTGCCAAAATCACTTCTATACATCGATCACCCATAGACCTAATTAACTCCTTAATCGTGGCTTCCGTGATTGATTCCCAGGCTTCTTGAACCACCGTTCGTAATCTAGGATAAGAAGAGTGAACTTCTGGGTAGTTCTTTTGGATATAATCCTTAATTAGATCCCAAAGAGTCTCGATTGGGTTTAAATCTGGCGAATTAGCTGGCCAAAAGATAGGCTTTATCCCAATAGCCTCAAAAACCTCTTTTGTAAAGGCAGCAGAGTGGCCTTTCGCATTATCTTGTTAGAAAGAGAGATCTGGATATCGGGAGAGTATCTCTTGAACTACCGGTATAATAATACCGCTGTAAGAGCCGGCATTTATTGTCTCCCAATCCTTCTCCCAAAAGAGCCCTCGATGCCTTCCATATTTGCCAGATATAGAACCCCAAAACATCCACCCAATCTTCCTTTGGTATCGCTTTTCGAGGAAATCGTCATGAAACAACTCTTCCTCTCCTATCCGCCTTGTAACCCAAGCTTTCTTGTGCTTCCCCGGGTTAACCCAAGTCTCATCTGTCCATAATACTAGATCCCACTGCTCGTCGGTCCAAAAAAGGTGTTCCCAGGCCCAGGCAAGCCTATCTCTCTTATGCTCGGCCGTAAGAGGTGGTTTTCTTCGAGCTATTCGTCGTACAAAACCTTCTCTTTTAAAGGCTGTTCGAATAGCCCATTCGCCGCAATTCCACCCAAGAATATCTAGAATATCGGTCCACCGAGTTCTCCTATTGCCTTCGGATGCGCAAACCCACTCGATAAGTCGTTTTCGTTGAGGTGTATTTAAAAGAACCTTTCTACCGCATTTTTGTTTTTGAGGAGTAAGGCGATAGGAGAGTGTGTACCCAACTTGCCTAGGGCTAATATTAAGCTGTAGGGCAATTTGAGCTTGTGTAAAATTAGCATCAAAGTATAAGGTCTCTATTCGAAGGCGGTCGTCGCGAGAGAGCTGTTTTCGTGGTGTTTTTGGGGTAGGCACAGAGTATTGAGAATCCATTATGCGAAAGGTGGTCAAAATAGGTGTAAAAGCGGCGGTTTGAGCATAAATAACCTATTGGCTGAAATGTAGAACCTTCTAGAGTGTGCACTGACAGCAGAATCTACACTTAATGCCCCATGTACGAAGTATAACAACGTGCCCATCAAGACGCCGTCCAACGTGCTAGGAAATGAGCCAGCAATTGGGAGACACCCTGGGAGCGAGTCCGCGTTTGACTAAATCCGAGTTGACCCATAATAGTGTATTCTGCCTTACGTCCTTGTCAATCGGGTTACCGTCTCGTTTGGCGGCCCGGAAAAGACTAATTGCGAGGGATTCAAGTGAACGTACGGAAGGGATGTTCCGTATCAGGCCAATTATTGTTTGTGCATAAACCCCGAAGAAGGCTTTCAGCATCCGAACAGTAAATTTGGGTCCTCCGGGGGTGAAGAATGCTTGGGCTTTTTCCAACGACTTAAAGATCTTGACATCTAGAATAGTGGTGGTCTGTAGAAACTGTTGCTTGGATTGGGTGTGCCGATTTCTTGTGAAGAGACCAAGCTTTCTCTATACCTCATCATCCCACTCACGATTCACGAATCGATCCTTGGGTTCTTTTGCTGCCTCAATCGCTGCAAGCTTGCGAGCGCGTTTCGCTGCGTTATATTCCGCCGACGGCATCGCACATGCGGATGGGCGGCGTCCTATTTGAATTCAACTGTAAAGAGAAGACACAGGCCGGGATGTGTAGGAAGAGAAGAAGATGTACTATCCTCTAGCAGAAAGAAGGAGGTGGTGGAGGAGAGGCGTGTTGATTATGAGGAGAGAACCCTAAACTGGCACGTCGTCACATGATACACCCAATTTAGAAAGAACCTCGCAGGTACTATTCCATTTCAATTGACTATTAATGAAGAGAGTAGTTATTGCCTATAATTCTTAGTATCAGAATCATGTTCCTCGCCTTCACCAGTATTTTCCCATCTGAGATCATTTTGGCAACCCTCACGATCTCAGAACTGTCAATAGTGTCATATTTCTAAGAAGCTTTCTACCCTTGATATGCAGCCAGCAGCGGCATGCCCAAACCGTTCTAGACGCTTCTCAATCAATTTAAAATCCCACCTAGCGTAAACAACCCTCATGTACCAACGACTTATCAATGGACGTTGCCCAAATTCGAAGTGGTCAATGCCCTCGGCGCTTTAGACGACTGTACGTGTATATGTCTGGTATCTCTCCATCAGCCATCGTTACTGCCTTTACCACTGCTTTGTTATGCTTATTTTTGTCGTCCCTCTTCTGTCTAATATGCTGCTCGAGGTCTCCATTCCAGGCGTAGAATCTGTATGCTGATACCGATTGGCTCTGACCCATACGGTATGCTCGTCCTATCGCCTGATCCTCCCACTCTTGCTTCCACCAGGCACCGCAAAGGAATATCGTGTTTGCTGTGGTAATGTTCAGTCCTACCCCCCCCGTAGCCCTCGTGATGAGGAGGACCTTTCCCCCCTTCTCAAATTCTTTCAAGATCGAGGATCGTCTGTCTGGAGCCTGACGCCCGTCATACCTGAGGGTGTTGACCGGATCGTACATGTGGTGGAATGCCGTTTCGATAATGTCGAGAAAGTGGACTTGTTCTGCCACAATCATCAAAGATATACTTGGGTCAAGATCCCTCAATTTATTAAACTTCGATATTATTGTATCAACTCTTGCCGATCTCCAACTTTCTTCTGCTTGAAGCCTCTCACGCCAAAGACTCCATTCCTTGATCTCTCCAGGTGAGAACAATGCTTCCGTCACCGTCTCCTTGAAGTCTCGTGACATGGTTTTTGTTACAATGTGCATTATCAGTGTGAGTTGGGAGTGATAGCTGTATTGCGTCGATTTGGCCAAATGACCCCAAGGAAGAGGGCCGTCTTTGCATAGGGCGCCGCCCTTCTTCTTGGCGTTCTTACGTGCCACTACCATGGCATTGAAGTACTTTTGAAAGTACATGTTGCTCATGCCGGCCTCATGAGAACTGAGCCTAAACTGGCAATCCTCTTGGTACAATCCTGGTAATTGAATCGTATCTTGCGGGCGGCGTACGATCCATGCTCGCAGAAACTGCACAAATCGCAGCATTTGGATTCCGTCAGGAGGACCAATTTTCCCCTTTCCCTTTTTCACCGCAAACACTAACTCCATGTCGTCCGTTGTTTTTATTGGGCAGCCCTCCAAGAACTGGCCTAGCCCAAACGCATCAGTCCATCTGTTGTCGATGGGACTACCGGTCAACATGAGGCATGTGTCTGCCATCATTCTCAGCGCTAGAGCTGCTTTATGAGTTGTTGACTCGGGATTTTTAACTGCAGTCGCCTCATCCAGTACGATGTATGGACACTTGATTTCAGGTGTCTGCTGAAACTCTTCAGAAAAGAGATTCAGCCACGGTCTTTTAGGAAGCGCTCCTCTGCCAGTCTTGTTGCACCTTGCCACTTGCTCTAAGTATCTGAGTTTCTTTCGATACTGCGTCATGAGAAACGGATACGACACTAAAATCACATCGTATCTTGAGAGCTCTGTCGCTGTTGTCTTTGGGTTTGACAATATCATAACCTTGACCGTTCCCTGTTCAACAATTATCAGAATACCTCTTCAGAGAGACACAAAGAGGTTGATCATACTGGAGTGAAGAATCTATTGAACTCTTCGTGCCATTGTTTCAAGACACTGGGAGGCACGACAACCACTGAAAATCTGGATGCACCGGACATTGCTGCCGATACGACTGCCATCATGGCGACCAATGTCTTTCCTAATCCCATCGGGTCCCCAATTAGAATTGTCTTTAGAACACTTTTGGCTGTGTAGAAAACTTTTGCCAAAGCTGCCTCTTGCCATGGCTTTGGCTTTATTACTAAAGGCAATTTGTCTACCTGAGGGACAGTTGCTGACACTCCGTGGAAGTTCTTCTGTATAACTGTTAGATTAATGTAAGAATGGACGACGTCCTACAAGAGCTAGATACTCACGATATGTGGCGCCAGGTCAGCGATCCACTCAGTGATTTCTTGCTCTACCCTTCTCTTCCTCGCCCGCTCGAGTGCTCTTTTGTGTGCCTTGTTCTGGCGATCATCATTGTCCTCACTGAATTTCTCGCTTTCTTCAGAATCCTCTTCGTCGGTATCCTCTTCTTGTTCCTCTTCTTGTTCCTCTTCTTGTTCCTCTTCATCGTCGCTTTCTTCAGAATCCTCTTCTTGTTCTTCTTCATCGTCGCTTTCTTCAGAATCCTCTTCGTCAGTATCCTCTTCCTCCTCCTCCTCATCGGTATCCTCTTCCTCTTCGTCTTCAATGTAATCCCCATCATTGCCAGTATCTTCATTCCCCTCCCCTTCATCATCGCCCTCCACACCCTCATGACTCACCAATCCGTCGCCAGATCTTCTTTCACCAAATAAACTTACATAGTGGTTATAGTTGAACGCCACGGAATCGGCAAGTTTCCCGTGGCTGCTTTCTGTCCCAAATTCCTCCATCATGTTACCTTCGGTTGGTATGTAGGCTTGGACGCCGTCCTTTCGTGAATCGACTGAGACGTCTTTAACTCACAAAAGTACGTGATCGTTCTAAATCGATATTTAAGCGAAGGCTTCCGTCGACGGTGCAGTGTGGATGAGAGACTATTGTGGTGAGTGTGAAGTTGAGCATGAAAATTAGATCGGTAGCAAACGAAAGTGCTTTGAAATATTTCACTCTTACCCACTACGACTTCACCTTCATTACTACCTCAGCTTCGCTAGGATGTTTCCTTCCTGATTTGTTTCTTTACCTAAGGAATACTCCCAGTACAACATCAATCATATCCTCAAGCTTTCAATCAGGGTTTCTACATCAACCTTTCTCAGCCTTGACAGACGTCGGTGATCTCAGGAACAACGACCTTCAGCATCTGCAATATCATCGTCGGAAGTATCAGTCGTCCAAAATGAAGCCAAACAAAAGACCTCTTCCGCGAACCGCAGAGGAATTCCGCGAACGAGCCCTAGAAATCGATTGGGCACGTGGGACAAACCCATATTACCGTGACCTTATCTCACGCCTAGAAGAAGAGGCTCAAGCGGAGCACATGGTGAGCTGAAATATTCATGAACGCCTCATGTGAAATGTCTCAACTGACTAAACAATGGTGAAAGGGGCGCCAACTGGCTGGAACTGAAGATGTGGCAAGCGATATTGAAACGGATGTGGAAGATGACGAGGACAATGAAGTGAATCGAGACAGTGGCGCTGAGGAGGACGACATGAAAATTGATGAAGCACACCCGGTCACGGAAAAGGACACGATTATTTCACTAGAAAATAACACAACTCTTGGTCAACAGCATCGCAACAGCATCAACGGCATGGTTTTTGAAGAGAGTGATGAAGAAGACGATCTCACGTTTACACTAGGGGAAGGGGATCTTGGAGACACGGGCAACAGTGGGAGAACAAGCTGGGAGTTGAGGAAATCCACAGACAAGGAGATGTTCACGGGAGATGAGGAGAAGATGTTGGCAAAAATGGATGAGGTAGATGAGGATGAAAGCTATGAGAGCTCGGCTGATGGAATGTCTTTCGATACACCTACTGAGGAATAGGAGCCATTTCCTTCAATCTGAGGGAAAAGGACGACGTCCAGGTTCGGAAGTTTGGGGACATCGAGAGGAACTTTATAGGTAGATACGCCAGGATTTAATAATTTGTGATGAGAGAAAATGCCTAGATAGCACTCAACTACGGTTACAAGGATTTGCAATTGATGATCATCTACTTCTCTAAATTTCTCAAGGCTCCTGAAAATGTAACAAATTGAAGTCCCTATTAAATTACAACGTGGTATTTGGACACCGTCCAAAACAATTCTTTTACGGTACATTCAAATCTTGTACACTTGTACCCGTTTATTAATCTTGGTAAGAAAATACTCCATGCACTTGTAAGCCCTTCCCTAAGAAATCGTGTACGTAATAGACACCCACTGATCTACAAACTTAGCCAGCTTGATGTTAGCTTTATTCTACTTTCTGTCTTTTAGTAGGTTTTTTCCATTTATTTTAACGTTTTCTCTTCTCACTCATCACATTCTCCGTTGAAGATACTTCACCACCTTACTCCTCCGGTATGGTATTCGAAAAAGTAACAAGACACGTGTAATTAATTACAAATCGCAAAGCGATCTGCTCCAAAGTAATTTGGTAGAAGACAGCAGCTGGCCCTTTCTTCTCAACTAGATACTGTACTGTCTAGTTACGACAAGGGGAATTTGTTAACAGGGTTTTGTGGATATTTTTCATTCTTTCTATAGTTTGGGGGAATGTTGGACGCCGTCCAAGTCGTTGTTTTATCTTCGACTTGTTTATTAACTTAAAGTACTCTTCGACCTCCTGTATTCTTGAAAACATAGGTTGGATAATTTATTTTCATTCCCGTAACGGCTATTGAACTGCTAGCTGACAGCTCTTCGCCAGATGTATCTAATTATAATAAGAACTGGGATTTGAGAAATCAACAAAAACACTTGTGTTGATCTTTAACGACTGGGCTCCTTGTAAAATTCAGTGCAGAATCTGTTCCAAGTACTTGCTTCATCGCCTTCGAACTTATAGATGCAACTGAAGTCATAACGCAGTTTTTGCCATTTTTTATAGACATCTGCGAACATCTCCATAGAAGCTTCGTTGACTGACAAGGCCTTTAGAGGGTGTAGTGCAGCCTGGAATTCAGAGTAAACCTCCGACACATGTGCTAGGTAGGAACTATGCGACGAATCACTGTCCTCTGCAGATTCATTGTCGTGTGGAAAACCTTTAGAACAGTCAATCTAAGAAAAGACCGAAGAGGGGGCGAGCTGCCTACCTGGTAACGTTTGCGATTTTTCAGGAACGACATCATCTTTTCCGTCAACCTGCTTTTTTTGACTCTCAATGCCTTCCTCTATCAAATTCATTGAATAGTGGTCGTCATTAATAAATAGTTCGGCCTCCAACTCATCCTCTTCCACATCACTCTCCTCTCCTCCCTGTCGATGGTCAATGTCCATTTCGTCGTCTGCATCTGATCGCCCCATCTGTCCTGGTGATCTAGCCTCATCCGTTGATCCACCCAGACTACGAGCCTCATCGAAGCTCCTGCTCATACTGTCGTCTACCGATGTAGCCTCTAGCTCAGCGTCGTCCGTGACATACTCCTTCTGTCCATCGTCTTGTATGGCTTCACTCTCTGACTCGTATGAATGTTCCTCTTCTATTTCGAAGTCTGCAGACGATTGTCGAGGCAACCGCACGCTGGATCTTGGTCCTACTTGGATTGACAAATCAGTGAATTATCCAAGAATGCTAGGGTGCTTCTCGTGCATACCGCTATGAGTACTGGCCATTTGATCTGCTCCATCCGCTTCTTGTAGTGAATCAGTGTACGCAACTCCCTTGACGAATGCAGGATTGAGCGCATGAACTGCCGATTCCAGCTTCTCATTCAGAAAAGTTTCTGTGAAGTCCCCCTTTTCAATAGTGTTGTCGAGATCTCTGAGAGCGGTAATCGCAGCTGGTGATAGGTCTGCTACCCCTTGGGATACATGATATTGCGACAGAGGATTGGCCAGAATCGCATCCATATCCTCTTCTAGTTGCGATTCTCTGTATGTGCTGTGCACATGGCGATTCTTGCTTTTAACCTTCGTCTGCGCTTGCACAGCCGCATCTACTGTCATCTGATAATTGATATAGGTCGAATCCTGGACGTCGTCCATGGCGATCTGAGTCCCGAATAAAGAAAGCGATGTAAAATGGAATGAAGATCTGGGGCAGGGAGAAACTGGAAGGAGGTATGGGTTGCGAAGGGATTGCTGACACTCAAGTACTGTCTAAACACCATGTTCGACTGGGCTTCACCTTTAGATTCTGAAATGCAGCCTTGATTCCGTGCCTTCCTGATAGTTTTCGGTCGTGGTTGTACTTTCTCTATCTTTATCAAAGTCATTATTCACGGTCGAGATCTTCACACTTCACAGTTATTAGCTGCCCTCGATACCACTACCATATCGATAGTCATATTAACCATTTGGCATTCCCCTGGACCCATCACCAAAACCATTCCGCTCAATTGCTAATATTTACAAGTAAACCCCTCAAAATTCAGTTTCAGTTCACCTTCCTCCGACAGCATACTGGCAACGTGGCCAATTGATATTGCACCGTCAAAAGGGCGGCGTCCAACACAAATATCTATCATCACATACAAGAACGCCTACCATGGAGTACACGACGCAGTCATATGTGACGGATGGGGTAGACATCGCGAAGACCCACTTGGGAGAACAGATGTCAATAGACACGAAAGGAAGGGTTATGAACCAACGGATATACGCAAAGACCTCTACGGGCAAGGGCTACGACGCGAAAACCGAGGCACCAGATGACGAGCATCCCATCTCGCTTTTGGCGACACAAGCGGAGATAGACAGCAGAAAGGACACTGTCCAATACCTAGTAGTGGGTATCATCATAGCAAAGGAACCCGGGAGGTATGCCACCTCGGGTCAAGGCCCGTCCCGCAACAAAGGCAGAGACGCCGAACGAAAATCGAGAGGAGTCCTACCCAGGGAGCCAAACGTCCTACGCGCGTTGGTTCCTGTCACAGCGCATTTAGACCCTACAAGCACACCTTTATATCGCATTGCCTATGGGCAAGAAAACGGGATATGCAAGGTGAAGCCAATGGTCTTCGAGAACATATTTTTTTTCCCGGAAATTTGGGAACGGGTAAGTGCAAAAAATGCAAAAGAGAAGAAGACGGAGATTGGTCAGATATGTAAGAGCCTGGCAGCGGACTCCCAGAATCCACCGGAGAGAAATGTTATATCTATAAAAAAGCGAAGATCAAACACAAATCAGCCCGAAAGGGAGTTCACTGTCAGCGCTCAAGTGAATTCCGCGAACAGACTAAAATTGCAGCATGATGTTTTCATGATCTCCAAGTCCGCCGTTGCTTTGCAAGCCTTACAAGAAACGATCAGAAGCATTTTACCGGACCTGAGGTGCAAACCCAATAACGCTGCCATTCTGGAATTCTTGCAGTATGAAAAGGCCCTGGATGCAGAAGAAACAGAATCTTTGATATCAGCAATCCAAGTAAGTTTTCATGAGCTGACTTTCGTATCATGGCCTCTAATCAACATCGCAGAAGACATATCCTGAACTGCCCTTGATGAAAAAGGAAGTAGTGAATAGCCTACACCAATCACTGTGTAGGACTGGTCTTGGACCAAAACTGCCGTACAAGTTTCTCATCCAGTTCCTTCGATTTGGACACGAACGTGTAGAGACAAGAGACATGAACGATAATTCAGTAGACCAGGTCGTTGAATCAACCCTAAAGGACATCTCGATATGGGCTGAAATGGAGACGCTACAAAGGACGCCGGCCAAATGTGTGGACCAACGACGAAGTCTCGAATTCTTGGGCGGAATATGTAACGAATTGAAAGATGTCGTTGCGTTTTTGGAGCGGCAAGCGCAAGCGCTCCGGGAGCAGCATGGTGGGCTGACCATGCACAAGTCAGTAGAGGAACTGTCTGCCAAGATAGGCCAATGTGCGGGTGCAGCAGCACTACAACTGCTAGAGGAACAATGGTTTGCGCTTCATGCCGATCAAATGGCAATGAGTAACCAAGGAGGCACCAACAGGATCAGGGAGCTAATAACTATTATCGAGCGATACATTACTGGTTGTGAACATTTATGATTTGTCATTAGGAGTTTTTGCGGCAAGGTTTGGAGGATATTGGGAGGAATGATATTTTAAGCGGTATACACATTACATCCGGGAGAGCATGGCGGCTTTCATTAATAACCCACACCGAGATGGTACAGGGCACGTTTGACATTCTACTCTTTTTATAGCAAGTGAAAGCAGCAATCTTAAATCTTCGTTGAATATTTATGAGTAAATCTTTGCTCTACCCATAACTTTTAGACGTTGTGATCAAATTCGTCGCTTGGCTATTTTTACCGCAAGACAGTAACGCTAGCACCGATGTGAACGAACGCGAAATTTTGTATAACCCTCAACTCAGTCTGTCTCGCAAAAGGCTAAAGCGTGTTGTTTGAATGTTTTGCTTCATATCCTGCAGGTGTTCAATATACCATCACGCATTTGGGCGGCGTCCAAAGCCGTCGAAGCCTCTGCATCCGATAGCGACTAAGTGCTCCCTCTCTTCTTTGGTCAGTACGGTCTGCTTGGTGTCATGGAAGCCCTTGATTGCGGCCATGGTTTGGGCCCGGCAATAGTCGTACTCTGGATGCCTGCTGGATGGTGGTGGGAAACAGAATTTGACGGTCCTGTTTGAGAGGCCGTATCGAGCCGAAAGTCCACGGAGACTGCGAAAGTCCCTCCAAAAGAATGGAAAGGTCAGACAGATCTCAGTGTTATTGGGCAGAGTGCTAAGCTCCACCAGCCATTGTTTGATGTGGTCGTGGGTGCTGACTTTGAGTCGGGTCAATGTTCCCTGGCGGTCGCGGCCGTGGTGGTACGTCTCTTCTTCTTCGAAATCATTGCCGTGCTCATCTTCTATCTCGTTCCAATTGTCGAGATGTGACCGGTGCGAAGTAGTCATGTTAGACGTGAGGTCGATTGCAATCTGGTGACTTTTGTCTGTTTTTAGTCCAGACAATTCAATGTAGGTACGCAGCGATTCTGAAAATTGTTTCAGCGCCTCTGGTGTCCGAATATCAAAGACGACCTGCTGTATCGTGCGCGCAAGTATCTCGCTTGCCATTGTCTTACTGGCGCGGATGGGGTCAAATATTTGATGTTGCGTCCCGGCCACAACATTCTTATATACGTAACGCTCAGTGGCTGTTGTGATATTCCCCTTCTGGTCCAAATAATAGAATTCTTTTTCTTGTTTTTCGTCGCTGGCATAATATTCGTCGTAGACTTTGTTCCGCAGTTCCGCGGGCAGCTTTTCGAACAGGAAGTGTGCTGGGCGCGGGCACGTCACGTTTGACCCGAGGGAATTCGTCTGCTGTTTCTAATTTCAGAATTACTGGTTAGCTATCGTAAACCTTGAAATTGGCGATGAAATTACGTACTTGGACGGCGTCCATCTTGAATTTTAGGAATCGTCGTATTGAAGTCAGTGGGCTTGCGTTATGTGTCTTTGTTGTGTGGTCGAGGAAGTAGAAGGTGAGATGCTGTTGAGAATGGATTGTGACTGGGTTATAGGAGATAGATGCGCTCTACCTTGGACCTAAAGGGGGATTATCTACCTAGGTACGTAGGTCAAATTCTTGAGAAGGAAAGTGAGGACCTGTTCAAAATGACTCATAGATCGACTCGAAGGTGTCACTTAGAACAGACAGAAGAGCACAGTTTATGGAAAAGTACGTATAGCTGAAGAGGGGTTTGGAGTACGCCCTATGTTGATCAAAGGCAGACGAATACAGAACAACGTAACGTTACAAGCCTTTAGTAGACCTGGTTACGAGATGGATGACGGCCTATTCGGCATTGCTGCTGAGAATGTGATAAAATGAGGTTGATGCAACTACAGAAAAGAACCGTGGAAGATGTTTCCAAGACTTGATATAAGAAGTCTTGAATAGATTGAGCTACATTTCACAATATAATGGGCTTGTCATCTCGTATCCTATATAAAATAATCCTGGTCGGTTCAATAACGCCAATTCACAGAAGAACAATTCCCAGGCTCTTTACTAGGGGAGTAATGTTCTTTCCAGAGTTTTGGCTGGGCTGCCGCGATGTAGTTGGGTACCCCCGGGGAACCAGGGTTCGCAAGCTCACGCCGCTCCACCTCGCTAACGCTCGCCCGGAAGGACCCCATTGCTAATGTGTTTAGGCAGATGTATGTATATAAAATAATCCTGGTCGGTTCAATCACATTGAACTGTAGAGAGCGAAGTCGAAAATAAACGTTTCGAAAAAAAACTCAATTACCCGGGACCTCCCTATTTGACCTAGTACATCCATAAATGACGGTGTAAATGTGCTTCAACTTTGCAAACGATATAATTAAATGGTGTACGAAAATTATATAAAAGAGCAAGAATATATTACTAGAAACTATCTGCAGATAAACTTTGCTGAAATTCCTCTATATTGATGTAAACCGTAGTAAGGAGAGAAACCAACGAAATCTAACGTGCTATTTAGGAAAAGATATTAATGAGTTTATCCGACGATTAAAGTAGAATTAAATAGATAGCGTCCATTCTACCTTAAGCGTACTTGATTTATAAAACCTGAAAGAAACAACCGCATGTCTAGTTCCCACCCACTTTTACCTGTGAAGATATGTAGAAGACGCCCTATCATCGCAAAGAGACCACGGAAATTTCATTTCCGCCCTAAAGAGCCTGCGAGAGACGTGGTATCAGCAGTGTACAAACTCTTTCTGACAAATTCAGCGCTTACAAATACCCCTGGCCAACCCGGCAACATATGTGAAGAAGAAATAGCTATGATCAAAGTCAGCGTATTCAAAAAAGAGGTGTGACTGATTATTGTCACCCTTGATACTTACCGGAGTGTGGTTGCAATACCGGTAACCATGATACTGATTGCTTATTCAGGCATGACCATCTGGAAATGGACGGCGTCTTAATCACTATGGGTAACGTAGTTTCTCTTGAGACCAGTCGCTCCAAAAATCTCTTTCTGAGTTGTAGCCATCATCATGACAGTCCTCCGACGTGATATGATCGCAAGGGTCCCCCTCGTCCCACATGGAGGATTTCCCAGACTTCCTAGAAAAACCACGACATCCGTGATATTCCAGCCGCTCTACCTCTGGTTTGGGGATGTTGAATTGGGAAGCGTGGGTGGTGTTTGAAATGGCGAGTTCGGTTTGGTGGCAGCAAAAGTTCCAATCCGTACATGGGGATTCTCGAGGGAAACATCGGCATATGACTGCTCTGTTTGTTGATAGTCCATGCTCAATATAGAGTCTTCTAAAGGAGCGAAAGTCGCGCCATAGTCTCGTCCATGTAAGAATTGATTGCATGTTTGCAGCCAGCTCTTGAAAGGCCTCGAACCACATTTGGAAATCTTCGGTCAGCCAGGACCCATGTGCCTCATTTCAACACCGCGACCATTGATTCTCCAAGTATAGCTTTTGTTCTATACCGATCTCGAATCGTAGTGGCGATGGGCGAAAACACCTTCGCTACTATAGTATTGTTTGGCCCATAACTTCAAGGTAGTTATTTATTTTATGGCCAAAACGGCGGAGCTCCTATGAAAATTCGGCGTAAAAGATAAGGCGGGATAAGTTGTGTCGAAAGGATTCTAGAGAAGTACTTTTACTCACTAGAAGAAATAGGTGTACCAATAAGGTACTGTCTCCCTTTATCCTAATCTTCTCGTCCTATAATCGGACGCCGTCCAAGACTTCTCCTCTACGATTCTTTAGCGGGAAACGCTAGGCCGTGTACTGCTCTCGTTCCTCGGCCAATAGATCCTTTCGCTCATACTTCCGAGGGGGTAGCGTTTCGTCGTGTTACGATAAATATTCTAATCCCTTATCCTCCACATCTTCGAGCTCCTCGACTTTATTACCGCAATTAACGTCCAACATAAACCAATAAATCCTTATTCGTACATCTAGGGGAAAGTACTCTAAATAGGGAAGGGTCTTGTCATATTTTCTCGTAGTCATGTCTACGTCTTTGGATGACAACTAGGCATGTCAGCTACTTTCTTCTTTGGTGTAGAGTGTATCGGTCATGTTGTTAGAGACTTTACCTACCAACTTTTAATGTTCATCTTACTAGCAAAGTAGAATGTTCGATTTGGATCCTGAAACCTGGATCGAAATAGTACCCTTGGTCAAAATCGTGTTTGGAGGGCGTCCAATACAAGGTAGCGCTCGGTCTTGTTTATGGGCTAGAGACTCCTCGCGTAGAAGTCGGTTATCCTATTCGAAAAGTTAGTGTGTTAGTGGAAGGGAGAATGGGTGTCGCGAGTTGGAAGCTAGGGCCATAAAGTCGTCTCCCGCGAGGTCAACCCTTCCTATCCACTGTTCCCCTTTGTAACAATTTACAGATTGCCTACCTGGTACGTATCCCAATTCGTATTTATCACTATTATACTTCTATAACGACGGAAACTTATTCGAACCGAAAGGTTCGCTAAATTGAATACTCTTGAACGATTTACTATCATCTTCTTCTCGCGATCATACCCTTTCCAGGTCTAGGTAGGCATTTCATAGATCTCTAATGACGGATGATGACCTCCACGGCCGGAACGCTTCGCTGGGTGAATCTTCGGGCCGGGCCGGGATCATAGGGGAAGGTGTAGGATGGCCGGATGGTCCGTCCCCGTAGACCCTACGTACTAGGGACCTAGAACAAGACACCGATATAACAGGTCGGAGTTTTAATGTCCTCTGATGATCGGTGGTGTGTGCTGTTCTGGTTCCCAGTCCGTCTTAGCGCAGCCCAGGGATTTGGTATCCCTCTCTCACTTCTCGTTACTCTCAACTTCCTATCACTCATACAAACCCGCGCCACTGGACGATTTTCCACAACTTTCGCATTGTCGTTCTCGGCCCTCCTTTAAGTGCACATATACCCCTTACGAATCTTGATTGGAATTAAATTTCACACTTCGACCGTGCTCGGTGCTCTTGCCGGGATACATACAGAAATTCGCAGCCTCGTCTGCACTCAATCGGATCAATTTATACCTAGCATAAAGCCAACACCATATTGCAACACCCCAAACTCCTGCAACATAAAATATTAGCGCCCCGGATAGAGAATAATCATCAATTCACTATCTGATGGGCCGCCAGTCACTCTCCACCGTTTCGTAGTCTCTTATATACCAAGCGCTTCTCGCATCTCAATCCTGCGGGAAGCGCTTCTTCTCCTTTCGTCGCGGACTGGAGGCGGCAGTGAACTTCTGGACACGAAGACATGACGAAAGCCTCTTCGCGCCGTTCGAGCGCGACAGCGTCACCGGCCGGATCAAATATCGCAGAGGATGGGCAACATGGTGACGCCTCAAAGGTTGCATCGGCGGACAGCAAGCAAGCAGACAACCCCCCGTCGACGGCGCTTTCGAACGGAACAGACTCTATTGCGACAACAGTATCGGCCAAAGACCTGGATGCGAGCATCGCAGAATCACAACCAGCAGGGTCGGAGCCCATGACAGCGTCGAACTCGAATACCTCGATGCGAAACCCCAAAAACTCCGGGGGAGCGGCCACAAGTGCTGGGGCAGCGACATACGGTACGCGGTCAACGCGCACAAGAACTGGCACCTCACGACCAAATTACGCAGAAGATAGTGCATTGGACGCAGAATTCGAAATCGCGCCAAATCCCAAAGAAAAGACGGGTCGGAAAGCAGCCCATGCCGCTGAGCCCCCTTCTTCCAGTGCATCAGACACCGGTAAATCAGGAGCGAACAGTCCAAAGGTACGCGGTTTAGATTTAGAACAGAACAATGCAGCGCAAGTTGCCGCCAATCTTTCTATCCCGGGCACTTCGACCTTCTCCTCGGCTCCAACGGCGAATGTTCCACCATCGAAGAAAAGAAAAGCGAACAATCAGAACAATGGGACAAATCAGAACGGGTCTGGTCAAATTCCCAATGGCAATCGCAAGTCCGGTGCAGGCTTTCAAATCGCAGCGGGCTTTCGAGAAACGAACATGTTGACTTTTGACAACTCTGGGGGTTTTGTAAAGGGCGGGAAGCTGGTGGCAGACGATGGGACTGTCCTTGCTCTTAATGGTATTGCAATCATGACGTTTTAGAAAGCGGAGCAAGCGTTACTAACAGTCATCTAGATCATGTATACACAATATGTGAGCCTCCTGGAGAGCCATATTATATTGGTCGCATCATGGCGTGGATTCATGTGAACAATGACCCCACACAACCACTAGAAGCTCTGCGACTCAATTGGTACTATAGACCAAAAGATATCGGTCGTAAAGTCAATGATACTCGTCAGGTCTTCGCCTCGATGCATACCGACGTAAATCCATTAACAGCAATCCGAGGGAAATGTGAGATCAAGCATAAGAGTCAAATCGAGAACATGGACGCTTTTCGAGCATCCAAAGACAGCTTTTACTTCGAAAAGCTATATGATCGCTACATTCATCGATACTACGAAGTTGTTCCTACAAAGGCAGTCATCAACCTTCCTGAAAATGTGAAAAAGGTGCTCAACGAGCGTTGGGTTTACATTTTGGCCGAAACAAATCGCGCCAAGGAGTACACGACAGCCTCAAAATCTTGTAAGCGCTGTAAGAGATATTGTGCGAGGTAAGTGAAATCCAAAACCTGAGAAAAACTATTCTAAACTTTCCTAGCAACGAGGGTGTGGATTGCGCGATTTGTCGGAATACTTACCATATGAGTTGTGTGAGTCCGCCGCTGCTGAAGAAACCCACTCGCGGCTTCGCTTGGGCCTGTGGTCCTTGCAGTAAAGCGCAAGCCAAGAAGTTAGAAGCACGAAACACCCCGACAACATCAAGTCAGATAGCCGATGGCGAGGACGAAGAAATGAATGATGAGGATGAAGATTCACCTGCTGCAACCGAGGAGCCCAATGAAACTGGCCAAACTACCCCTACCGCGGCCAATGGCTCGAATACGCCTATCGATATAGGGAAAACGGGACTCACTTCAGAAAATCGTGGCTTTCTATGGAGATATTTGGGAATTCATTGCAATGTTGAAGATGCTCTTGATGCAGACGACCGCATTCACCCTAGGGCCAGCTCTCGTCTCGGCCCACGCCATCAAGCCAATGTGATTGAATGGCCCGGACAGCCCATGCAATACGTCAAACCACCAGAAGTCAAGCGAAAATACACGAAAGGTGGTGCGCAGAAAAAGGAAACCAAGATTTCGAAGGAAGCGATCGCTGCACAAGAAGCTGAAAAGCTTGCTCGTGAACAACGACCAAAGTATATCACAGAAGAGCCACCTGGGTTTGTACATCGTGGAGAGGATTTGCCAAATGACGATCCTAATTGTACAGCGAAGCTCTTGTACAGGCTTCCTCGCCCGGATGAGTTAAAGGATCCTGAAGTCACGGCCAATAACGTGGACTTGGTTGATGAAGATACTCGTATACGGGTTGTTCATGAGTATGTGATTAAAGTAATCCAGCAAGTGTCCCCCCTCTATCATCTCCCGCACATGTCGACGAATCTCTTGGATATTGCGGTCGAGGTCTTACGATCAAATATGTATGATACTGAAAAGGCACTGGAAGCTATGAAGCATGTGGATAAAAAAGTATTCAAGGAGCCAAGTCCCTCTGCGGCCGAGTTGAAGAAATTTGAAGACGGAGTATCGAAATTCGGATCTGAATGGCATAGCATCAAAAAGCATGTCAAGTCTATGAAACCAGCAGACATAGTCCGCTTCTACTACACCTGGAAGAAGAGCGAGCGGGGGAAACATGTGTGGGGAAATTTTTCTGGCAGGAAAGGAAAGAAAGAAGCTAAACGAGCCGAAGCAACAAAGGTCGCAGTCAAGTTACAGGATGATGTCGCGGACGAGTACGATGATTCTGCATTCGACAATGACAAAGCATACCAAAGGAAGCGGGGTTTCCAGTGTAAATTCTGCGACACCAGAAGCTCACGCCAATGGCGAAGGGCTCCGAACACAGCGACAGGCACTACGGTATATGAAAATCCGGGCAAGGGCACGGCAAAAGAAAAGGGAGCTCAATTAATGGTGGCCTTGTGTCGAAGGTGTGCAGAGCTTTGGCGCCGTTACGCAATCCAGTGGGAAGATGTGGATGAGCTTTCCAAAAAGGCTGTCTTGAACGGCACCAAGCCTTTCAAGCGGAAGATTGACGAAGAAACCATCAAGGAGATTCTGGCAGCGAACGAGGTGTCAAATGAGTCGACTAATCAGAGTGTGATTAGGCCGCCTCTCTCTACTAGCAGCACTCCTGCCCCAACCGCACCTTTGGCGACAGGCCCTGAGCCGCCGCGCAAGAAAGTCAAGACTGCTGTTGAGCCAGAAGTGGCCGAACCTGCGGTACAGCCGGCACCAGTCACAGCGCCCCCTCCCCCAAAGAAAAAGGTGGTTCCAGAAAAGATAGCTGCACCACCCCCTCCACCACCCGCACCAGAACCGCCGAAAGCGAAGACACTGGCATGCGCCATATGTGATCTCGTCGAACCAAAAGATCAACATTTGACATGTAAGGAGTGTCGATTGGCTGTGCACCGGAGCTGCTATGGCGTCGTTGGTGACCGTAGCCATGCCAAGTGGTCATGTGATATGTGTTCGAACGACAAAAATCCCCAAGTATCAATTGTAAGTAACCTTGGTTATTTGCAAGGTGTGATCCATCTAACTTCTTTAGCAATACAAATGCATGCTGTGTCCAATCGAGCATACCGAGTACGATTTCGTCGAGCCTATCAAAGCTTCCCACAAGAAGAAAACGGAGAAGGAGCGTGAAAAAGAGCGAGTTGAGAGAGAAAAGGCCCAGAAGGATGCCGACTTCTTTCACAAGAAGCAATTGGAGCTCAATAAACCGGTCAATCCCAGAGAGCCACTCAAGAGAACCGCTAACAATAACTGGGTTCACGTGACTTGTGCGGTATTCACCCCTGAAGTCAAGTTCGGAAATGCTAAAGCGCTTGAGCCATCCGAGGGTATTCCGTCTATTCCTTCTTCTCGGTATGAAGATGTGTGCAAGGTATGCAAACAAAAGGCCGGGGCTTGCGTAGCCTGTCACTCTTGTAAAGCATCAAGTAAGTCCTTTCAAGCAATCACACTCACTGAAGATAATCTGACGCGTTGTAGTGCACGTGGAATGTGCTCGTCAAGCTGGATACCAACTTGGATTCGATATAACGCCAGTGAAAGGTTCTCGGCGTGATCAAGTTCCTATCGTAAACATCAAGGGAGATGTCGGCACTATGGTCGCGGCGCTCTGGTGCAAAGAACACTTTCCGCAGAAAACAGTGGTACACCAAATCCAGGATATCGCGGACGACGAAACGGGGCAGACGGCTCTGCAACTCTACGTACAAAAGTTCAAGCAGGCTGATCTGACCTTGACTGGCACGGTACGTAAAGCCACGTTGATAAATCAATCAACCAAGGCTGTTCAACCCGCGCCTGTCGCTGCCTATCCAAACCGCCGGACGTCTACGACAAATACGAACGGCAATTCACATGTGGGTCGCAATTCATTGTCCCATGCAAAGATTGAGGAGATCCCTGTTGCAAAGGTAGAACCAGAGATCAAACGGATCTGCGCCACCTGTGATGTCGACGTCAGCCCAAAGTGGTGGAGTTTTCCACCTTCTGAGCCTACCCCTGAACCTGCGGCGAACCAGGTCAATGGTACAGGACATACTCACGTCGATTCCGAAGTTCCTTCAGAGCGCCTTGGAGAAGATAGCGGAGGTCATGCCGCATTAGCCGCAGCAGCTTTGCACCAAGATACCAAGCCTATCTCACAAGAGCCTACTGAATTTCAGTGCCACAAATGTCACTTCAGGAAAGTGAAACGAGAGCCGACACCTCCGCCAGAGATACCAGCACCACCACCGCCTCCTCCGGCTCCAGTCGCTTCAAGGGAAGAAATACGACTGCATAATCATATTCCTCCACCTATTGGCATTCCTCCGCCAGACGTCGAAATGATTCAGGCACCACCACCTCAACACGCTTGGTCTCAGCCACCATCATATCCGGGGAATGGAGCGTACAACAGTTGGCCTAGACATTCACCGGTCACTGGGGTTTCTCATATGAACTACATGAACGGCAGTGCCCCTCCTCGATTACCTTCCGTCGTGCACTCTCCCAATGGACATCGCCGGCCAAGTATCCCACCTGTGCCTCATTCACCTCATCAGAATGGATATGTCCCACACATGGCAAACGGGTATCCACCACCAAGATCGCCGCATATGAACTCGGGGATGCATATGTCTAATGGGAGTTATCCAGCATACACTTCTCCTCGTCCAGGTTCTCATCATCTCGCAAATGGTGGCCCTCCTCCACGAGCAAACGAACCTCCATATAACCATAACAGTCCGCACAGCCACATGCATCACAGGCCATCATATTTACCAGCGCAAAGTCCCCCAATACTCAATAACCACCTCCAGTCCCGCGAAAACGGCAATTCCCACCAAACATCGAACGGGCATCAAGAAAATGGTCGCGTTAACGGTGGTGCCAGCGCGAGTCCTTCGCTGGCTAATCTACTCTCATGAAACGGAACAACAGTTTTGTAACAACTTTTTTCTCATCGTCGATGTCTTGATGGTAATACAAGATACATACATTTCAGGAGTTGACGGGCTGGGCTAGGCAACATATGTTCTTTTTTCTATTTCATTTTTTTTATAACCCTTTTGCACGCAGAAGTTCACTGTCGGTTCGGGGTTGAAGGCTTTTATTTTATTTTATCTATGGAGCGTGGCGTTTAGAGGGATGGGCTCATGAACAAATTCTCCTTAGAACCTGGATTGGGTGGCTGGGTGTATGGGAATTGAAAAAATTCGGTACAACTGTTGTTGGTTGTTTATTGTAAAGTATAATCAATTGGAAGAGGTTGGCTTGGTTTGGACTTGGGTTGCATTGGAGATTACCTTTTGTTTGGGAGGAGGAGGTTATGATCGTGATGGATGTTTTCGAGGGGGAGAGACATAGGATTCAAGTGGGTGTGGTGTGGTTTGTTATAGTATGGGACTGGGGTTATACCATAGAAATGAATGCGAGATTATGAGATTTATTTTGTGGCTTGCTTGTGAAGTTGTTGATGTTGTACAATAGTATAGTTACACTCGTAGTGTTGTAAACACTTCATTCTCACCAATGTGTTGCAAGTCTGACGGGTCACATACCTACAATATAGTTACGACAAATATTCCATAAAAACCTCTATTTGCTTCATTCTTTTGAGTAAATGCTATATTGTCTCTTTGACTAAGATTAGATATGTTTATTAAAGGAGGAGCTTTGCAATGTCAGGTTCTGATTATTATTGTACTTGGATGATTAGGAGGGCATCTCATCAGCTGGTGGCTACTGGGTCTTGGAAATTCTTCTACACCCGGTTGTATACAGGTTTCTATTGTTATACATATAGTACTAGACGTTCGCTAACATAGATGATAGAACACGCTAAGAATCGCAAGACATTGACAGGAACATTAGATCTCAGTAAAAAGACTTCACAGCACAAAAGCAGCCACTCCCATCCCATTAGTCCTTACTCCTGGGTCGAAACAGCAAATCCCTCCATAACCTCCAAGTCCGCTCATTCAACCCATAAATAATCGCGTCCGCTAATCCCTGCACCACAATACAAGCCTATCTCAGTTAGCAATCTACAACTCCCTTTCCGAGATGGAATCACGCACCTTATCAATAGTGCCAACCACGAACGGCGCGCTCCTCCCCGACGTCGCCTGGTATATCCGCACTGTCGTCGGCATCGTCCAGATGAGCATGTACACCAACGGATACACCATCATCTGTAGACTAATCCGCCGCAACGCCTTCGTATCGCGGGACACCTGGAAGGTGCTCGGCGGGGGAGCCGCGGCTTCGCAATCGGGCTCGGTGCCCTCGGAGATGTGCAGGGAGAGATGCGGGTTGGAGGTGCTGGCGACGATGTCCGAGTCGAAGGTTTCGAAACGCGTGTGTGCGGCGTGGATTATGTAGTAGAGACGGATGTAGAGGAAGAGGATGGTGAAGATTATGAGCCACTGCTTTTGATCAGTATTGGCAATGAAATGGAAGGGGTGACTTTACCCTAGGGATGAAGTTTACGAGGAGACGGACGCGGTCGCTTGTGAACCAGCACCCTGGAGGGGGTCAATATCAGTGATGGTGAGGAGGGGAATGACTTACAAGCTCCGATATCACCATATCCCCAAACTCCAAGACCGATAGATGCCCAGAGTATCGATGAAGCCCAAGGTAACGCCCATATTACGAGTTTGTGGCTTTGTATCCAATTTGAGAAGTGTTTGTGGTTTGCGAGGATTGAATATGTGCACAACGCGATTGTGAGAACCCAGTAATCAGCTAGGACTGAGTTAGTCTGTCTTTGGTATTTGGAATGGGAGAGGTTACTTTGAACTACGAAGGTCTGTATCATAAATCCGTTGAAAGTGCAGAATCCTTTCATAGACGCATCGCCAATGCTCGTTCCGTGGACATTAATCGACGCGGAGGTCAAAAAATTCAGGGCCATCCATAGATCACTCAATGCCAGACCCCTATTCGGATCCGTTAGGATGGCGCTTCCAAAATAGTGTCATTCTTCCAATCAAAGTAGGGTTATTCAACCCGGTCCAGCCATAACGACACTCAAACTTACAGAATGAGCTGATGTCTAAACGTCCTCTGTCCTTCAAACAGCTATATCCATCAGTCCAAGATCTTAAATCCACGCACGAAGTCTACTTACAAGAAAGCTCAGAATAATCCATCCAGCACCCACAGCCGACAAGACCGAAACAACAGCAATAACCACGCTCAAAGCGTACGTCTCGTGAACACCAGTGGGCGCCGAGAGTGCCATAATGTATACATGTAGGAATTAAGTAAATGGTAACACAGATGACGAGAAAGACACACAAATGAGAGGCTACCACGCGATAGTTAACATGAAGCCAGAAACGTTAAATCTATAATATCAGCACATCCTTATCTTGAACCGGTTCCGAAGGCAAAGCAAAGCAAAGGGCATATACCAATGTGCTTATCTGCTGAAAAGAAAATATATACCAGTTGAAGCATTTTGAATAAGGGTTGTCGTTTGTGTGTATGCAAAAGGAATTATAGTACGCAGCGGATGAATGCTTATCGAGGCTGCATGTGGTTTGCTTATTGGGTGGACCCCCACGGAGAACAGTTTCACTTTCATAGGGATGTTGATGTGATGGCTGTGTGCGACAGTCGGTTGAGGAGATATTTCCGTGGCATAATTTTCCTGGAGGCGTCCGGAGATGCTTGGATCTCTGGCGATAGATATAGATGTTGGAGTTGATGAGTTGCTTCATTTCGGATGTGTGAGTTTGACGGATGAAATGTTCCAGATGTTGATTTCGGTATGATAGGAATGGAAATAAATTGTATAATGTGCTAAAAATAACAGCTTATTCATGATTCTCAATCGAAAGAAATGCTTGGAGATAGAGTGGAGTTCTTTGGCAAGTTGAGCGTCGCACTCGTCGAGTAGTAGCAATATACCCCACTTTTTGTAACTTCCCGAATATCACCAAGTCATTCTAATCATCTCATGCCCATCGCTCTTGACCGGTCACTTAGACTTGGAGTTTCGAGAATGTCTAGCATTGTACCTTTGCTAGTCCACCTTTCTCTAGATGTCTGCGAAAAGCTCTAGACACTAATTGTATCAAACGTCAACTAGAATCGCTCCAACCATGTGTAAAACTACGTTGATCAGATTTGAAGTGACTTGAATGCCAGAGGAATTTAGGAAATTAATGAAAGGGGTAGATCATTAATCCATATGATGAGCCAGCAATCCATTATGGTGCACTTCTTCCCGTCGAGGAAATATGATAGTAAAGGGCTGAAAGCCACCGAGAGCGTGAGTTGACTGCGAGATTGGCAATTGTCTTCAACTTTGAGACATCGATATCAAAGTCATTCTTGTTACCACTCACAGTCCGTGTGGCAAACGGGTGATACACTTGCATTGCTTGTAAATTCGACCGGGAATAATATTATCAACTGGGAGCGGAAATGTCCAACCGGAATCAGTACACCTCGAACTTCCCAATTGAACGCAATACAGTGATTGTGAATTTTCGATACTGTTATCAAATATTGTTGATTGAGTCCTAATCCAGGAGCAATTTTTTTCGGACTGATACTTCTGAGTTCATCTCTGATAAGCCTGACTTTCTGAATTATGCGATGGGAGGCGGTTAGAATGGAGTCAAGTAAGACATCTACAGTACACTTGGGGCGCCATTTCTCCACTATCCGCCTCCCTGCATACTGCCAGTTTGTAGCTTCGACAAGAAGGCTGCACAACATCATAGCATGGGTGAAGTATCCGCGTACCAGTTATAAGCGAGGTCTGAAAGAGGACAAAAGGAACCACAACAAGTAACTTCAAACCTGAACTGAAGGTGGTTCTCCATAGATAATACCGTTTTGACTTGCAGCCCGTTTCCGCGCCACCTCATTGATTCTTTTCCACATCGCAATCCGCTTCAGATGGGCGTTATCAAAATCCTCACGCCACTTCTTCTCGAACTTTGGTAGAGCTCTACCTTTCCCATCAACGGGGTCACCAGCTAGTTGCCTCACCTCCTCAAAGTACTCTTCAAATTTTGGATAAAGAGCTGTAAAAGGTACACCATCTCCCTTCTCCGCGATTCGGTCTTCTTCCCATTTAATCTGTTCACTGACAGGTGGTAGCTCCACGCGACCTGCTAAGTATCTTGCAGCAAGAACAGCTTGCCATTCAAAGACTTTGAATGTGAAACCTGCTGCTATAGCGCCGACGAAGCAGAGGGTTGGCTCATCTCTTAAGAATATGTGCTGATACAAGTTTGGCAAGCGATTATTACGAATCGTCTTGGCAACGTCTGGTAGAAACGGAAGCGTCCAACTATAGCCAGTTGCAAAAATAATGTAGTCAAAGTCTTCAACGGTTGTACCATCCTCGAAATGAACCGCCCGAGTGCCCTCCTCTCGGTTAGAAGTAATGTGTGAGATTGCAGCGTGCCTCTGAATATTTGGATGCTGAAATGCATAATCGAAGAAATAGGGATGGTATCTTCCACGGACAACAGAATGCACTGGTGTTTCGGCAAAATCAGCTAAAGTGAATGATATATCTGGCCCAGAGATGCTCGCCCCGACGATAACAACTCTTTTATTTCGGTAAGTTTCAGGTTTACGATAGGCTTTGCTATGTTGCAGTATTCCAGGAAAATTGACTGCAAGTTCCTGAAGCCCAGGCGTGTAAGGAATGAAGGGTACAGTGTAGTGGCCATTAGCAACTATCAAGCTGTCGAAGGATTCTTGCCACCAATAGTCTTCATGGCCATCATTGACTGGCTTTCTTAGAGTCAAAATCCATTTATTGCTTGCTGGATTCTTGGATGCAAGTTCCACTGTTGTATTGTAACTGACTAATTTCTCATACCCTCGTCTATTCACGAGATCTTGTATATAGCGTTCGACAACCTTCCAGTGTCGGAACGGAGAATCTTCACCATGTTTCTCTATATTTGCAGACGTTCGCGTTTGAGGGAATGGTTCCTGGGAAAATGCCATAGCCTCAGCATCAATGTTAGTTTCGAGGGTTGGATATACAGTCGTGTCGGAGAAGCGGTATTGTGTATTGTGAGGAAGAGTAGCCGGAATATGCGCCGGTATTGGAAGAGTCTCATCGGGCGATCTCTCCGCAATCTTCTTGAGATCCGGTAACTGTTGAATATTGTCTTCGGGGTCTTCGATCCTGTTCGTAGAAGTATATCAGCGAGTAAACTATGCCGCGGTAAGATCAATCGAACGTACCAACAGCCTCCTGCTCTATCTCTCCTCTCGAAGGCGCGAATAGTATCGAAGGCCTTTTCCTGAGCTAGAGCATCAAGTGAAATGGCTCCTGCTGGACCAAGTCCAATGACGGCGACGGATTTGATTGAAGACATATCGGGCGCTTGCACTCGTGATTTTGTAGTAATTTCGCAGGCAAGTTCAAAAAGAAGTGAAGAACAATATTAAAGCATTGCTATCCCCCGAGGAAGGTTGATGATCCGTCTCAGATGGTGGACTGGAATTACTACATCGCTCAGTATTAGAACCTCGAAACTACCTAGGTACATGGTGGCTTGTCGTAGTAAATAACGTGGAGAGGCTTGCTTTTTAGATGGCGCATGGCGCAATATGCAAGTGGAGTCTCCTCATTGCCCCGCTCGTAAACCCGATCGTTTGGCACAAAGGATGCTCCAAAAGTTTAGGTGGGGGTACCATATAAGACAAGACCGGACAAGTAAACTATTTCGCAGAATAAAAACGATAATCGATGAAAAACTTAGGTCCAGGGCGTCATCACGACTCTTCAGGATTAGCAGCCTGATCTCACATAAATGTCTGCAGTTTCAGTCCTACTGCAACCTCGCTACATGAATTTCGACCTTAATGAGCATCGTTTTAGACATGAACGAGGCAGCGCGCCACGAGGAAATAATCGCGAATCTTCAGCCGGATATTACGATCTTGTTCACTTGACAATGGTAACACGGGAAGTTGAAAGCTAGACCCTCAAATATGGAAAATGTGCCTCTCAGTCGAAATAAGAGATGAAATTCGGGACACACTTTATCATGTAGATCAACCCATCGAGATGGGTGTCAGAGTGCTTTTATATTTTCTCGGATCTGTTATTGTAGTTCATAACAGTTTCCAATTCCAATTCTATGCGTTCCAGATAACAATTCTACCATCAACACCGCTTGCTATTATGCCATTAGAGCAGATCATAAAATCTTAGGTGTAGAATTACTTACTACTGAATTTGCGTACGGAATCATTGGAACCTTCGTACACACGAATTGTGCTAATGGTATTTTGATGCACAGTCTTCAACTGCGTATCATCCTTGGTCTTTCCCTTGAGATCCATTTGCTTGAACATGTTGAATGCAGACTCTTCGTGAGCTGCACCACCACCCGCCGCACCTTTTGATTCTAAAGAGCCAGTGAGTTGCCAGCCGCTCTCATCACCCTTGAAGCGATATGCTTCACAATCATACCCAGCTGCAATAATTTCAGCCTCGCCGTTCCAGATGAGACTCATGAAAGGCAATAGCTGAGTGCTAACACTAATGACAGATTTGGGTGGTTGATCTGCACCGTTGGGATATACTACCGTTATGCTACTATCATGAGCAGCGAAAGCAAGAGCATCGCCGCTTGGAGAGAAGGAAACAGCATGAACCCATCCGGCGGAGTTGTTCAAATACTCTCCACATACGGTATTGAATGGGAGACGTTCTCCCCAAACACCGGGGTCTGGCCTCGAGTCAACACCCTTGATAAAACTCGAGAAAACTCTAGCATGGGCATCCGTAGATCCAGCAGCCAAGAGGACGGAATTGGGATGCCATGCCACAGTTGTGATCGTGCTTCGAATTGGCTTCTTGATATGCTTCGACACCCACCAATCGTTTTCCTCCTCGAAGTAACATATCGCGATCACTCTCGCTCCAGATCCTACGGCAAACTTGCTTTCTGAGGGTGACCAGCGGACGAAAGTTGCCGCACGGTTGATTCTGAGAAGAACAAGAGTTGGCTTATATCCGGTTGGGGATGGTTCCCAGACGAGAGCATTACGATCTGCCCAAACAATTAGTGTCTATCCTACTATGGCATGTACACCTGCTAACCTTGAGAGCAAGTCACAATTCTACCACTTTCCAAGGCAATATCGACACTAGTAACTGTTTTGTCGTGGCCCTTGAGTTCGTCTTTCAACTTGAACCCATTACCGCTTCTGCCATAAAGCTCGACGCTCGTGTCTCTCGCAACTGCCAACGTTTGTTTGTCCGCCGAGAAAGAGTGGTCTGCGATAGGGTGGTGGAATAAGTGGTGGACTTCAGGAGGTGCCATTTTGATTGCGATTGATAGGAGGAGCTCTCTACTATCAAGTGGTTGAGAAAAGGTGTTGATGTGGTTTGGGAGTGTTGCATTGGAGTCGCAAGCTCCGACATGACAAGGTGGGTCGGTTTGGCGGGGTCCTTTGTCGCCTGAGGATTCAAGCGAGGATTCAAGCGGTACAAACGCCGACAAGCACCCTTCTTTCGAACTACACACTTACGATACGTAGCATTGAATATCAAGATGTCGGGAAAAAAGGTGCCAACTTACGCGCCCAATCAATCGTATGTATAAATCTTATTCTGTGTTACTTGAAAGAGAGAATGTCTGTTAATCCTGCCTAGGCTATATATCACAAATATCCCAGGGAACAAGATCCAGAAACAGGACATACGCAGATCCTTATACACCCTGTTCTCGACATATGGCCCCGTACTAGATGTGGTAGCTCTTCGGACAGTAAAGATGAGAGGTCAAGCTCATGTAGTGTATCGCGATGTTCAAACTGCCACACAGGCAATGCGCGCGTTGCAAGGATTTGAGTTCTTTGGTTTAGAGATGGTAAGCTTGACACGGAGTTTTGCAAGTTAAGGCTGACCTCGATTCCCTACAGCAAATACAGTACGCCAAATCTAAGTCCCATACTATTGCGAAGCTAGACGGTACTTTCCAAATGCCTGCTGCCGAGGTTGGCGCCGTTACGTCTACAGAGTTACAACGGAGCATCTTCAATGCACCCCCATCAGCTTCCACAACCGCAAATACTACCTCTACAGCTCCAGGCTTACTCAAGCCGCCTTCAGGAGCCGATCACCCAATGGATGATGCTAAAAGTCCCACAACAAGTGTGGCAGGCCAAAAGCGAAGACGCGACGAGGAGGAGGAAGACGATAGTGAGGAAGATGTTGCTATGGAAGAAGACAGCGACGACGATTAGGCGATACCAAAAAACGGCGTTACCAAAAACCGGCGTTGGGAGTTCTACTGAAGGGAGGTGGATTTGCTATATTTCAAGCTGAGCTATGATGCCAGCGAATTTCAGAATGAAAAAACAAGTATTTTGATGGACAGCATACGCTTCGAGGCGTCTTCTGCCTCATATATCTATTGAATTTCCCACCATTCGCTTGATTAAATAAGGGCTGACTGAAGAAGTTCCCCGCAGTTACAACTGTTCCTCAGCCATCTCCGGAGGAACCCACAATCCTACGCAGCCCCCCACTAAACCTAGCCAAACCATGAGATATTCATGCGTTGGGCAATCAAAGTTTTCCATGGCTTCTTTAGTCTGGCAGGGATGGATGAAAAAAGCAGGTAGGTCGGTGACAGGATGTGGCTAACCTTTATCAGACATGTGCATTCACTTGATAAATTGTACCGTATGGTATTGAAAACTACTTACTGCTGCTGAGATACCGCCTGTTATACCAGCTTCCCTAAGTCTTGACTTCTGCTCTTCCGGTACAAGATAACGAAACACTGACTCTAAATCAAATGTTGGGTCTCCCATAGGTAGGTCATGTAAGGTGAACCATAAAGTTGGCATTCTGTAAGTTGGATGGAGATGTATCTCATATGTGACATAAGGTTGATGGGAATAAAGACTATATTTTGGTGGTGTGCTATCTGGTTTCTGCCACAGCTGTGGTCGCAATACCTCCTAAATCGATTAGTGGTGTGATTCGTGAACTTGTTATCAAGCATAGACAAAACTGAAATACCGCATACTTGATCATGGTCATCATTAGCCATATCTACGTCCATTCCCTCATCTTTCGCAGAGCTCCCAAAGCCACTCAAGCTCTCCAACGCAAGAGCAAGATCATCGTCATCCTTCGGTGGCTGCAACAAGCGAAGGATTTCAATGTAGGCGCCTCCTGTAGTAGCTGTTCGTCGACTTATAATCTTGAGAATTTTTCTTGTAGGTCCCAATTTCGCTTTGATATACCGTTGGTCGAAAAATGCACAAGCAAGTGTGAATTCTTCTTCTGTCAAGAAAGGCCAGTGTCGGTACTCATCTCGGTAGGTCATGTTCGTGTAGATTTGCTTAAAGGTATGGATTCAAAGCAATCGCGATGCGGTAGCCAGCCTATGGATTTGTCGCGCCTAGACCAGTAAAGCGACCAGTAGAGCGAAATTCAAGAATAGTTGCCTTGATGGCTAGACAACCCTCCTCTCAAGATTTAGGAGATCCTAGTACTGAAGGTAGTAAAACAAGGGATCGGCTTGCTAAAATAGCTTAAGAAAATTCTTGAATGGTTTTAGGAAATACTGCACTAATAGAGAGAAGTGAATGTCGGTGATGAGGTTGGGTTTTGGTTACAATTTCCATCTGAAGCCCCTGTCGCCGATTGGGTCGTCAGACGCGAGCGGCTCTATGGAATAGCATACGACGCAGGAGGGCCAAAACCCACTTTTCATAAATCAGCAGGTTAACATATTATAGTATAGGGGTTACTATAGTAATTCAATGTTGGCGACTGCAACTAGGTAATACTGCCGGCAATACTTGTCTACACCTACTAACCGGTCGCACTAACCGACCGGCCAACCGACCAGGGTAAACTTCGGACTCGGTCGGCTTCGGGTAATGTGGCCGGTAGGGCAGTACGACCGGTTAGTAGGTGTAGACAAGTACCTTTACTATAGGCTACATATAAGATTATTAAGTTATTAGTATATACTAGTTATATACTAATATTCTATAGTGTTAATAACTTTAAATTCCTTAATATTACTATATACTATTATATAGAGGTAATTTTTACGCTAAGATTTCTAGTATTTTCTATTATAAGTACTTTCTTAGCTAATAGAATTTATAGAATATAAGATAGAGCTAATAGAATATAAATATTATAGTCTCCGTAAAAGTATCTTAGCGTAGTTATTACGCCGGCGACAAAGTATTACTTCTAGTTTAATATTATTATTTAAATACTATATTTAGCGACTCTAGGTTATATTACTAACTACCTATTATCTTAATCTAATTTATCGTGTCAAGTCTTATTAGTCAGAATTCTCGCTTAACTTATTTATCTACTAGCGCGAAAGTATTTCGGTTTACTCCGGAGTTTACCCGGCTAGCCCCGCCGCCTATTCTTCTATTTCTACCTATATTTCTAGCCTCTAGACGGTTAAGAAATACGAAATTCTTACTTCTATAACCTCTAAACAAACTATAGTAGGGCAAAATAACGCCAAAATATATAAAAGTATCGCTTTAAGTAGAAATACGAAAAATCATTAATTTTATAGTATAATTCTAGTACTTTGTAGGGCCGCCTTCTACTAAAATCACCTTAATATATCGATCTCTTATTCCTCGAATTAGAGCCTAAATTGTGTCTTTTAAGATAGATTTCTAGGCTTTCTAGACTATTGTAATAATTCGAATATTCTATATACTATAGATAGAGGTTTTGTCGGGTTAGTATATAAGTAAGTATATATAAGATTATCGAGTTATATACTCGGAGGTATATTTGTTATAATAAGAGTAAGTTAAATAGATAATATACTATTACTATAGTAAGTTAAGTATAAAGCTTCTATCTAAAGAAATTATAATTATTATATAGAACTTCTTTCTCTTAAGTTTAATAAGTTTACTAGTCGAACTTATTAAACTTCTACCTAGTTTAAAAGGTTTATCTAGCGAACCTATCGAACTTTTATTATTACGTAATAGTACTCTAAACCGGGGCCTATCCGCTAATCTAAATATAGCTAATATTAACTAAATTAAACTACTAGATAGTAGTTCTAGAAACTACTTAATTCCCGTAACCTCGTCTAATTCTAGAACTCTTAGTCCTAGAAGTATTACGGCGCCGAGGACGACGCTACTTATAATAACTATCTCTCGAAGTCTCTTATAAGACCTATATGTAACGATTCGTGTTCTACTCGAGGTAGACGGGGTCGTAAGGTTAGTATGCGGTAAGTAGGCGTATTATTACTAGGTATAGACTCGGAGGTCTATTCGTTATAATAAAAGTAAGATAAACTAATAAGATACTATTACTATAGTAAGTTAAGTACGAAGCTCCTATCTAAGGAAATTATAATTATTATATAGAACCTTTGTTCCCTAGATCTCTAGATCCCTTTAGCTATAAGGACCCGTCGGGCCCGCTAGACCTAGAGGAGCCCGGGGAAGGCCTAAGGGCTCTATTACGTACTCTTTAGTTCTCTACGTAATATTTTCCCGGAGGCTCTTAGCTCCCGCTATAGAATCCCCTTAGAGATAGTGCCTTAGTTATAATACTAGCCCCTATTCGGACTAGTAAGTCCTTATACTTAAGTACGACTAAATAAAATTCTTTAGTTACTAACAACTAAGTTTTCTTATTAATATAACTAATAGTATTTAACGAAAATTAAAAGAACGTCTTAACCTTACTCGCGATATTAAAACGAACGGTTTTAAGATAACTCCCTACTCCTTATATACGAAGGAAGGGCGGAGGTATATAATAGATATAAACCGGTCGTCGCGGTATTTAGAATATATCCGCCGTAAATATACCTATAATAGCTTATCTAATTCCTAGGAAAAGAACGTTCCTAGCGAGGAGGCTCGGGCGGCTATAGACCGTTAGATTAAGAAACTAGAGGAGTAGGAGGACGAGGCGATAGCTAAGGTCCTACGCCTATAGAAATAGTAGTAGCTTCTTTGTAAGAAGAAGTTCGAAATATCTAAGAAGGGTCTTTAGTTTCTTAACGAGCTAGACGCCTAGGAGGAGAGATAAAGGCTCGAAAACGAGGCCCGGGCGATTAAAAAATCGCCGCCTCTATTTAGTGACGCCGTAAATCTCGACAAGATCCTAGGTCTTTCCGACCCTAACCCGGCTTTCTAGTCGTCTTTAGAGTTTAGTAGTAAAACTTCTTAAGCTACTTCGGGTAGTTAAGGTTTTTCGCTAGTTTCTATATATTTTCTAATTATAGGTAATCCTTCTACTTAATTAGGTACTTCGGTTTCCCTCTAACGTGTTTATAGTCTAAGATTCTCTCGACTTTATACTCGGCGTTAGGGTTTACCGGTTATATTTCTATTATTAGAGCTAGCGGGGCTCCCGGCGGCGCTAGTTCGAGGAGAGATATATAGAATACTAGAAAGATATTTATACTTTTTAGTAAAGCTAGTTTATAATTTAAAGGTCCTTTATACGCTTTAATTTTAAATAGTCCTAGTTTCTTATTATCTAGTTTATTACTTAGTTATTTCGTTTAGATATTTTATCTAACTAAATAAACTCTATTCCCCTCTCTTAGCGTAGGCTCCTAACTACGTTTCTTGTTATAGTAGGACGCGTTTCTTTCTAAGATAAACTTAAGTTCTTCGACGAGTTATTTATAAAGGGAGGAAAGGTTATTAATAAGAATCCTTTCTACCTAATTATCGATAGATACGTTATAGGGTTCTTAGAACGCTATTTTCTTATAACTAAAGTTAGCTTTAAATAGCGATACTTATATTATCTCTATTACTATACTATTATATAAGAACTAGGCTATTAGTAATAAGGCGACTTAATTGTCTTATTTATAGTTTATATAATACCTTAAGTATACTTTAACTACTTAGTTTATTCTCTTATTACCTCTATTTGTTTATAGATAGAATAATATTAATAGCTTTCGCTTTACTCCTATATAGGCGGCTACGGCCGTCTAGAATTTAGACGTAAATAGCTTATCTCGGTCTAAGACTATTTCTTCTAGAGTACTATAGTCTGTAACTATATACTAAATAAAAGCGTATACTAGTTTCTTAGTAGTACTTAACTCCTTATATAGTATAAGGATTATATACTTAGTAAGTCTTTCTATTATTACTAGGATTACGTCGTACTTAACTCCTATTATTAGATCTCTTAATAGTAGAAGTTTAACGATAAAGTCTTATAATATTATTTTCTATAGTCTCTTTAGAATAGGTATTTGTCCTATAAGTCTATAAGGTATATAGTATATAGATTTATTTCGAATATAGGTATTATATTTAGTTACTACCTTCTTAACTAAAGCTCGTAGCTTGTCAATATAGAATTACTATTAGATTCTCTAGAAGATTCTTCTAATTTCTTAATAACTATATTCTAGGGCTTTATAGAATTTCTAGATAAACTCTAAGGCGTATAAGTCTAGTACTTTAAGTTTTCTATCTTTATATAGTAAATTTTCTTTAGAAACTATTAGTCTCTTACTCTAAGCGGTTATAATATTATTATACTATAGACCTCGGATTTTAGTAAGGGCGGCAATTACTTTAGAGTTAGAGATAAGATTTCTATCTTTATTCTCCTTAAGAATAGCTTATTTCTTGTAGATCTTATCTCCTTTATATCCTAGTTAACGGCTTAAAGTGTTAGCTCGAGGATTATCTATTTCTTTTACGTATTTAATTATAATATCGAAATAGGCGAGTTCTTCGGCCTATCGCGCTATTCGTCGGTTATTTAATTTCTTTATTATTAAGAACGTTTATAGGTTCTTATAATCTATAAGAATAATAACTAGAAACTTAGCTCCTTAAAGATAAATCTTCTAATATCTTAGTACCTTAACTATAGCTATAAGTTTCTTCTTATAAATATTATAGTTCTATTTAGCCGGCGAGTATTTCTCGAAATAATATACTATAGAGTATATTTTTTCTTTCTCGTCTAGTTATAGGTAAATAGCGTCTATAGTAGTATCTAAGGTATTAGTCTCGACTATACTTAGTTTATTAATACTAAAACTCCTAATAACTAGTTTCTTAGTAAACCGATCCTTAAGTTCTTATATAGCCGCTCTCTCTTCTTCTCCTATAAGGAAGAGTACGTCCTTCCGGGTAAGATTAGTAAGCGGTCCTATAATCTTTAAATATCCTTCTATAAATTATTAGTAAAAGTTTCTAAAGCCGAGAAACGACTAGACGTCTTTAATATTTTCTAATTCTAGCTAGTCTCTTATCTATTAGATCTTCTCTAGGTCGATATTTATTTTTCCTAGTTCGATAATAAACCCTAGAAACTTAGTTTTCTAAGTACCGAACTCGTACTTCTCTAACTTTAGTCTAGAGTCTACCCTCGCTAGGGCTTCTAGGACTAAGCGGACGTGTTTCTTATAATTATTCTCGATTTCTAAATAAATAAGGATATTATTAAGGTAGTAGATAATAAACTTATCGAGATAGTCTCGTAGGATATTGTCGTTCTATCTCTAGTATATTATAGGGGCGTTAGTTAGCCTAAACGGTATAACTATATATTTATATTAGCTAGAGAGTATAATAAATATAGTTATCTACTTGTATTCTTTCTTAATTCTAATAAGGTTAAAGGTATTTCTCTAGTTAAGCTTTGTAAATATTTTTACTTTAGCTAGTCTGTCCCGTAGATACTACGCGTTTAGTAAAGGGTATTAATCCCTAATAGTAATATCGTTTAACCTTCGAAAGTCTCCGTAAAGTCTTCCTTTATTATTACCTATTTTTACTACTACTAGTATATTTAAAGTAGCTAGTAATTTAGATAGCCTAATCTATCCTTTCTTAAGTACTATATCGACGTATTTCTCTAACGTCTCGGAGACGTTAAACCGGTGTCGTCTTAATTTCTCGAAAGACGGCTACCTTTCTTTCTTTAAATTAATCTTATAATCCTATAGTTAATATTCGGGTAAGGCTCGAAAGTCTTCTAGGTTTTTAAATAATTTCTTAAATTTTCTATACTATATAGAAACTTGTTTTTCTTTACCTATATTAGTAACCTATAGAGGACTCTTCGGTTATTTAAGGTGTCCGGGCGCCTTAGAAAGAGTAGTGTAAACTCTATTTCGGCCCTCTAGTTAATATAAACCCTTATATTAGTATTACGTAAACTATACTTCTTTAGTTTTCTAATTTATCTCTAGGTTATATTCCCTTATCTATAGTATTTCTAGAAGGACTTCCTCCTTACCTATTAGTATAATATTAAACTATATTTCCTCGGTATATCTATTAACTACTATTCTAAGAGAAATAGTTATTTTATTAATAACTTCTTCGTTAGAGGCGACTTTCTAGTCGTCTACTCCGCGTAGGGTATAGGGTTTGTTAATAGGCTTTATAGAGGTATTTATTCTTCTAACTATTTATAAAGAGATAAAGTTTCCGGTAGCCTCTATATCTATTAAGGCCTTAACTCTCTTTCCTTGTAGCTTTATATTTAATACTAGGCAGTTCCCGTCCTTAGTCTTTACTACGGCGATAGTTTATATTTCGTATTTCTTTCTTAGTTCTAGTACTATAATATAGATATAGTACTTAAACCTAGAGAAGTAGTTTTCTCTTTTTAGAGAGATATATATATAATAGTTATCGTAGTAGTATACTAACTAATAGATTAATCTATAATCCGGATATAGTAGCTACGTAGTATTATATACCTCTAGTTTATTAAGCTTATATTTCGAGATATAGATTTCCTAGGCGTTAACCTAGTCTATTCTCCGCTATAGTCGGCTCTACTCTTAGAGTACTTATTCTAGTTTTATACTAGTTTCGAACTATTTCTATCTAACTTTCTTATTAGTAAGTCCCTTAGCCTCTAGATCTCTTAATTAGGTTTTTTCTATATTCTCAGCCTTCTTCCTAGCTAACTTCCTTTCTTTATCTATAGCTAAGGTAGACCTTATTCTAACGTAAGCTTTCTAAAGTTCTAACTAGAAGTCCTCTTCTTTCTTATCTATAAGGTAGATCTATTCTTAGAGGTTTTTCTTAAGATTTTCTTTAGGCGGGGTCGGAGTAACTCTCCCCTTATTAGTCTCTTCGATAGTTTCTACGTCCTCGCTATTAGAACGGGCTAACTATTAGTCGAGCTCTTCCGTGTTAGAGTCTATTAGACTAATCTTTTGGTAGATACCTTCTACTTTCGGTTTTATTTCTAACGAGTAGTATTTTGTAACTATTTTTACGGTTTTAAAATTCTTTCCGTAATTCCGGGCTTAATACTCTAGTTTCTTATATTTAAAATATAGTCCTTCTACCCTTAGTCTTTTATACTTAGCTAGTAGTATAGACTTCTTATTTTTCTTCTAAGTACTACTCTTCGTTACTACTTTCGTATATTTTATTAGCTTCTAATCTATTAAATTACCGTCCCTATTCTTTAGGCTACGATTATAGTATCTATATATCCCCTTCTTCTCTAAATAGCGTTTATAAGCGCGGTTATCGATTTTAATTACCGATTCTATAAGCTTATATATTTCCGTAGCGGGCTCTATTCTTACTAACTCGTCCTTAACGTAGTCTTTTAGTCCTTAATAGAATTAAATTCTTAGAGCTTTGTCGTTAAGTCCTAGTCTAGAAGATAGCTATTAGAAATCGGTATAGTACCTCGTAGTCGATCCGGTTTATTTAAGGCGTAGAAGTCTTATCTCGGCCTTCTTCTTTTAATCGATATCGCCGAACGCTCGTTTTAGTCCTATAGCGAATCTATTTATCGAAATAAAGTAGTCCTAGGTAGCTTTTAATATAGCTATAGTAGGTTTATTATTTTTAGACTTACTAGCTATAAACTTCTTAAGGTTAGGTTTAATCTAGTTATACGCTTTCCTTTCGAGGCAGGTGACTATAAATAAGACTTAGTCTATCTCGTTTCTAAACTTTTCTCTATAAAAGTTTATATAAAGTCGGGCCTTTATTAGGAACTAGTTTACCTCGCTAGGTTTTCTATTAAACTTGTCGGGTAGAGGGACGCAAAGTCCTTCCTTAGCTTAGACAATTATTTAACTAAGGTCGACTTAACTAGTAGTTAGGCTAAGTAGATTATTAGGTACTAATATTAATAATTAACGCTTACTTAGAATAGATACTTAAAGTATAACGATTTATATTCTACCCGAGGTAGACGGGGTCGTAAGGTTAGTATATAGTAAGTAGGTATATTATTACTAGGTATAAACTCGGAGGTCTATTCGTTATAATAAAAGTAAGATAAACTAATAAGATACTATTACTATAGTAAGTTAAGTATAAAGCTCCTATCTAAGGAAATTACAATTATTATATAGAACCTTTATTCTCTAGATCTCTAGATCCCTTTAGCTATAAGGACTCGTCGGGCCCGCTAGACCTAGAGGAGCCCGGGGAAGGCCTAAGGGCTCTATTACGTACTCTTTAGTTTCTTACGTAATGTTTTCCCGGAGGCTCTTGGCTCTCGCTATAGAATCCCCTTAGAGATAGTACCTTAGTCGTAATACTATAGTAATTAGAGTACTTCTCCTTAATATAGTTCTTTATTATATTCTAGAGAGTCTTAATTAGGTTAAGGTTAGAAGAGTTAGCTAGCTAAAATATAGACTTAATTCTAATTACCTTAAAAATAGAGAAAGTAAAGGTAGAGGTATATATTATAGGCTAAGTCTTTAGTTAAAGTAGTAGAGTTATTTATAATAGTTTATAATTACTAAGAAAGTAAGAGAGAGGTAGAGCCGTAGCTCTCTATATATATATACTATAAGCGAGGTAGGTTACGTATATATACGTAACTCTAGTATAGATAATACTAAGTACTACCTTTAGGTCTAACTTATTATAGTATACTCTTTAGTATTATTCTACTAAAATAAGAGCTCCGGGTATTTCTCGATTATCTCTTAGATTATAGGTATAATAATACCTAAATAAGAACTCTTATTTATTATCTCCTAATTCTTCTTCTAAAAGAGCCCTCGATACCGCCTATATTTACTAGAAATCGAGCCCTAGAATATCTAGTCTATCTTTTGTTAATAATAAGATTAAATATAATTCTTGTAGAAAAGCTCTTCTAGTCTAATCTTTCGAATAACCTAGTCTCGGTAGTAACGACTAAAATTAACCTAAGTCTTATTACTATAAAGTACCTTATTCTATTACTTGTCTAACTAGAAGATATACTTCTAAGCCTAGACTAATCGATTCTTTTTATTCTATTGCGAGAGAGGTAGTTTCTAGCAAGTAATTACCCTTATATAACCTTCTCTTTTTAAGGCTATACGAATAGCGCTAGCGCCGTACCCGAAAAGGCTCTAGCTAATATTCTTAAGATCTAATCGTCGGGTATTCTTTAATTATATAACGTATTCGATAAGGCGCTTTCTTTAGGGAGTATTAAGTAATACCCGCCGGCTAGTTACTTTCTTTTAAGGGGGCTAATTAGTAGTAAAGAGTCTACCGAACCTAGTAAAGAGTAAGACCTATTTAAAGGACGATTTAATTAAGAGTCTATCTAGTGTCGAAATAGAGTACTTAGATATAATACCGCTTATCTCGGGTCGTCTTAAGGCTTTGTTTAGTAGGTATTTTTAGTATAGAAACGTAATACTCGGTTTAGGTAACTATTATATAAAATATCTATAAAATATTACTTCGTCTACCTCTAAATAAATAGCTGTAGAGAATCTCGACACTTTACCGGTTATAGTAAAGATAAGTATATTCTTAATATATTATTGTCACGAGTAGCGTCGGCCTCGGCGTCGTAATACTTCTAGGACCGGAAGTCCTGAGATTAGACGAGGTTACGGGAATCGAGTAGTTCCTAGGGCCGCCGTCTAATAGCTTAATTCGGTTAAAGTTAGTAGTGTTTATATTAGCGGATAGGCCCCGGTTTAGGGTGCCGTCACGTGACGAAGGAAGTTCGATAAGTTCGCTAGGCGAACCTATCGAACCGGCTAGGAGTTCGACGAGTTCGGCTAGCGAACCTATCGAACTTAGGGAAAGGAAGTTCTATATAATAATTATAATTTCCTTAGGTAGGAGCTTCGTGCTCAACTTATTATAGTAATAGTATATTATCTATTTAACTTACTCTTATTATAACGAATAGATCTCTAAATCTATAAGTAATAATCTCGTACTTACTTCTTAATATACTAATCTTACGATAACCCTAGTCTACCCCGGGTAGAACCGAATCGTTACACTTTAAGTACCTATTCTTAGTAAGCACTAGATTATTAATAATAGCTCTAAACGTTACTAGTCTAGCCGGAAGCGTCGTAGGAACCCCGGTACTACTACTTCTACTAGTCCCTACTGTAATCGAGGCAAAGGAAGGCCTGCGAATCCCTCTACTAGACAAGTATAATAAAACTCTAGCTAACCTAGAGCAATTTATTATAAAGGCCTAGCTCTATATAGGTTTTTACGGAGATAAGTTTAGGAACGATACGGACAAGGTTTTGTTCCTAATCTCGCGCTTCGAGGGAAGGGCCTACAACTAGATCGAGCCTTATATTAGCGATTACTAGGAGAACAAGACTCAAATAGGCTTAGTATCTACGGTTTGCTCCTAGTTCGTTAAAGATTATTTCAAATTAATAAAAGACTTTGTAGCCGGTATAAGGAAGGCTTTCGGGGATATCGATATTAAGAAAAAGTTAGAGCTAGCCCTACTTAAGCTTACCTAGACCGGGTTAGCTGTCCGCTACAATATCGACTTCTAGTAAACCTCGGCCAGGTTAGGACTAGGTGATAAAGCCCTAAGAATGTTATTCTATAGAGGATTAAAGGAATTTGTAAAGGACGAATTATCGCGTATAGATCCTCTTAAGACCCTTTACGAGTTAAGTAAAGCCGCTATTAAGATTAATAACCGAGCGTACGAGTACTATATTAAAAAGAAAGGGGTATATTCTTACTATATACGTCTATTAAAGAACCGCTATAGCGATCTAATAGAACTCGATACGATTAGTAGGAGGGAACTTAACGCCTCGGAGAAGAATAGAAAGAAGCTTTCTAATAAGGAAAGGATACGTCGAAGGGAGAAGGGACTCTACTTTAAGTGTAGAAAAGAAGGTTATATAGCTAGCTTCTATTATAAAGGAAAGCTATAGAAAGGCTAGAAAAAATAGTTCGGCCCTACTAGACAACTAGTAGTAATAGATAGAGCCACCCTACTAAAAGGTAATTAGGGTAAGTAAGAGGCTACCGAATTAAGTTCGGCGGTCTAGTTAAGATCCGAAATACCTCCGGTAAAGAAGGAATACCGGATCGGAGACTCCCTATACTAGATAGACTTAGAACCCGACAGCCTCTCGGCCTACTAACCCGAGGAAGTAGTCCCGAAACCGGGAAAATACTAGTACTTTTAGGAGACAATAGAAGAGGGAAATATTTAGATAACTAAGGATAGCTAGAAGTTTACCGCCGACTAATAGATATAGGGAGAGAAACCCGTAGTTAATACACGTTATAAAGTGTCTTTCGTAGATACAAAAAGGGTAGTATTCTAATAAGAACGTACCTAGAAGACAACTATCGAACTACTTAGACTAATTAGGTAGTTACCCTACTTAAATAATATTCTTAAGCTAGGAGATATATAGAAGATTATTAGTAGATCTCTAGGAAAACGTATTTAGGAACAGGTCTTCTTCGTTAAGGGACAAACCGACGAGTTCGCCTAATAGGAGGCCCCGATTCTAGACACGTATACCCTACGCCTTAGTATACCCTATTGTTTATAAGAATAGGCAACGTAATACTATATATAGACCGACCTACTCCGAGATATAGAGGTTACGGAGATATTATTAGACCCTTATAAGCTCTATACTACTAGAGAATAGGGACAAATTACGGTTAAAATAAAGATTAGAGGGAAACTAATTAGAGTTATAATTAACTTAGGGGCTAATAGGAACTATATCTTACCCTGTATAGTAAAGAAGTTAAATATCCCTATAATTAACATTTAACTATACCCTCTAAAACTCGCAGATAGGTCAGACTATATTAATAGATAGGTTAATAAAGTAACTATCCCGTCAAAATTGTCCTTACTAGATAGACACAAAGCTAATATCTAGTTTAATATTACTAAAATCGGAAACCACGAGGCTATATTAGGAATAGCCTAGATCCGAGAGTATAACCCCGAAATAGACTAGTATACTAACACCGTTACCTATAGGAGATGCGCCTACGAGGGTACGTAGATTTGACTATAAGGCTAGAGAGAGGTTTACACTACCTCCTCTAAAGCGCCCGGACACCTCGAAGGAATAGAGGGTCCTCTATAGGTTACTACCGACGAAGGTAGAGAAAAACAAATACCTATATAGTATAGAAGATTTAAGAAGTTATTCGAAAACCCGGAAGACTTTCGAGCCTTACCCGAACACTAGCTATAGGATTATAAGATTAATCTAAAAGAAGGAAGACAACCGCCTTCCGAGAAACTAAGACGACACCGGTTCGACGTCTCTAAGACGTTAGAGAAATACGTCGACATAGTACTTAAGAAAGGATAGATTAGACTATCTAAATCGCTAGCTACTTCGAATATACTAGTAGTAGTAAAGATAGGTAATAATAAAGGGAGACCTTACGGAGACTTCTAAAGGCTAAACGATATTACTATTAGGGACTAATACCCTTTACTAAATACGTAGTATCTACGGGACAGACTAGCTAAAGTAAAGATATTTACGAAACTCGACTAGAGGAACGCCTTTAACCTTATTAGGATTAAGGAAGGACACGAGTAGATAACCGTATTTATCGTGCCCTCTAGCTAATACGAATATACCGTTATACCGTTCGGGCTAACTAACGCCCCTACGACATACTAGAGGTAGAACGACAATATTCTACGAGAGTACCTCGATAAGTTTGTTATCTATTACCTCGACGATATCCTTGTTTACTTAGAAAACGAGAACGAATATAAGGAATATGTCCGCTTAGTCCTAGAAGCCTTAGCTAAGGTGGACTCTAGACTAAAACTAGAGAAGTACGAGTTTAGTACTTAGAAAACTAAATTCCTAGGGTTCGTTATTAAACTAGGAAAAATAAATATCGACCTAGAGAAGATCTAACGAATAAAGGACTAGCTAGAATTAGAAAACGTTAAAGACGTCTAGTTATTCCTCGGCTTTAGAAACTTCTACCGACAATTTATAGAAGGATATTTAAGGATTATAGGACCGCTTACTAATCTTACTAGGAAGGACGTACCCTTCCTTATAGGAGGAAAAGAGAAAGTAGCTATATAGGAATTAAAAGACCGGTTTACTAAGAAACTAGTTATTAGAAGTTTTAGTATTAACAAACTAAGTACGGTCGAGACCGATACCTTAGATACTACTGTAGGTACTATTTACCTATAACTAGACGAGAACGGAAAAATATACCCTGTTATATATTACTCCGAGAAATACTCGCCGGCTAAACAGAACTACGATATCTATAAGAAGGAACTTATAGCTATAGTTAAAGCGCTAAGATATTAGAAGATTTATCTTTAAGGAGCTAAGTTCCTAGTTATTATTCTTATAGATTATAAGAACCTACGAATATTCTTAATAATAAAGAAATTAGATAATCGACGAATAGTACAATAGGCCGAAGAACTCGCCTATTTCGATGTTATAATTAAATACGTTAAGGGAATAGATAATCCCCGGGCTAACGCTTTAAGCCGTCAACTAGGATATAAAGGAGACAAGATCTATAAAAAGTAAGCTATCCTTAAAGAAGATTAAGATAGAAATCTTATCCCTAACTCTAAGGTAATTACCGCCCTTACTAAAGTCCGAGGCCTATAGTACGATAATATTATAGACGCCTAGAACAAGAAACTAGTAGCCCCTAAGAAGAGCTCGCTATATAAAGACGGAAAACTTAAAGTACTAAGCTCGTATACTTTAGAATTTATCTAGAAATTCTACGAAGCCCTAGAATATAGTTATTAAGGAATTAGGAGAACCTTCTAGAGAATTTAGTAGTAATATTACGTCGATAAGCTACGAACTTTAGTTAAGAAGGTAGTAACCGAATACGACGTCTATATTCGAAATAAATCTATACACTATATACCTTATAGACTTATAGGACAAATACCTATTCCGAAGAAACTATAGAAAATAATATCGTGGGATTTTATCGTTAAACTCTTACTATTAAGAGACCTAATAATAGGAGTCGAATACGACGCGATCCTAGTTATAATAGAAAGACTTACTAAGTATATAATCCTAATACTATATAAGGAGTTAAGTACTACTAAGGAATTAGTATACGCCTTTATACGGTATATAGTTGCGGACTACGGTACCCTAGAAGAAATAGTCTTAGACCGAGATAAACTATTTATATCTAAATTCTAGATAGCTATAACCGCCTATATAGGAATAAAGCGAAAGCTATTAATATCGTTCTATCTATAAACAAATAGAGGTAACGAAAGAATAAACTAAGTAGTTAAAGTATACCTAAGATGTTACGTAAACTATAAGTAAGACAATTAGGTCGCCTTATTACTAATAGCCTAGTTCTCGTATAATAGCACAGCTACGGAGACAATATAGGTGTCGCTATTTAAAGCTAACTTTGGCTATAAGAAAATAGTATTCTAAGAACCGTATAATATATCTATCGACAACTAGGTAGGAAGGATCCTCGTTAATAACCTTTCCTCTCTTTATAAATAACTCGTCGAAGAACTTAAGTTTATCTTAGAAAGAAACGCGTCCTACTATAATAAGAAACGTAGTTAGGAGCCTACGCTAGGAGAGGGGGATAGAGTTTATTTAGTTAGACGAAATATCTAAATAAAACGACTAAGTAATAAACTAGATAATAAGAAACTAGGACTATTTAAAATTAAAGTATATAAAGGACCTTTAAATTACGAACTAGCTCTACTGAAAAGTATAAATATCTTTCTAGTATTCTATATATCTCTCCTCGAACTAGTACCGCCTAGAGCGCTACTAGCTCTAGTTACAGAAATAGAACTAGTTAACCCTAATACCGAGTATAAAGTCGAGAAGATCTTAGACTATAAACTCGTTAGAGGAAAACCACGTTATCTAATAAAATGGAAGGACTACCTATAATTAGAAAACATATAGGAATCAATAAACAACCTTAACTACCCTAAGCGGCTTAAGAAGTTTTACCGCTAGTATCTAGGGCCTCCCAGAAAGACCCGGGATCGAAATTCAGGTCGAGTAGCGACGGGTCGTAAGCGGAGAAGTCGTCGGGCGGAGTAGGGTGGGCTAGTAGTCGTTCCACTTCTACTTCCCTCTCCTCCTTCTCCCTCTTCTCCTCTTCTTCCTACTACTCTTTCCTCTCTAACTCGTCTAACTCGTCTAGCGAGTTAAGACCCACCGAGATTATCTTTTATTTCCGTTCCCGAAGGAACTTTTACTACTAGCGGATACGAGTACGACGAGCTAGTATCTCCTGGATCTAGGCCTTAGTCTACTCGTCCTCTAGGAAAAGTTTCTCTTCCTAAACCTCGATACTCTCCTAGTCGCGAACTAAGGGTATTCGATTTATCTCTTTAACATCGCACGATTTACCCGCGGATGTATAGGCACCGTAACGACTATATTTTGGGTCCCGAGAGACTATATACTCTTTTCCCGTCTTTTTGTAGCGAGAATAAGGCGCTATCTTCTTCCTAGTTAAATTAATTTGTTTTCCGAGGGCTACGATATTAGAACGTCTAGTTGTGCGGTCGGGTAGTATATTAGAAGGGAGGGAAGTCTATAGCCTTTAACCGACGTATTTCTTAGTCGTACTTAAGCGTACGGACCCGCTAGTCCGAATAGGGGATAGTATCACGAGTAGCGTCGGCCTCGGCGTCGTAATACTCCTAGGACCGGAAGTCCTAAGATTAGACGAGGTCACGAGAATCGAGTGGTTCCTAGGGCCGCCGTCTAATAGCTTAATTCGGTTAAAGTTAGTAGTGTTTATATTGGCGGATAGGCCCCGGTTTAGGGTGCCGTCACGTGACGAAGGAAGTTCGACAAGTTCGCTAGGCGAACCTGTCGAACCGGCCAGGAGTTCGACGAGTTCGGCCAGCGAACCTATCGAACTTAGGGAAAGGAAGTTCTATATAATAATTATAATTTCCTTAGGTAGGAGCTTTATACTTAACTCATTATAGTAATAGTATATTATCTGTTTAACTTACTCTTATTGTAACGAATAGATCTCTAAATCTATAAGTAACAATCTCGTGCTTACTTCTCAATATACTAACCTTACGATAACCCCAGTCTACCCCGGGTAGAACCGAATCGTTACAATTATTAGCCAAGATTCCCTATTTACCGTAACTTCTAGAAGACCTATAGTTGTTTATTTCGGGGTATACGAAGTACTTCGAAGTAGAAAGTAGTTAAAATTAGTTAAAAGGGTTAAAAAGCGGCTATCCTTATACTCTACTATAGGGGTAATAAATCCGCCAAGATTTCTAGTATTTTCTATACTAACGTGTAATATAGCCAATAAAGTTGTTTAGATCTAAAGAATAGCGTCGAATAAGCTAATAAGATACGAAGACCTATAGTCCTTGTAAAAGTATCTTGGCGTAATTATTACGCCGGCGACTAAAGTACAAATATTGTATTAGCTGGCCCCTTAGCCTCTAGAAGCTTCTGCGTAGGTATATAGACGCCCTACTACGGTTTATTTAGGGGTTATAGAAGTATTTACAGGTCTATATAATAATTATATACGTCCCCTTACTATTATACAGGGGTAATTATTACGCCAAGATTTCTGGTATTTTCTATTATAGAGATGTGAACAGCTAATATAATCGAAGTATTGCTAGAATAGGCCAATAATTTATTAAAGATTATAGTCCCTGCTAAAGTATCTTGGCGTAATTATTACGCCTGTGACGAAGTACTACTTCGTATACCCATAAATAAACACCGGTGGGTCTTCTAGAAGTTACGGTAAACCAGGATTTCTCGCCAATAAGCAGTTGAGGATTCGACTCATCATTACTGTAAAAGGTAAAGTCGAGTGTAAAGCACAGACGCCCCACTGGTGTTTATTCATGGGTATACAATACTCCAGCGGTAATTATTACGCCAAGAATTCTGGTATTTTCCACCCCGAGCTGTAGTACAGCCAATACAGACGTTAGAATATAAAGTACAGTCTATAATTAGCCAATAAGACATTGAAGTTCAAAGTCCCCGTAAAAGTATCTTGGCGTAATAATTACCGCTGGAGTATTGTACGAAGTAAAACCATGCATGCCAAGGTGTAGGGTTTTGTCAAGTTCTGTTTTGGCCCTCCTGCGCCGTATGCTATTCCATACGGCTCGGCCCGTATCGGACTCTATTGCAAAGTCACTCAATTGAGGATCCCATGACCCTGGGTTACCTAGAAGTTGTAGCGAGTGATAGCGGATTGACCCTGAATATTTACTTGCTCTAAAAGCTGGCATGGCCCGCTCACTTTTATACCTGATCACAGGATGTGCTTGACCAGCATTCAATGAAGCAGAATAACGGCATTACAGAAGTTGAGGGCTTAAGCGAGTATGAAAATACACTTGAAAAAGAATAAGTTGGAGGAAACAATCCTTTATGCTTAATTCGAAGAGGACTTGTATGGTCCAAAGATTAGTTGGCAGCTAACTGATACTTGTTCTGTCCCCCGCGAGCTGAGCTAAGCAGTTGAAGGAAAGAGTCGACATATAACCAGAAAAGAAAAAGTTTATTTGTTTGCCATCTATAGTCTACCCTTCCCTCGAAAATCACACCGAAACGCCATACCGTCTACTCAAAAGCCGTGTACCGTGCCAACTCCCCAAAAAGCAGATTCCCAATCAACTTCTCGAAGAGTCACACCATGTTCCCGAAAGTCATCTGGCCAGCCACATCCTTGAAGCTATCTTCTTCGAAAGCCACCCATCAACTGGAATTTACATGTCAGTAAATGTACCCCATCTTTTGAATTGAATTTACAAGTTGCTACATACCTGAGTCTAAAAAGTTCTCACAAATTGTCTATGGTTTGGACTGTTTGGCCTCCCTGTACCTCGCGGATTGTAATAACTTTAGGGCGATCTGTCCTGTTACGAAGCCAGGTGATGATCTGTGCATGCTTGGGTTTCCCAACAGTCAAAATTGCAACGTTTTCGGGTGTCGACAATCGACTCCATGTGGTGTCGCCTTTGTAATGATCTTTCATATCATCTTTCAGGGTTTCGTAATCTTCGCCCGTCATCCAAGGTGCTATCTGTATCATCAAGTAGTCCACTGCGAGTCGTTTCGTGAGATCGTGATCCTTGGTATTTACGTCTTCCCCAGGAGTTCTTTTATCCATGAGTCCTTGATCGACGTCGTCGAGAACCCATTTCGCTTTCAAAACCTTAGGATGATCATCCAAAAAGTCCTTCACTTTATCTTTGTTTTTCTCCGTAAGAGTCACCGTCGCGGTCTTCTTGACTCTGACCGTCTCCATTTTAGTCCATCGGAATAAAACCTTTGGAAATTCCTCACGCAAATCGTCTTTCAGCTCTTGGAAATCGTCCTCCGTGGTGCCGGCATTGAGTTCCAATGAGAAATGGCCACCACCTGCTGCTCGGGTGTCGATTACCGGTGATGATAGAGCATTGTCATCGAGGGAGGGAATGGTGGAGCCAATAACGGTACTGAGCAAGGCTCCGACGATGGCCATGTAAGAGAAATGCATGATGTATAGAGGGGCGTTGATAGCTGTGGGAAAGATAGATTGTTGATGATGTTAATGTTGTAGTGTTGTAGTGTTGTAGTGTTGTAGTGTTGTAGTGTTGTAGTGTTGTAGTGTTGTAGTGTTTAGAAATGTTCTTCGTCCTCGAGTGATTGATGGCATTTATAGGACTTATCGGATGGAATTCTCGAAATAAATACTTCGAGACTTTGCTATGGGATTTTGGTAGGATGATTGTAGCGGAGACAGAAATAGTAGCAACTCACCTGATGAGAGTATGAAGTATCTACGCCAGGCTTGTAAACTAGATGTTTTACGGAGTCGTGTACGTTTTTCAAGGGCTGTGATATGCTAGAAAGATTAAAATAGGACTTGTACCCAACACTCGGTTCCATCTCGTGCTCAGCTCTATCACGATGGTAGACTGACCGAGTTTCAGAAGCGCCATAGCAGTGGTCGAGCCAAAGGTAGGGCTATTTTGAGTGAGACTGTTACTTGTATTTTACGTCGTACAGCTTTCTCATTTTGTCAAAAACTTTATCTCGACCGAGAAGACCAAGGCATTCAGTAATTTTTTCAATCCCTATACACAAGGGATCTTTAACGTACTGTCTAATCTGACAGGAAGTCCGCTGCCCACAGCCTCGGAAGTGCTTCAAAGGGCTAGAAGATATGGAACCCATCATCCTAGGCGCGTGATAAAGTTTCAAAATAACCAAGGCCAAAGGGCACGCAGTTGAGGGTACGGAATATATGCACCTCGCTATCATCAACGTTCTAGGATAGGGGTCAGTGAGGCTTCATCTTGACCTACAAGTCCACAGTGTTAGTGGGTCCTGCCATAGAATTTGCTGTGCATGCCAATCCACCTCCTGGTAATTATCGCCGCTGGGTTTGGGATAACCTCAGATATAACCTGACAGCAGTGGCGTAGACTGACCATCTCCCTGAAAAGAAGAGGTATTTTCCATCTAGGAGGAATTTCAACAGTACACGAAGTACGGAAAGGGAAACCTGTTTTGCTGCTATCCCAGCTCTGCTGCAGCGACGATGTATAACTTGACATGTTTCGGATGAAACCTCTTTCTGGAAGTCCCATATAGGCAAATACTTTAACGCCACGAGCGGATGACCTATCGTTATATATAGAAGGTGGAGTTGAGACTTCGGCAGTGAGGTGGATGGCCTCGGTCACCTTAGCGCTAACTTTCGCTAAGCTTTTTGGGAATCCATTTGGGGATTCGAGCACGAGCTCCCAATATCAAGTTTTCGCCCTTTCTTATATTGATTAATCATAGGTTTCTAGATTTTATGATCGGTAAACACATCTTTTGAAGTAAAGTTGACTTATGTACGTGTTAAAGAGTTAAGCAACTAAGCTTTCTTCTGTGAAGACTTTTAACAGCGTAGTTTTCACCTTCGCGGCTAAATTAAGGTTTGCCGCAGCAGTTAGGAATGCTTGTAGCACCTGCAGTGGGACAAAATACTTCGTACATGATGGAAATATCCAGCTTTCGCCGCCGCCACCCTACACGGTAACCTTACTATATAAGGCTAAGTTTTATTTAATCGACGCCGATAATTGGCCAGATATATCTAGTATTACACTATTTTAGAGCAGTGCACAGATGTGGAGGGCTGGTTATTTACAGCTTGTACGAAGTAAATGGCCGTTTATAATTGGCAGAATATAGGATACTTCGTCAATTGACTTGGGGAGATGTAGCAGAGTAAGAGATTATAGAGACTGTTCAAGCCTTAATATGTATAAGTTTAAGGCGTTGTCAGGCCCACGGGCTATCGTATTTACAATGTCACTTGAATGTGCCTCACGAGACAGAGCATCTGGAAACCGGCCTCGGCCCGCATAACTCCGGTCTGGCAGCGTGCAGTACCGCCAAGACTTTTAGAGGTCTGAATCCGAGGACAGCGTGTACGATTCAGGTGTTATCGAACAAACGCGACTGAGCCGGTCGTTCTGATGCTTTAAGTTTCTTTGAATTGTGATTCTCTGCAGAGATGACCTACGGCGTCTATGAACACCCGCGACCCCTTTAATCTGCACCGCTCTCCGGCATTCAATATCCTTCGAGCTACAGCATCTCGAGCGGCATCGAACGTCGCCCAGCAAGTCGTCGAGGCTGGAGCTCAGGCGTACGAGACTGGAAAGCAAGCCGTCGAAGATATGTCTACCTTCTCAGTTCCCAAGAACGTCCCGTCGTTCACAAATCCACAGCGCGAACTCGAAAACAGAGCTTGGGCGGCATCGGGTGTGACAGCCCGTTCAGCAGCCTCACAGTCGAACGGTGGTGTGCTAGGAGGAATGCAGGACCGAGTTGGGGATTTCTTTGACGTCGGCCGGAATGATTTGCCCATGTATAAGGACAAGCCGTTCTCGTACGCAGCGTCGCGGAGACGTCAGCCAATATGGAAGAAGAAAAGAGCTCTTGGTGCTGGGAGTTTGTTTGTCCTGGCCATCCTGTACTTGCTGGGGTTTTTTGGAAGTAACGCGAAGGCAACAAAGTCCGCAAAGAATACTTGGAACTGGATGCAGCGTCCCGAGAAGTCTGGCTCTAAGGTTGACTGGCTAGACCGGAGAGAGAGAGTTGTAGAAGCTTTTACTCTGAGTTGGGATTCATATGCTCGTTATGGTTGGGGTATGTCAAATGCTTCCTCCTGTGCGTATATACATGAGTTACTAAAATGTTGAGTTCAGGTTACGATGAATACCATCCAATATCTAAAAAGGGGAAGTTCATGACACCTAAGGGTATGGGTTGGATAATTGTAGATGCGCTTGATACCATGATGTTAATGAATTTGACGAGCCGGTTGACGACTGCCCGAGAATGGCTAGCCACCAAGCTAGATTATGACCAAGACCAAGAGGTCAACACGTTTGAGACCACCATTCGAATGCTAGGAGGTCTTCTTTCAGCACACTATCTATCAACCGAATTCCCTGAGCTTGCGCCACTGGCCGACGATGATGAAGGAGCAGCTGGTGAAGATCTGTATCTTGAGAAGGCTAAGGATCTAGCAGATCGACTGATGGGGGCTTTCAAGTCAAACTCCGGCATTCCTTATGCGAGTGTCAACTTGAAAACATATGAGGGTGTCGTCTCGCATGCCGACGGTGGCGCCTCTTCGACAGCAGAAGCCGCTACTTTGCAGCTTGAATTGAAGTATCTTACGAAACTCACAGGGGAGACGCTGTATTGGGAGGCAGCGGAGAAGGTCATCCAGGTAATTGACGATAACGGAAGAGAGGGTGGACTTGTTCCAATCTACATCTACGCTCATGATGGACACTTCAGAGGAGAGAACATTCGTCTCGGGAGCAGGGGAGACTCATACTATGAGTACCTGATCAAACAATACCTCCAGACAGATAAACATGAGCCAATTTACGAAGAAATGTGGGACGAGGCATTAGCTGGCATCCGGAAGTATCTCATTACTTACTCAACGCCCTCTCAGTTCACAGTGCTTGCAGAGCGACCAGATGGCTTACACGAAAAGCTTTCACCAAAAATGGATCATCTCGTTTGCTTTCTGCCAGGAACTATCGCACTGGGTGCAACCGGGGGCATCCCCGAGAGTGAGGCACGAAAGCTTCCTACATGGGATGCGAGGAAAGATGAGGAGATGGAACTTGCGAGAGAGCTGACAAAGACCTGTATTGGAATGTATAGAGTTATGGCAACAGGGCTAGCCCCAGAGATTGCACACTTTCATGTTGACGATCCGCCACTTCCTGCCTCTGCACCTCATAAATCACCAACGACATTTGAGGGGGGAGAGGACGCGGCGTGGAGAAAAGATTTCATCCTCAAGCCCCAAGACAACCACAATCTTCAGCGCCCAGAGACAGTTGAAAGTTTGTTCTACATGTGGAGGATCACAGGTGATGAAATTTATCGAGAATGGGGATGGGATATGTTCAAAGCTTTTCTTAATTACACGGCCGTTGAGGAAGGAGGTGGATTTACCAGTTTGTCGGATGCTAATACCATTCCGCCACAGACTCGGGACAATATGGAAAGCTTCTGGCTGGTAAGACTACTAACCCACCTTTATGAGTGAAATGGCACTAACATACTCATAGGCCGAGACATTGAAATACTTCTACCTCCTATTCTCACCCAACGATTTCATCCCGCTTGACAAAGTCGTCATTAACACAGAAGCTCACATATTTCCTCGCTTCAAACCTACTGCTTTAATGAAGACCGGATGGACGAGGAAACCGCGCGACAAAGACGGCAAACTGCTGCCAGACGCTCCCGCGAAAAAGACTACAATCATTGAAACGAAGACAATCGAAAAAGCTAAAAGTACTAGCAAATCATAGGCGTTAGTGGCATGTAAAAAAGGTTGTTGCATATTTTGGGTTCTGCGAGCATTTGTATCATACAAAGAGGAGTTGGGTTCGGTTTTATGGGATGATATTATGTACTATGCTTCTCTCGCTCTGTGGGAGTGTGGTGATGCTTTGCCTTTGACCTCAAAGATCATAATTCCACTGTGCCCCTGGTGTTCCTTTTTTGTCTCTTTCTCTACTCCTCTTCTCTATAAGCAAGCGTTTATCTATTTCTTTAACTGAATTGCTTGCTCCTTGAACTATACAAGTGTGCAAGAATGCGTCCACGTGGCTCCTGACGATTCCTTTAGCCTACCAACAGTCATTTCTAAGTAGATATCTTGGGTGTCTTGTTTTCTGAAAATTATACACGAAACAACGATATTTTGTCAGTTGAAGTAATGAATTGTACGATATTTTGTCAATCGTTATAAAGGAATATCATGATTCGACTGCTTGTCCACCACGAGACGGAGCAGGCCGTGTGACTTTCCCAGGCATCTCCCACGAGAATCGACTCCGAAGGGCTGGATTCAACAGGGTACGTATCTTTATGGCCAGGCTCGTGGGTGGGGGTGGGCTACTCTCCTGAGATCTGCAGTTCGTGCTTCCCAATAGCGTGCGAAGAAAATAGTATAGGATCAACTCTGTCGGGAAGAAGCGTAAACTTACGAAGTCGTAAACTTAAACGGTTGAACGTTTGACGAGATAAGATACGGTCAGACGTTTATTCCAACCTCGCGGTAACCATGGAGAGCGGTGGGGTTGTTGGCACAATCCTCTTGTCACATGTACAAGCTGGTGATGATGACAGAAGAAGTTGGTCGCTTCCCTCAGCAAGAGAGTCAAGTACCTCCGTCGTGAAAAGACTCTCGTGCATTGTACAACTTGATTTCCAAAACAAACGACTCCAGAATCCAACCACGCCTTATGCATATGTTTGCGACAATGCGTCCTCACGCATGTGCATTCGAGGATCGTGTATGTAACTGTATGCCATGCTGAGTGTGCTATTTTCGCGACACCCAATCTCCACCCTCGCTCTCGCAGCTGATAAGGGGGCCTCTTTGGCGGCTGGATCTCGAACAGCATGGACCGCTGAGTGCGGCGTGGACCTGACTATTTTCCGCACAACCTCCCAGCGACTCCAGTGAGCGCTGCTCAAAAACGCCCACCACCTCCACCGCCGCACGCGACATACGAATCCCGCCGTTGCGGTTGTGTGGGTGGCTCGACTCGGGGTTGCTGTTTCCTGTGCCAATAATGCCATCCTTCAACTTATCTTCGGAGCACGACTAGACCTCAGCCTTCTGCTATCTCGAGTTGGCATGGTGGTGTTTCGTCCCTCAATCCCTCCTCTATCACACACCTTCGACTGCGTAACATCTCACTATCTCTTCCTGCGATTCAGAGCAGCATCATGTCTGCGGGGTGATTCTCGCAATCATAGCCCACGGCGACGACTCCTACCATATACCAACTTTACGACCTCCGATACCCGTCGTGCCCTGTTCCTATCGCGGCGAGACCAACATACTTCCGGACCGTGAAGGTGGATTAGAGTTGGTCTTTGAGAACAATCAGACTGGAGGATCCTCCTGGTCCCACGGCTTTTGCAATGGCTTCGATGATGAACGATGTGGAAAAGGGAAGTCAGTATTCCAAGGATACGATTCCCTCGCCGATGTACAGTGCGAGCATGGGCGAGCCAAGATATGAAGAGGCTATCGAGGTATACCAGAGCGTACCACGTCGCATATTCGAGAGCTTCAAGCGCGATCCCACGCTCACGGTAACGCCAAGGGGAGTGATTGGAGTAGATGGTCGAGTGTTCAATCCTGAGTTCGCAGCGTTAGCTACAGCGAATTCTCCTCTAGCTCGCCAGCTAAAAGGGAGGCATCTTCAAATGATCGCGATTGGGGGGTCCATAGGTAGAGAACATCACGTCGAGGATGGCATGAGCGTTGGCTTACTTTTGCAGGAACTGGCCTCTTTGTCGCGTCTGGAAAGTCCCTCGAAGCTGGCGGACCCGCCTCGTTGTTGATATGCTTCTCTCTGATTGGAGTCATGTTGTATTGCACAATGCATGCTCTGGGAGAAATGGCAGTCCTTTTCCCGGTCGCTGGTTCCTTTTCGGCATACTCGACCCGATTCTTGGATCCAGCATGGGGTTTTGCAATGGGATGGGTGAGCTATAGATCAGTTGCTTAGCGTGGAATGTGCTAACGCAATGGACAGAATTACGCTATGCAGTGGCTTGTAATTTTACCCCTTGAAATTATTGCCGCATCTATTACTATAAACTTTTGGGATAATAGTGGGAAATATGATCATGCAATATTCGTAACGATATTCCTGTTCGTTATTATACTGATCAACCTATTCGGAGTGAAAGGCTATGGGGAAGCCGAATTCTTCTTCTCTATTGTAAAGGTTATTGCCGTGATTGGCTATATGTAAGTTGATATCAAATGAGGAGGAACGTAGTACTAATTGTTCCAGTTTACTTGGTATTGTCATCAACTGCGGAGGCGGCTCGGATACTGGTTATATTGGAGCCAGGTATTGGCATAACCCAGGTGCTTTCCACAACGGATTCAAAGGACTTTGCAGCGTATTTGTCACTGCAGCATTCGCATTTGCTGGGACTGAGCTGGTTGGATTAGCGGCCGCAGAAACAGCGAACCCTCGAAAGTCACTACCGACTGCTATTAAGCAAGTCTTCTGGAGGATATCGCTTTTTTATATTTTGTAAGTCTAGAGAGCAGCAAACTACAATTCCCCAGAATATAGCCTTAGATCCCGAGCATTCTAGATAATGATCTTAACGCTAACAATCAACTAGGAGTCTCACGCTCGTCGGGCTTCTTGTCCCATATGACGAGAAGCGTCTTCTCACAGGAGGCAGTGCTAATGCAGCAGCCTCGCCGTTCGTTATATCTATTCAGAACGCGGGTATAGAAGTTCTTCCTTCGTTGATGAATCTAGTCATTTTGATCGCCGTTCTATCCGTTGGTAACTCCTCGATTTTTGGGTCATCAAGGACTATTGCGGCTCTTGCAGACCAGGGACAAGCTCCAAAGATATTTTCTTATATTGACCGCAAGGGTCGACCCATGGTTGCTATCGCCTTTGCATCTTGTTTCGGCCTCATCGCCTTCTCAGCTGACTCTGGTAAATCGGGAGATGTTCTCGATTGGATGCTCTCTTTATCTGGATTGTCGTCCATCTTCACTTGGGGCTCTATCTGTTTGGCTCACATTCGATTTCGGAAGGCCTGGAAAGTGCAAGGGCATTCTTTGGATGAACTGGCGTTTCGTTCACAGCCAGGCGTGGTCGGCTCTTGGATCGGCTTCATCTTCAACGTTCTCGTTATCATTGGACAGTTTTGGGTTGGGGCATGGCCAGTCAATTATGGTGCCAAAGGATCTCGAGGACAAGCTGAAAGCTTCTTCCTCGCATACCTCGGAGTACCCATCGTTATATTGTTCTACCTGTCTTACAAGATCTGGTTCAGAACCCCGGTCATGCGAAGCAAAAATATGGATCTGGTCACAGGAAGGCAGGATCTAAACCTTCCATCCCTAATCGCAGAAGAGAAAGCGGAACGAGCAGCTTGGCCTAGATGGAAAAGGGCCTACAAGATATTTTGTTAATGGGTTTATTTTAGCGGGGCGTTTTGTTTATACCCAAGCTTTTTTCGGCTACCTTGGATCAGCCATTGGTGGTGGTTTTGTTTTAATATGATTGGAGTTGGAGGCTTTGAGCGCTGCTGTAATCTCATTTTGCAAGATATACTGCATCCACATACATTTATGTACATGACATATGGGGGATAATATGAAGAATATTGGCATCACAAACGCCCCGAGCTGCTCGAATTACAGGTGTCGTAATCAAACCTTCCAGATCCTATACCTGGTTTAGGAACATGCCGATTGCCGTCCGACGATAATCTGGTGCTCGCGTCCAATTTATTTCGACCATCTCGGATTCTAGCAGTGGGATGCAAACCCCATTGGCTGTCTGTAGCTGGGGGAGGTTTTACGGAGCTTGCAGCAAATATTCTATCAACTTATCAAGGAAGTATCAGCTGTTTGGTCAGGAAACGATTATTATATTTCCTTCTCCGGATTGTTGGTTACATAACCCAATCAATAGTCGAATGATTGGATCAATTCATGCTCATTGATTCCTTTTCATTGGCCATATATTTCTCGGTTGCAGCTGGACACGCTGTGGAGTAAGCTGTCACAGCTCCTTTCCCTGCCCGTGCATAGATTTTTGGCACGAAGTGGGATGTTTAAACAACCACTAACTTTTGTGCAGCTCAAGCTCACCAAAAACCACGATTTCCTCGGCAGCATTCGAGATAAGACATGTCTAGTGACTGTTCACAAGGCTCTAGCAGGGACTTACTCAGGAGGCTTTGCATCCCCACGCAGCTGCCCCTCTTCGGCTTCGGAGTGGTGCTACCAGTAAGGTAACGGTGTAAGTCAACCACCACCAGGTACGGCAGATAAATGCTTTGTCCCTCCTCGCTCTTTTCTGCTTTCTGGTTCTTCCTCTTCTTTCGTTTGATAAGACTCAATTGAGCTTGCTTCCCTCTCCAAGCTTTACCAAAAGCCAACTCTGCTCAACATGCTATCCCCTCAACTCCTCCTCCTCTCCCTCCTCCCCCTCATCCATGCCCAAGAGACCGTCCTCGGAGTCTTCATCTTCCACCGCCACGGCGACCGAACCTCCAAGTCCTTCGCGCCCACCACCCTCACAGATCTCGGATACGTTCAAGTCCACCATTCGGGCTCCTATTACCGGGATCGCTACGTCTCCACCAATGCCTCCTCGAAGATCTACGGGCTGGCCTCCGATATCGTCAAAACCTCCCAGTTGAGCGTCGAAGCTCCAGTGGATACCGTGCTTCAGAATTCTGCTGCGGGATTCTTGCAGGGTCTTTATCCTCCTGTGCAGCAGGTTAACACTCTTGCTAATGGGACGGTGGTTTCAGCACCGCTGGGCGGTTATCAGTTGATTCCTGTCAATGCTGTTGCCAGTGCTTCTTCCAATGCTAATTCTGAGAACTCCGCTTGGTTACAAGGTAATTGATTTGTGAAAGCTTAATGTTCATTTACTGACTGCTTTTCAGGAAACAGTGGTTGTGGAAATGCTGTTGTCAGTTCCAATAACTATTTCTTCTCGGAAGAGTACTTGAACAAATTGAAGTCGACTACCGACTTCTACCAAAGCATTCTGCCCGTCATCAACAACACGTTCACTGCTGCTACCAATACCTACAAGAACGCATACTCCAGTAAGACATTGTTCCGACTCGGCTGCAATAAGTAACTAACCATGACATAGTTTTTGATCTGGTTCATGTCTCGACCATCCACAATGCCACTATCCAATCTGGGGATCTTCTTACTTCAGACACACAATACCAGCTATTGCAACTAGCCAACGATCACGAGTACAACCTTGCTTACAATGCAAGCGATCCTATTCGAGCCATTGCCGGTAGCACTCTCGCAGTAAGTATTTTCCCATCACGTTACACTTCTGGCATGTTTTGTCACAATCAACTACACAACTCCGACCCTCCAAACCCTCGTCCACTAACAACCCACAGGCCCAAATCGTCCAAAACCTCAACAAAACAATCACCAGCAAATCCGCAAATCCAGTCTCGATTCAATTCGGCGCCTACGCCTCCTTCCTCTCCTTCTTCGGTCTCTCCGGCCTCCCTTCCGTCTCGGACAACTTCACAGGCATAGTCGACTACGCATCCTCCATGGCCTTTGAACTGGTCACCAATGCCACCGTCTCGCAAACTTCATACCCGTCCGCCGCAGATATCTCCGTTCGCTTCCTCTTTGCTAACGGCTCTGCTTCGGAGACCCCGCTGACTGAGTACCCGCTGTTCGGACAGAGTGAGGTCACGCTACCATGGACCACTTTCACGGAGGAGATGGACAAGTTTGCGATTGGTGATCAGGCTACTTGGTGTGAGAGGTGTGGGAACACGACGGGTGTTTGTGCGACTGCTGATGCTACGACCTCGGCTTCCTCGCCATCTACAACTTCCTCCACTGGTGGTGGGATGTCGAGAGTTGTGGCGGGGGTTATCGGTGCCATGGTTACGCTAGCGGTGGTTTTGGGGATTGAGGCGTTGGTTGTGCTTGTTGCGGGGTTGAGACTCGTGAGGAAGGGGAGGGGAAACGGTGTTGCTGTTGTTGGTGAGAATGTTGTGGGGAAGACTGCTTAAATTGATGGTAGGTGTTGTGGGTTAAAAAGGGGAGAGGGTGGATGTCTTTAGCGAAAGGGAGAATGGACGGGGTTACAATATGAATTACGAAGTTATGTTCACTTGAATCTGAGCTTTTGTTATTTTCTTCCCACACTGTCTCACAGCCAAGCGATCAAATTTATATAAAATGCTAATTACAGATATCTCACTATCTCACTTCGGGTTACATCACCAGTGCGTTGCCAAACCGACAGGACACCCTCCAAGTACAATCAACAATGCTAGAAAAACGACCTTCCAAGACCCCTTTGTCGATAAGTAGAGTTTCCCTTGTTGAAAGAGACAATACAATATATTTACTCAAACTAACCAACTTAATGTAGTTTGTGGAGCAGAATTGATTCCTATTCTGTAGTAGTGGTTGTCCGGTCAGACCGATAACACACCAGTGGTTCACTTCATCCTAAGAATAAGAAATCGACATCAGCATTGCTCTACAAGGGAGTGGCCACTCATGACACATCTACCTATATCTTCACATCCCAATTCCTCAGCAAATTTTCTCGCCAACACCCACGAATCATCTGTTCACATCGCCGCATGCAATCCATTTACTCATTCCCTCAAACGCTCATATAAATCCATGATTTTTTGAAAGACTCACGAAGGAGGAGTTCAGATGATACATAGGAGTTCGTAACGAGGCAGCTGTATTTGGATATGAGATTAAGATTGTGAGGAATTGGTATGTGAAGAGTAGGGATTCGATGGAGAATGATGGTCTTGTTGGTGGATGAAGGTGCGAGTTTTGTGGTATGTTGGAAGAGTGGGGTGGATGGAAGGGTTTGTGAGGGTTTTGGGGACGAGATGGAAATGAAAATTGCGTATGGGTTGTAAATACAACGTATCACGACCTTGGCTGGTAGTAAAAGTCCCGAGTGGCTCGCCATAGACAGACTCACTTGCTAGCTAATCTTCAGGCTGTTCAAATCTCAACAATTGGTTATTTATTCAGAATGATTGACAAACTACATAATAATTTGCCAACGAAATTTCAGGTGATCAGATGAACGTCGCGTCTTGACTAGCACTTACGAGAGTGGTTAGGGTGGCGAGATAGATAAGTGTTTGTGAACTTCATATATGGCAGATTTAGCTATCTGGAAAGATGAATACTCGTAGGGTTCAAAGGTTAAGGTGTAAAATAATGTAACGCAGCTCTCGGTGGAGAAAATATGTAACAGAATCTCATGACATTCTGTAGACTTGTTAATAGTTTAGAGCTGGTAAGCAGATTAAATTTTAATGGGTTTAAATGGAGTTAAGGAGATTATATTTATTCAAAGTAATTGGCGAACTATCGTATATTTCGTCAATTTCTCTGAGCAACCATCCCCGTGCACTTATCATGTCTACGACGAGCGCGGATCTCAGGTCTATAGGTAAGTACTACATACAGCACCTGCAACATAATTCCACAATCGCAATTCTCACAAAGCTGTCTCATGTCCATGGCATAATAATTTATATCCAAGCCTAGTATCTAACATCTAAGTCTCGATCTGTAGCATTACACACATTTCGGGCTAAATAGTGAAAACCAACTTCTCACCCGACACCTTACCTTGACGCATCGCATCCATACCCTTGAGGACGCCCTCAAAGGATTTCCCGTGCTTATTAACACTCGGCTATAAATGGTTAGTCCACACCCTCTATCATTTTAACACAAGGGTAAAAGAAAACTCACTTTATGAACTTTAACCCTCCCCTGCTCCAGCAATCCTCTCGCCTCCTCCCAAAATCCCTGCCCAAACTCGAAATCCTCCTTCTTAGCCGGGAATTTCATCTCGCCGAACTTGAAGTCCTCGCCGAAGATGGTGTATCCGAGCGTGGATTTCATGGTCACCTTGTCGTTGATTTTTTTGACCTGTCCGGCTGGGACAGGGAGGAGGGTGCTGTAAGTGGATGACTTGTCGGTGGCGAGGGCCGAGACGGAGATTTTTGGTGACGAGCCTTCGGAGATGCAGTCGAATGCGTGGGTGAGGTTGTTGGAGGTTGATTTTTGGATGTCGCTGGAGCAGGTTGGGGAGTTGTAGTCGAATACTTCGTCTGAGGGGTGTTAGTGGTGGGTATGTAGGGATATGGGGGAGGGAAATTTACCAGCGCCTAGGGATTTGACGTAGTCGAAGTTGTGGGGAGAGCAGGTGGTGAGGACTTTGAAGCCGGAGAGTTTGGCGTATTGGATGGCGAGTGAGCCGGTTGCTGAGCTACCGCCGTAGATCAAGATGGATTCGTTGTTCTTGCTTGGTGAGGAGACACGAGGAAGTCCAAGGGATTGGTAGAGACCTTGTCCAACGCTGATGGTCTGTTAGTACGGGCTTGAAGGTTATTTGTCGGAAGTGAAAGGCTCACGTGGTGATTCCTACTCCCAAAGTAGCGGCTTCTTCGAACGAGAGATTTTCTGGGATTTTGATTTGGACATCGCCTTTGACGGTAATGTAGTTTGCAAAGGCACCATCCTCGTGGTAGACCTCGTTGCCTGTGATAAAGTGTTAACGAATAACTTGGTGAAAACGTGATGTGACGTTGGCTGAACCGAATCAAGTTGTCATCGATTTTCAACAGAATCATATTGATATGGAAAATTCATGAATACTGAAGCAACAACTAACCTCCGTGAGCAAATCCAGCAATACGATCTCCCTTCTTAAAATCTTTGGTGACCTTGCTACCGACCTCCTCAACGGTTCCAGCATAATCACAGCCAATCTAGGAACGTGTTAGTTTCGAACCTGTCCAGCCAGTATCTGACTTACATGGCATCCTTTGCTTGTTAGGAAATCGACGTGTTTCCAATCGGTTGGATTCAATGCCACAGCAACCACCTTGACCAAAATGTAGTCATCTCTCAGTTTTGGAATTGGAACTTCTTCCTTTGCGGCTTCGCCCCGCTTTTGCACCACAATTGCGTAGTTCTTAGACATTTTGATGGATAGTTTTCTCGTCTTACGGATTGGAAGATGGGTATGGAAACTGATATGATAATAATTGGGGCTTGAAATTTGGAGCTTCAAGATTACAAATATGAAAAATCCTCACCTACAAGTCACAGCAATATGCTGGACCCTTCGACCAATGGTGGTCCACAAAAATGCCGACGTCACAGATTATCGGCACTTACTATCCCCCCCCTTATTAAAGGTTATACAGTGGGCTCATTATCTGACTGGTCGAAGTGCCATGGAATTATGGAACCTA